>NC_088602.1:138216870-138519185 GCF_036013475.1 Columba livia | reverse complement strand
GAAATAGATAAAAATGTCTTTGACTGCCCAAGGAGATAATTCCCTGAATGTGGTGTGTAGTCTTGGTGATAAAACCTGGTTCATTCCTAAGCTTTTTTTTTAAATGCTGCTGTCACACTAGGACTGGGGAGAAGCATCAGAACTGTAATCACAAGCAAACAGACCTGTACCGCAGTGTGGCTCTTCTTCCTTTCTGTCAGTACGGTCACACTTCCTGAAGCATAATTTAATTTTGGTATTTGTTTCATACATTGTGGTGTGTTTTTTTTTCTCCGTCTTTTTCACTGTTGATTTATTTTTCTTTTGTTACTCTTCTTTTATACTCAGTGAATTTTCTTTCTGGCCTTTTATTATGTTTACATAGATTTGCTCAAAGGCTCATAGAAATCCTAGGAAACTCTGCCTTCATTTAGAGAATGTAAGATGTGCTATTAGGTAGGGTAAGTGCTTTGTTAAAACATAATTTTCAATAAATCACTATAGGCTGCCGCCAACATCTTCTGTTTCACTTAAGTGCCTTTCATTGAGAGTCTGGTCTGTTGTGTAACAATAACCATTGTGCATTTGAGAAAACAATGCTCATACATCTTAATTGTACTGAAAGACATCCCTTTCACTTTCTTTCTAAAGCAGTACAGCTACAGCTCTACAGCTAGAGTTAACCTAGACATAAGGCAACCCTTGTGTAAAGAGGCATGCTGTTTCTTCTTGCTGTAAATATAGCTATTCTCCTGAGCATTGTCATGAGTATAAACAGCTGAATAAATTAATGCTTTCTCTTCCACTGCCCTGAACAATTTTACTCCAGTTCAACTGGTTTTGGTGACAGCCTCATAAAGCTATGTGAACACTGGCAGCTGCCACCAGTGACTCTCAGGGTATTTGCAGAATGCAATGACCCTGAGAGTCACCAACAGAATGCACTCAATATATATTGAGTTGTATATTTATAAAGATCTATACCGAGTTGTCATAGTTAGGGTAAGAAGGAGCTTATCAGAATTCTACATGGAGATAATCCAATCCAGATGGTAAGCTCTTCCTCAGTTTAAAAGTAGAACTGTTTGGATAACCCACTTAATTTCAGTTGGAATCAGAAACAGAAAACAGATAGCATCTTTAGCTTAAGGGAAGGTGTAAATTGAATGTTCTTGATGATTTATTTTAACTTGTACCTGGTAGTGGAAATCATATTTTTTCCATTATTTGAACTATGAAGTCCTTAAACACATATTTTTGATTTCTCATTTCCTGAATAAAGATTTTGGTTTTTGCATAAGAAGACAACGCTTATCAGTTGATAAAGGTGTCAGCTCTCAACTAATCATATCTCTAATTCCAATAAATTTAGATGTGAAATCTCATCTCTGTCCAAAGACTGATAAAGCTGTTTTCATCCAGTGAGATATTCTCGGTATATGAAGGTATTGACATCTGCTATCTTGTCAAAATTAGGTTTAAACAGAGCAGATCAGTGGAATGTCCAGACTCCCAATTAAACCTAGCATTTTTATCACAACTGAACATTGAACTCACTATTTTCAACCTAGTATGAGGCGGAAATTATAGTTACAGAAATTGACTGAATGCCTACCTAGTTTCATAGCAAAACATTTGGCAAATGGTTACAGGAGCTCCCTATGTGGGCATTTCAAACAATCTAGGAGATTCCATGCAGGCAGCCCCTGAAGTGCATGGGACAGTTCATAGGAGCTATTTGCACGCCTCAGTGTGTTGCTTACCAACCCTGGGAGGACCAGGGGACAGTTGTGTATAAGAATTCGATAGAACAACAGTTCAGGGAGGTTTGCCCAACCCAGATGAAGACACCATGAACCCTTGTTGCCATCCAGACAGCAAATAACCATTCTGGTCAGGATATTCTCCATGTAGATGTTACTGTATGCAAAAGATCCAAATAAATAAGTGTTTTAAAAAACACTCTGTGTCTGTGCAACACTAGGGAAAGTTCTATCATGATATGAAGTTACACCAATATTTGAGGGCTTTGTCTCAGACCTTTTCACTTTGATTTATGTACCATTGAAGATGTGATCCTGTATGTGATTCTTCTTGAAACGAAATAATGCAACAGAAGACATATTTCTGTATAATAAATGTCACTGATTATAGACGACATATTAATATGCATTAGTGGAAGAACATTCATGAGTGAATTTTGTTAATCAGTTGCTCAGCGCATGCTAAATAATATCACTGATGCACTATAACAAGATTTAATGCTATCATGGTTCGTCAAGAAGATTTCTGTTAACTAATCAAGTCTGTAACCAATTATTTAATACAGCATTTTTTCCTTACATTATTCCTGAATAACTGAAAGTATGACTAATTCCAGATCTCACAACCCTCATAAAGTATGGCCAAAGTCTACTGCTAGGAAATGTAATTAAGTTTTGTGTTTGCGTCCATGTGGTATGGAGTTCCCAGCACAAGAAAGACATGCACCTGTTGGAGTAGGCCGAGAGGAGGTCACAAAAATCATCAGAGGGCTGGAACACCCCTCCTGTGAAGAAAGGCTGAGGGAGTTGGGATTGTTCAGCCTGGAGAAGACAAGGCTCTGGGGAGACCTTGGTGGCCTTGGAATACTTAAAGGGGGCTTGTAAGAAAGATGAGGACAGACCTTTTAGTAGGATTTGTAGCAGGAGGACAAGGGGTAATGGTTCTAAGCTAAAGGAGGGGAGATTCAGGCTAGACATGAGGAAGAAATTTTTTACAGTGAAGGTGGTGAAACCCTGGCACAGGTTGCCCAGAGAGGTGGTAGATGCCCCATCCCTGGAGACATTCAACTCCAGGCTGGATGGGGCTCTGAGCAACCTGAACTAGTTGAAGATGTCCCTGCTCATGGCAGGGGGGTTGGACTAGATGAGCTCTGGAGGTCCCTTCCAACCCAAACTATTCTATGCTGAAATCCCAAGAGTCTGTACCTGTGAATAGTATTCTCCAGTAACATTTGTCTGCATGTAGTTCCTCTCTTCTTGAATTTCAAGTTCAGTGAGGTTCAAGACTTGGCCATACTACAAAATTCCATATTCAGAAGTTATTAGCTGCAGTAATTAGCTGATGTTCCTGCCAACAAATAATCTTTTCAGTGTCATGTCACCAGCTTGTATGGTGTAGTGAAGAAAAGATATTCAGAACCGCACCACTGACTCATAAAATCACAGTCACAGAATGCCTGAGGCTGGAAGGGACCTCTGGAGGCATCTGGTTCAAGCCCCTGTGCAACCAGGGCCACCTACAGCCAGTTGAACAGGGCTTGTCTGGATGGCTTCTGAATGTCTCCAGGGAGGGAATCTCCACAACCTGTTGCAGTGCTCAGTCACTCACACAGTAAAGAAGCATTTCCTGATGTTCAGACAGATGCTTTTCTGTATTAGTTTGTACCCATTGCCTCTTGTCCTGTCACTGGGCACCACTGAAAAGAGTCTGGCTCTGTCTTCTTTACATCCTCCATTCAGGTATTTATTAATATATCCATTCATGAGATTCCCCCTGAACCTTTTGCAGACTAGACAAGCCCAGCTCTCTCAGCCTTTCCTCACAGGAGAGATACTCCAGTCCCTCTATCAGGAGTGGTCTTTGCTGAACTCTCTCCAGTAGTTCCATATTCCTCTTGTACTGTGGAACCCGAAAGTGGACATAATACTTCAGGTGTGACCTGTGTTCTGTCTAGAGAACTGCTGGATCTTCTGGGGATGAGGTTTAGGATTATCAGGGAACTCCTGGGCAGGAATCTCCAAAGGGCAGCCAAGAGAGGTGGCAGTCTCTGGGTTGTGCTTATGGAACTCTTCTTCCAGGGTAAAAACAACTTTTAACTAGTTCAATAATTCTGGAAAGAGGAAATGATGTATCAGTGTGTATTTTCTGGGGTTTTCTTGGCAGATGGGACCTTTTTGGCTGAAATCATTAATCCTGTTTTTTGGAAGTGGATAGTGACAGTAGAAAGCTGCCTCACTGAAGGGCCTTAGGATCAAGGCAGGAACAGTAACACTGTCAGACACAGGCTCATAGATTGTCACAGGAAGTGACAAACGATCCCAGTGCATGTTTACAGGCATGGAAATATCTTGCCCACTGTGCTTGGTCCAAGGTTTAAAAGCAGCTCAGCTGCTGCTGTACTAGGAGACACTAAATATATGATATTTACTCATCAAGTCTCTTCACCATCACTTGAGTTTTCTAGGTGCAGGCACTGAGTAATTTCACCACAAATTCTCCTGCTTCTCTAGCACTCCTGAGTATCAGGTGAAGCTCATGACTTTGTTTTTTGTAAGAGCACTGACAGAGTCACAAAGTTTTTTTCTGAAACATTTTCTCTGGGGTAATCAGCCGCTCTTTGCTACAGCAACATTTTACTAGACCCAGCTAGTCAGCAGTCTAGACAGGAAGACAGCAGTCAAGTACAGAATCTCTTAAGTCTCCTAGCCCTCTACCCTCACATTAATCATATCAAAATAACCAGGCTTATCTATACTGGCATTAATGTATTTATTCACATACTGAGCTGTCTGAAGAATAATTTACCCAATATGAGTGGAAGAGCTGTTGTGGCTCTTTAATGAAATTTTCCAAAATATGGTACCATTCATACTTCTGCACCTAATTACAGATTTTTTACATATGATTTTTGTTTTTCTTTAGAGTACCAATATATAGCTTTTTTCATCTGTTTTCAGTTTTGAAGGTCCTGACTATAGTATACTAATGTACATTTCTAAACCACTTTACACACTATGTTAAAAATGTGCTTTAAAAGTCACTGTTATTATACCTTACAAGAAAATGTATCAGTAATGTGCATATTAATTCCTGTGTTGTCTGTGAGGATGCAGTCAAACCTTTAGGGTTTGTACTCCTCACAGTATTGGACCAAGCAAATATTCTGACTACCGAAGTCCAAGTGTAAAAGGATCCAGTAAGAGAATTCTACTGGTGAAAAAAGGTGGGTAAACTCTAGCTGGTTATCTTTTCAGGCAGCAGCCTAATGGGCATTACAGGCAAATTTTAAATCTGATTAACACAGCTGCATAAAAATTGTACAGTAGAAGACCATTTTGTTGAAAAACGGCAGTAGTTAAGGACACTGAAATGATATGACTCAGCAATCTTAGATTCAGCAATAAAACTTGCTTTATCACCAAAGTCAAAGTAGGACTCCGTAATATTTTGCTTTTGAAAATGAATATAAGAGCTGATATACTGGGACAGGTCGAAGAGTCACTCACACGGTAGGAGTCAGCAGGAGATGCCTTGGGTAACAGAGCAGTCCTTTCCTAGGTAAACTCTTCTGCTTCCAACAGGCAGCAATTCAGGGGCTTCCTGAAGTGCTTTCCGTTCTGTTTCACAGATACTGATATAAGGCCTCAGTACATTTGCATAATGCCAGTTGCTCTCTGCAACACCAAATTCTGGAATATGTCCTATTACTAACTTTAAATCTGTTATTTGAAGGTTTAACCTTGAGTCCCTAAGTTCTAGTACTGTCAGAAACAATGAATAACTATTCATTATTGTCCTCACCATTCACAATTTACAGATTACCTTTACCTAATATCCTCTTGGTCATTTGTTTCTCAGGCTGTGTTCTAATCCATTTAGTCATTCCTTCTCCAAAGACCTTACTGTGCTTCTCTCATCACCTGTGTCACCACTTCTGCAAGCATTTCCAGATAAGTCTGAGATGGGCTGATCACAAAGAGAAACAGCAGATGAGGTGTGGGAGCCCACTGGATAGATACAATGATATAAGGAAGCTTCCTATGTCATCCCAAACAACTCCTTCTTCTGTTGCTGAGAGTTGAGTTTAGGTCTTGAGAAAACTATTTGATCGGGTTTACGTGGGTTTGTGTTTACTATCCACAATGACTAATATCTTGGTTCTAGTCTGTTGTCATGTGCATATAGATAAAGTGGTATTTCCCACCGTTAATTTTTAATTTAATTCAGTCTGCTATTTTTTTACCTGGTGGTGTGTTATCATTGTCTCTCTGTGTAGTCTGTTTTGTGCAGAGAATCCTGAACAAGTTCTGTAACATTAGCCACCTTTTGTCACTGGGGTGTCCATCGTCTCTTCCAAATGTTGTATGAACATGCTGAACAGTGCGATCCTAGAGAAATCCTGAAAATAACCTCACTTTATTGTGAAGCCTGGTAATGTTTTTGTCTTTTAATTTCTTCCTCCAGATGTCTGGTTTGTGACAAATTTGAGGATGAAAAAATTTTGTGAACAAATGAAAGACATAATTCTTTTCTGTTGAACTAGTAAACCCATCATTTTGGTCAGCTATATAAAAATGCTTTGTTGGCTGCTTAAAGTTTTTTAAAACAGTGTTTTGCTCATGAAATAGATTGATTTCTTTCTGCAATACACTGTTTACCTTAATGTGTTTTTTGAGGGGGAAAAACAAAGGAGGCGAAAATAGACAAATAGGAGAAATGCTCTAGGGAGAAGAAAGACAAGAAACACAGATCATTTATCAAGTACTTCCACATAAAGCAACACTTGAAATCAGAAAAGAACAACCCATGTGGATGAAGCCATCCCAGCTGACTTCCTACATATATAGTCATTTAAGCCTTACAGATACCGCTCATAAGGATACTCTTAACTCTGCTACTATTCTGCTAACGATGTCTATCTTTGTTTCTCAAGATTTGCACCATTTATCTATTCTCTTGCATGTTTTTAGGTGGCATCTCTTACATATTTACATAAATGAATTCAGGATTTCTAAAAGCAATGAAACAAATGCACTTGATTGTATTGAACTGATTCAGATGTGTAGTGCTGCTGGAACATAAGATTCAGTTTAGAACATGTGATACTGTGGTCTAATTTCAATTATTTTGTTTGACCCTTCAGACTTCAAACACGTATCAAGGACCCTTAGCTTACTGTTCAAAACTGATACACCGACAAAATCACAGGCTCACTTTTGTCAATGCAGAAGGCTGTGCATCAGAAATAGAGAACAGGTTTGAGATTGTCCTTGCACCCATGTGTGCTATGAAGCTGTTGATGTTCAGTAGTGTTTCCTGTTAAGTCTTAAAGTATGGAGAACCAAAAAAAATCCTAGATTATTTCTTTTTTTTTTTTATAAGATGAATGCCTTGAATACCTGTCCGGTGATGGAGATGAGCAGATGACATCACCATGCCTAGAAAGAAAGCAATGATTTTTTTGGAGGGTTACAGCTGCACAACTCTATGGCCATGTCTCTTCATTTCTCTAACATGCATTATTAGCCTTTACCAAATAACATTAGGTGAGCACAGTCAGTGAGTTTTGTGAAGGTTATTAAGAAGCTAAGTGGGTAATTCAGAAAGACACTGTCTTTTCTCTAAAGTTTAAATTTTCTCTAGAATACAGTTACCTAAACATTTGCCATGTATCTAATTTTGAAATGATCTGAATAGTTTCAAACATAAAATAATTTGGTTGCTTCCATATTTTTTATTTAAAAGGTCTTATGTACAGTTTATTTCTATGTGAGTAGGATCACTTTTTGTGCAGTCTTTTATGCTTAGATACAACATGCTTTCAAGCAAGGACCTGAATATATCTGCTGAACATTAGGGAACAACAAGCTTCTCACATTACTTCTCATTATTTCATGTAAGTAATTTCTGCAAAAGATTACTTAGTAGTGAATGTTCTTCTCTATGCAAGATTTTGTACTAGATGAGGTCATGTTTCCTTTTCACTTGCAACACTAACACAGAAACTTATCTCCTAGCTTTGCATATACTGTAGCTACCAGATGATTTAGCTGACTGCTCTTGTTAAGCTCCTCCCTGCATCTCTTGGTCACCTTTCATAGATAACTTTCTTTCCAGGGTTGATAATTATGTTGAAAGCCTTTTGGTGTGGTCTGTAAAATACAGGCCTTTTTTTTTTTTTCTTTCCTCTCTGGATTTGTTTTATGCTCACAGAAAATGCACAGGTGTGTGTTCATCTGCCTAAAACCAACAATCCAACATAAAGATATGTTTACATATTGCTGGGGTTTTTTGTGTTATTTACAAGTGCCTTGACATTTTCTCCAGTTAAAGATGCCAATTTGTCTCTGATTTTATGTACAAAGAGAGCTAGGGTAATATAAAACACAAATACACAACTACGTTTTCTGATAAGGACTTATCAGAAAAAGGATAAGGATATAAGTCCTGATAAGGACTTTCCTTATCAGAAGGCCAAAGATATTCTAAGAAGGATTTTCCTTCTCCTGAAAAATCTTTCTTGCAACTTAAAACTCTCGGTTGCAACTTTCGCAGTAGGAAACCCCTCAAAGTTGTGAATGTTCAATGGTTGGGCTTTCAGGTCACTTCTATTTGAAATGTGCATATAGCAGCCTTGCATTGAGCACCCTCGCCTGAAAGTTTGACTGTAAGCCTTAATGTCAGTAGGTGAAGACAAAGAAATCTGTCAGGGTTAATTATCTGTGCAATGTAACACCATTGAGGGAAGTATTCTCCTTGGGCTCCTAATTCTCCTTATCTTTGGTATATGTTAAAGCAGAAAGTCTGAGTTTCTTTTATAAATTGCCTGAAGCTCGTGACCATGGGAAGCCTGTCACCCATGATTAAATAGCAATGCAAGCCCGCTTTAGGAATAATTACTTTGGAAATGCATGTAGGTAACAAGGTCGCATTATACTTCAAGTTTCTCAAATTGATGGTAGGCACATGGCCTGCTTTCAAGTGCTTCAATGTTGTCATGCCTGCTGCTTCTGAAAAAAATGTGTACTAGCTTTTATTATTATTATTATTATTATTATTATCTTATTAAATGGAGCAGTAACGAGAATCATGTCAATCATAAGGAGTTAATTCTTGTGGTCAGTACTTATATGTGTAATGTTTATTTTTGAAAGAATTTGGATTTTTTTTTTTTTAGATTCTAAACCACTATTTTTTCTCCACAAGTGCATATATTCTGATTAAATAAAATGCAATAATGGAAGCAGTTCTATTTTGAAATAAGCTTTTCAAGAAACTATTGCAAAAGGAGAATGTACAAGGAATATGTAAAGTTTTGGAAGTAGTGTTATCAGCAGTGAATAATTGCAAAGTAAGGTATTCAGAAACAGCATAAATGCAGAATTGACTGAGTTAAAGTCACTGCCCATTTCTTTTCATTAGTAGACCACACAACTTGGACTTGTGATTTTACATTAAGAGGAAATGACTAGGCTGTTACATTGCTTCTAAATGTTCTAAATAATTTCCCCTGTAATGCACTGAGACTGAGCCAACACTGAACACTCAGCCCTTGGACACAAATTTGATGAACTTTCAAAAATAATTTCATGAGACTTCAGAGAAATGAGCTATTCACCAACCATGTAAACATTTTTCAGACTTAATTGCAAATACATCAGTGTCTGCTTTACCACATGCATAAGAGAGCAGGAAAACTGAAAGTCGAAGTGGCACCTAAAGAAAGAAGGTTTGTACTTTCATGGCTTTTACAGATTTGGATAGAAGATAATTTCCCTTTAAAAGCCAGGCTGATGTTATTTATTTTGAACATGAATTGCCTCTAGAGCTCAACTGACCCTGCAGACCTTTTAAAAAATACTGATCTGTTGAAGAACCAAGGAAAGTCACTACCACACATCAGTTCCTCTAAAGACGTTGTCTGCTAGTTCAGACCTCGGACTCAGTGATCCTGAGCTGGAACTCCGATTTCCTCTAGCAGGTTGGTGTCTGTGTGACCCCTAGGAATGCTGGGGAGATAAATACAGAGATTTTGCAGCAGCCATGTAATAAGACTTGAATTAGAAAAGGGTAGCAGACAGTGAGAAACTTGTCCAGTAAATACCTATCAAAACACCTTTAGGGAGCTTATATGAGATCAGACACTGCTTTTCTTAATCACCTGTTAAATCGTCTCTTTAGTTTATTGATATCCAGAAGTCCAAAGTGATATCTACTTTTAGATACTTATTTGCATCAGATATGAGACCAAATAACAAACAATCCCCAGGGTTTACATCCATCCTGATTCCAGTTTGGATTGGCAAATTGACTGTTTTTAAGAGCAGAATCTTTGAGCCCCTGCACTGCACTCCCAAAGGAAAACCTTGCACCAGAGACATTTAAAATAAGAACTGTGACAGGCTCAACAGAGACCTTAGACAACAGCAGTCCTCCCCTGATTGTACAGTGCACAAATAATGACTCCACTGGTTTATTTCTGTCTGTGTCTCCCATAGCTTAATGATTGTGGTCCCTGTGCCCTTGCTGCTGTAGTTTGTGTGTACTCCTTTCTTTTGTGCTGCTCGGAGCAGGGAGGATGGATGCAGTAGTTAATGGCAGGTGTAATGTTCCAGTCATTACAAAATCAGATGTCACTTTGACATTTTTCTGACTCACTTGGTGTCTTTGTGTCAGCTGCCTTCATAAGCCCAAGGGGCAAGACTTGCTTCATTAGTGTAGAGGGAATTTCAGGTATATAATTAGCAGGTGCTATGTTGGCCTGGTAACCACTGAAGTACTAAATTAAGAATCAGCAGAAAATTGAATTACTGGGATATATAATGGTTACAAGAATCACTTTTCTCACCTGCCAATTGCAATCATTTCCACTGGCAAAACCAAAGTTTACTGACAGAAGAATGCAACCCTTGCTGTTACCTCCTGTGAGATGACATTGCAGGCATTTATTGAAAAGGGCATCAAAAAGGAAGAGTCTGTCCCTTGTTGTTTTTTCATGTCACCTCAGTACATGTATTAGTACCAATGTACTAATTCCAGTTCTCAAGAACACATTTATGCTTTGTTATTTTAGTTATCTGTTAGCGCTTACATGCTCTGGTTATTTGCCGCATAACAATTTTGGCAATAGGAACTGGGTAGTGTTCAGACTGCCAAGACTATTTAGATTAACACTTCCACATATATTTAAATATCTTTCATCAACGGCAGCACTGGCATTGCCAAATTTTTCTGCAACAAAGACCGTATGTAGAAGAAGGTGGCATTCCGTCCCACCTTGATTTCTGGGTGCTGCATGAAGAAAATAAGATCTGTGGGCAAAGTGCACAGCTAGCATGTTGGACTTGGCTGGAATATACTCTGCTCTTTCTCTTTACATTGAGGTTTGATCCATTTTTTGATAATTTTACTGTATCATATCAACACTCAGGCAAATAGAGGCATCTGAAAATAGACTAGTCAAACAGTTGATGCTGCCTGTCACAAGTAATTGTCAGCTAATGGGATTCTGATATTGGGTATTTGCTGATGTTCACACAGTAGCAACGACTACAGGTGATGCGGAGTGCAAGCCAAATGGCATTCTGTTGCTTGACAAGTCTACTCCATCACATCTGCTGGCAACAGAAAGATCATCTCTGCTTTTTCAAAGACTGACTCTGTTTCCATTATCCTATTCTGGGGATATAACTCCTGCAATGATCCAAGTTGTCTTCCTTCAGGGGAGGAAGAAAAGATCAGATTAAAATGAAATTCAGATTACAGTAAACAGTCTTGGGAAAAAAACTACATTAAACTAACCCATAGTGTGAATGATTTAGTGTAATACACTGTAGTTCTGGCAGTAATTTGTTAGGAAATTAAGGAGGGACTTAGAATAGGCTCTGATAGTAGATACATAGAGGCAACATTGCAAAGAGGCTCAGGTACTACTGTTCAACTAATAATACTTTGTTAAAATGCCTTTCCATTTTGTTATATGACCAAGACTTGTAAAATCCTAATAATGAGCTTAGTACTGACAACTCTGTGTATGTAAAAAGACAAATTCTGTGTATATAAACAGAACAACAGAATCCCTTAGGTTGGAAAAGACCTGTAAGATCATCAAGTCCAACCATAAACCTCACGCTGCCAAGTCAACCACTAAACCATGTCCCTAAGAAGCTCAACTACTTCTTCTCATTGAGGGTAACAGAGCACTGCAACAGGTTGCCCAGGGGGGTTGTGGAGTCTCCTTCTCTGGAGACATTCAAAATCCACCTGGACACATTCCTGTGTAGCCTCATCTAAGTGTTCCTGCTCCAGCAGGGGGATTGGAGTTGAGGATCTTTTGAGGTCCCTTCCAATCCATGACATTCTGTGCTTCTGTGATTCTGTGATTGTGTGAAAGTGTCTCCCAGTACTCAACAGTGGCTGAGAGGGAGCAAAGCATCCAGAGATCCCGCCGGCGGGAAAGGGAGGCCCAGCCGCCTGCACACGGTCTCCCAGTACTCCATAAAGGAATTGCTGATTGCCAAGTGTTGCGTTGCCTCTTTTTCCCTGGGGATCCCTCGGCCCTGCCCCCGGAGCGAGGCGACGTGCCACCTCTTGTGCTCCGAGCCCCGGGGGAGAGGGGAGCAGAGGGCCTGGTGTCCTTTGGGCTGTCGCGCCAGCCCGTCACGAGGAGCCGGTGGTAGGCCACCAAGAGAGGTCATGCCATCATAGAATCATAGAATTGCTTTGGTTGGAAGAGACCCTCAGGGTCATTGAGTGCAACCGTAACCTAACTCTGGTGCTAAACTCTGTTCCTAAGAACCCCACCTACTCGTCTGTTAAACACCTCCAGGGATGGGGAGTCCACCACCTTCCTGGGCAGCCTTTTCCAGTGCCTGAGAACCCTTTCCGTGTAGAATTTTTTTCCTGATATCCAATCTAAACCTCCCCTGGCACAATTTGAGTCCATTTCCTCTTGTCCTATCACTTGCTACTTTGGAGAAGAGACCAACACCCTCCATGTTCCAACCTCCTTTCAGGGAGTTGTGGACAGCAAGGAGGTCTCCCCTCAGCCTCCTTTTCTCCAGGCTAAACAGCCCCAGTTCCCTCAGCCGCCCCTCATCAGACTTGTGCTCCAGGCACCTCACCGGCTTCGTTGTGTTCTCTGAAATTTCTCTAGCACCCGGATGTCTCTACTGTAGTGAGGGGCCCGAAACTGAGCACAGGATTCAAGGTGGGGCCTCACCAGCACCCAGTACAGGGGGACAATCGCTTCCCTAGTCCTGCTGGCCACACTGTTCCTGATACAAGCCAGGATGCTGTTGGTGTCTTTGGCCACCTGGGCACACTGCTGGCTCCTGTTCAGCTGGCTGTCAATCAACACCCCCAGATCCCTTTCTACCAGGCAGCTTTCCAGGCTCTCTTCCCTGAGCCTGTAGCGCTGCCTGGGGTTATGACCCAAGCGCAGGACCTGGCACTTGGCCTTGTTACACCACATACAATTGGCCTTAGCCCAACGATCCAGCTGTTCCAGATCCCTTTGGATGGCCTTCCTACCCTCCAGCAGATCAGCACTCCCAGCCAATTTGGTGTCATCTGCAAACTTACTAAGGGTGCACTCAGTCCCGTCATCCAGATCATTGATAAAGACGTTAAACAGGACTGGTCCCAGTAGTGAGCTCTGGGGAACACCACTTGTGACCGGCCGCCAACTGGATGTGGTTGCGTTCACCACAACTCTTTGGGCCCGGCCATCCAGCCAGTTCTTTATCCATCGCAGAGTACACCCACCCAGGCCACGAGCTCCCACCTTCTGCAGGAGAATGCTGTGGGATACGGTTTCAAAGGCCCTACTGAAGACTTAAGTCCACAAGATGCACAGCTTTTCCCTCATCTGCTAGGTGGGTCTCCTTGTCGTAGAGTGAGATCAGGTGGATCAAACAGGACCTGCCTTTCGTAAACCCATGTTGACTGGGCCTGATCACTCGGTTTTCTTGTACGTGCCGTGTGATGTCGCTCAGGATGGTCTGCTCCATGACCCTCCCGAGCACCGAGGTTAGACTGACAGGTCTGCAGTTCCCCAGATCCTCCTTCCAGCCCTTCTAGGAGACGGGTATGAAGTTTGCCAGCTTCCAGTCGACTGGGACCTTCCCAGTTAGCCAGGACTGCTGAGAGATGATGGAAAGTGTTTAAGCGATCCCTTCCGCCAGCTCCCTCAGCACTCTTCCATGTATCCCATCTGGTCCCGTAGACTAGTGGGTGTCAAAGTGGGGCTTCATTCTGCTCGCCGCGCCTGTCTTCTGGCTCAGGGGGCTGGGTACCTGGAACACAACTATTCTGCCTATGAAAGACTGAGGCAAAGAAGGCATCTAGTAGCTCAGCCTTTTCCTCATCTTCTGTCACTTACGTTTCTCCCCACATTTGTCAGATGATGGAGGTTCTCCTTAGCCCTCCTTTTCTTGCTAATCTCTTTCTAGAAACATTTCTTGTTGCCTTCCACAGTGGTGTCCAGGCGCAGCTCAAGTTGGCCTTTGGCCCTCCTAATTTTCTCCATGCAGAACCTGGCAGAATTCGTGTGTTCCTCTTGAGTAGCCTGCCCCTCCTTCCAAAGCTTACACACTCTCTTTATCTTCCCACGTTCCAGCCGCAGCTCTCTATTCAGCCAGGCCAGCCTTCTTGCCCACTGGCTGGCCTTCCGGCACACGGGGACAGCCCGCTCCTGCGCCTCTAAGAGGACCTTCTTGAAGAGAGACCGGCCTTCCTGGACTCCTTTATCCCTCAGAACTGCCTCCCAAGGGATGTTGCCAACCAGCCTTCTAAACAGGTCAAAGTCTGCCCTTTGGAAGTCCAAAGCAGCACTTCTGCTGACCACCCTTCTGACTTCTCCAAGGATAGAAATCTCAGTCATTCCATGATCACTATACCCTAGGGCATTTCCAGTTGACACGCTGCCCACGCGTCCCTCTCTGTTTGCAAACAACGGATCCAAGGTGGCTCCTTCCCTGGTAGGCTCACTAACCAGCTGTGTCAGGAAGTTGTCTTCCATGCACTGCAGGAGCCTCCTAGACTGCTTCCTTTCTGCTGTCTTGGATCTCCAGCAGACACCTGCTAGGTGGAAGTCCCCCATAAGAACAAGGGCTAGTGATCGGGAGACTTCTCCTAGCTACCCGCAACATACTTGATCTGCCTCTTCATGCCGGTTGGGTGGTCTGTAACAGACCCCCACCAGGACGTCTGCCTTGTTGCTCCCAGCTCCAGGTCCTTGGGGCCTGGAGGTGGGAGTGGGTTCAGTCGGAGGTGCACCCTTGCTCTGTTGGCTAGTATGAAGGTGAAGGACAAAAGCTTCTCATGGCTTGTCCTCCAGCAGAGGAGCCAAGTCGTACTCCTGTCATACCCGAGTACACGGCACTTCCGCTGAAGTGGGTAGAGTTCCTCAGACTTCTCTGGCTGGCAGTACCCACAAGTATCTGCTAGAACTGGCTTCTGAGTTTCAGCAAAGTCAAGTAAAAGTAAGGGAGAGTGAAGGGGTGTCTACGTGTGTGTGTATGGGTAGGGGAGAGGCGGGTGGACAGTCATTCTGAGCACGCTCCCTTTGGAAGGTATTTAGAAATGATGAACTGTGCACACTCCGACATATTTGATCCTCATGCAGGGGTCAATCTCTGAGGCTCGGTATTCAGTCAGGCATTGACCAAAATGGTGTTCTAGAAAGTCGTGACCAGTAGAGGTGGCACGAACCACTGCAGCACTAGGAAAATGTAGATTTGGATTGCTGTTTTTCAACTGGCCTCTATCCAGTCAGGCAGCAAAAAGCTTTGTGAAGAAAACCTAAGGTGCCCGAGAAACTTCCAGGATGGTGCCCTGGCGTCTGTCAGGAACCAGAGAGCCCTGAAATCCCGTGGGAGTCCAGCACCCTGATCATGCGGGCATGATCACCTGTCTTAGCGACACGAGTGTGTGTCCCTGCAAAGGCACGAGTGGGACCATGTCACTAGCTAGTTAGCTCTCCAGGGGACAGTGATAGCTACTGACACTGAGGTAAGATCGATAATTTGGAATCCAGAAATTCCTAGGCTTCAATGCTATTTCTAGGAGAATTAAACTCCCTTTAAGGAGCTGTTATCCAATTCTTGATGTTGCAGCCTTAAAAAGCCACCCAGAATGTAAGGCAGCACCAAAGCAGGAAGGTGGGCATGGAAATGGAAAGCTTCCAAAAAGGGCCTCCTAGTCAAAGACAGGGACCAGGAGGTGTCACGGGAGTGCAGACACAATTGCCAAGGTGTGAAAGAAGAGAGGAGAAAAGCGTTTTTATTCTTTTTGTTTATTGTCTCGTGCTGGAGGTGTGGTGGCTGGGCCACCAGCAGGGAGACAGCTGGGCGCTCCTGCGACGCTGTTTGCCGCTGTGTCAAGCGCGGGAGCCTGGGTGGCTGGGGAACTGCCAGACGATCCCTGCGGCAGGTGGAGCCAGCGCCATGGATGATGGTTCTTGAGGTGGATCCACCTCCGTGGGCTCCTCGTTGTCTTCTGCTGGCTGAACAGTCAGTGGCCCCGCACCATAGTCTGTTCAATCCACCTCCATGGGCTCTTCGGTGTCCTGTGCTGGCTGAACAGCCAGTGGCCCCACGCCGTAGTCTGGTGGATCCACCTCCATGGGCTCCACGTCGTCCTTTGCTGGCATGCTGGCACACCTGGGCCTCATCAGACAGACACGCCGCGGCCCCATGCTGTTCCCCCGCCTGCCCATAGGTGCTGGCTGCATGACGGTGTTGACGTGAGCATGGGCAATGGCTCTCATGGCACGAGGGGGAAAGTTCCTCTTCCTCCTCTGCTCCTTTGCCTTCCTCAGGCTCCCGGGAGGTCCCAGTCGCACGATGCGTCTTTCACGTGTCCTCCGCCAGGGTGGGCAGCCATCCACCTTGCTGCTTGTGTTGCTGCCTGGCAGGCAGACACGCTTGGCCTCCGCGCCGCTCACTGGTGGTCCCACGGTCATGTTCTGCACGCCCGAAATCAAAGAACGGATGTCGGTCCCGGTCGTGGCATGAGGGTTGATGTTGCTCTTCCTCACGCTCCTCCTCCTCCGCTGCCTCTGCTGCCTCCTCCGGGGACGTGTCGTGGTCTTCCAGGGTAGCGGGGAGCGGCTCTGTGGCTTCCCACGCCATGCTGGGCAGCCACCCGCCTGGCTGCTCCCGCTGCTGCCTGGCAGGCAGACACGTTTGGGCTCCACACCGTTCGCTGGTGGGCCCACGGTCAATCGCTGCATGCCATCGATCAGGGAAGTGAGATCGATGGCGCTTGTGGCACACGAGCTGACATGGCTCCCGCTGGGAGGTGCCGTGCTCCCCTGTGGTGTTGGGATGTGGCTGTGTGGCGCCCCACCCTGAGGTGGGCAGCCAGCCGCCTGGTTGCTCAGCGTCCTCTTCCTTCCAAGCATGCTTGGCGTCCGAGGGCCTCGCACTGTGGGCCAGCTGCAGGGGCCCCCGCTTTTATAGGGCCGGAACAATGGGCAGTGAGGTGGCTGGTGACAGGCAGGAGGTCACAATGGTGGCGATAGTGACTGTGGTCGATGGGTGTGGTCAGAGGTGGCAGGTGTGGGCTCAGGGTCTTGGAGGTCACAATGGTGGCGATAGTGACTGTGGTCGATGGGTGTGGTCAGAGGTGGCAGGTGTGGGCTCAGGGTCTTGTGTCCTGAAAGATGCCTGAATGTGGGAGAAGGAGGAGTGTGGTGGGGTCTGAGGGCCCCTCTCCTGGGGCTCGCTGCCACCTGTCATGGTTCTTGTCCAAGAGGAAGGCCGCCTCTTGGGCACAGGGGCTGCCCGCCACCTCGCCTCACGAGCCCTGGGCTCCAGCCCCTTCGCGTCCCGTGCCTGGGTTGGTCTTGATGAGACAGTGGCAAGAAAGTTCCAGGGGGGTTAGGGTTCCTCAGGGACCTCCCATTGACCTTACGCCTTGCAAGAGCCACAGCCTTCTGCGCTCAACAGTGACTGAGAGGGAGCAAAGCATCCAGAGATCCCGCCGGCGGGAAAGGGAGGCCCAGCCGCCTGCACACGGTCTCCCAGTACTCCATAAAGGAATTGCTGATTGCCAAGTGTTGCGTGGCCTCTTTTTCCCTGGGGATCCCTCGGCCCTGCCCCCGGAGCGAGGCGACGTGCCACCTCTTGTGCTCCGAGCCCCGGGGGAGAGGGGAGCAGAGGGCCTGGTGTCCTTTGGGCTGTCGCGCCAGCCCGTCACGAGGAGCCGGTGGTAGGCCACCAAGAGAGGTCATGCCATCATAGAATCATAGAATTGCTTTGGTTGGAAGAGACCCTCAGGGTCATTGAGTGCAACCGTAACCTAACTCTGGTGCTAAACTCTGTTCCTAAGAACCCCACCTACTCGTCTGTTAAACACCTCCAGGGATGGGGAGTCCACCACCTTCCTGGGCAGCCTTTTCCAGTGCCTGAGAACCCTTTCCGTGTAGAATTTTTTTCCTGATATCCAATCTAAACCTCCCCTGGCACAATTTGAGTCCATTTCCTCTTGTCCTATCACTTGCTACTTTGGAGAAGAGACCAACACCCTCCATGTTCCAACCTCCTTTCAGGGAGTTGTGGACAGCAAGGAGGTCTCCCCTCAGCCTCCTTTTCTCCAGGCTAAACAGCCCCAGTTCCCTCAGCCGCCCCTCATCAGACTTGTGCTCCAGGCACCTCACCGGCTTCGTTGTGTTCTCTGAAATTTCTCTAGCACCCGGATGTCTCTACTGTAGTGAGGGGCCCGAAACTGAGCACAGGATTCAAGGTGGGGCCTCACCAGCACCCAGTACAGGGGGACAATCGCTTCCCTAGTCCTGCTGGCCACACTGTTCCTGATACAAGCCAGGATGCTGTTGGTGTCTTTGGCCACCTGGGCACACTGCTGGCTCCTGTTCAGCTGGCTGTCAATCAACACCCCCAGATCCCTTTCTACCAGGCAGCTTTCCAGGCTCTCTTCCCTGAGCCTGTAGCGCTGCCTGGGGTTATGACCCAAGCGCAGGACCTGGCACTTGGCCTTGTTACACCACATACAATTGGCCTTAGCCCAACGATCCAGCTGTTCCAGATCCCTTTGGATGGCCTTCCTACCCTCCAGCAGATCAGCACTCCCAGCCAATTTGGTGTCATCTGCAAACTTACTAAGGGTGCACTCAGTCCCGTCATCCAGATCATTGATAAAGACGTTAAACAGGACTGGTCCCAGTAGTGAGCTCTGGGGAACACCACTTGTGACCGGCCGCCAACTGGATGTGGTTGCGTTCACCACAACTCTTTGGGCCCGACCATCCAGCCAGTTCTTTATCCATCGCAGAGTACACCCACCCAGGCCACGAGCTCCCACCTTCTGCAGGAGAATGCTGTGGGATACGGTTTCAAAGGCCCTACTGAAGACTTAAGTCCACAAGATGCACAGCTTTTCCCTCATCTGCTAGGTGGGTCTCCTTGTCGTAGAGTGAGATCAGGTGGATCAAACAGGACCTGCCTTTCGTAAACCCATGTTGACTGGGCCTGATCACTCGGTTTTCTTGTACGTGCCGTGTGATGTCGCTCAGGATGGTCTGCTCCATGACCCTCCCGAGCACCGAGGTTAGACTGACAGGTCTGCAGTTCCCCAGATCCTCCTTCCAGCCCTTCTAGGAGACGGGTATGAAGTTTGCCAGCTTCCAGACGACTGGGACCTTCCCAGTTAGCCAGGACTGCTGAGAGATGATGGAAAGTGTTTAAGCGATCCCTTCCGCCAGCTCCCTCAGCACTCTTCCATGTATCCCATCTGGTCCCGTAGACTAGTGGGTGTCAAAGTGGGGCTTCATTCTGCTTGCCACGCCTGTCTTCTGGCTCAGGGGGCTGGGTACCTGGAACACAACTATTCTGCCTATGAAAGACTGAGGCAAAGAAGGCATCTAGTAGCTCAGCCTTTTCCTCATCTTCTGTCACTTACGTTTCTCCCCACATTTGTCAGATGATGGAGGTTCTCCTTAGCCCTCCTTTTCTTGCTAATCTCTTTCTAGAAACATTTCTTGTTGCCTTCCACAGTGGTGTCCAGGCGCAGCTCTAGTTGGCCTTTGGCCCTCCTAATTTTCTCCATGCAGAACCTGGCAGAATTCGTGTGTTCCTCTTGAGTAGCCTGCCCCTCCTTCCAAAGCTTACACACTCTCTTTATCTTCCTACGTTCCAGCCGCAGCTCTCTATTCAGCCAGGCCAGCCTTCTTGCCCACTGGCTGGCCTTCCGGCACACGGGGACAGCCCGCTCCTGCGCCTCTAAGAGGACCTTCTTGAAGAGAGACCGGCCTTCCTGGACTCCTTTATCCCTCAGAACTGCCTCCCAAGGGATGTTGCCAACCAGCCTTCTAAACAGGTCAAAGTCTGCCCTTTGGAAGTCCAAAGCAGCACTTCTGCTGACCACCCTTCTGACTTCTCCAAGGATAGAAATCTCAGTCATTCCATGATCACTATACCCTAGGGCATTTCCAGTTGACACGCTGCCCACGCGTCCCTCTCTGTTTGCAAACAACGGATCCAAGGTGGCTCCTTCCCTGGTAGGCTCACTAACCAGCTGTGTCAGGAAGTTGTCTTCCATGCACTGCAGGAGCCTCCTAGACTGCTTCCTTTCTGCTGTCTTGGATCTCCAGCAGACACCTGCTAGGTGGAAGTCCCCCATAAGAACAAGGGCTAGTGATCGGGAGACTTCTCCTAGCTACCCGCAACATACTTGATCTGCCTCTTCATGCCGGTTGGGTGGTCTGTAACAGACCCCCACCAGGACGTCTGCCTTGTTGCTCCCAGCTCCAGGTCCTTGGGGCCTGGAGGTGGGAGTGGGTTCAGTCGGAGGTGCACCCTTGCTCTGTTGGCTAGTATGAAGGTGAAGGACAAAAGCTTCTCATGGCTTGTCCTCCAGCAGAGGAGCCAAGTCGTACTCCTGTCATACCCGAGTACACGGCACTTCCGCTGAAGTGGGTAGAGTTCCTCAGACTTCTCTGGCTGGCAGTACCCACAAGTATCTGCTAGAACTGGCTTCTGAGTTTCAGCAAAGTCAAGTAAAAGTAAGGGAGAGTGAAGGGGTGTCTACGTGTGTGTGTATGGGTAGGGGAGAGGCGGGTGGACAGTCATTCTGAGCACGCTCCCTTTGGAAGGTATTTAGAAATGATGAACTGTGCACACTCCGACATATTTGATCCTCATGCAGGGGTCAATCTCTGAGGCTCGGTATTCAGTCAGGCATTGACCAAAATGGTGTTCTAGAAAGTCGTGACCAGTAGAGGTGGCACGAACCACTGCAGCACTAGGAAAATGTAGATTTGGATTGCTGTTTTTCAACTGGCCTCTATCCAGTCAGGCAGCAAAAAGCTTTGTGAAGAAAACCTAAGGTGCCCGAGAAACTTCCAGGATGGTGCCCTGGCGTCTGTCAGGAACCAGAGAGCCCTGAAATCCCGTGGGAGTCCAGCACCCTGATCATGCGGGCATGATCACCTGTCTTAGCGACACGAGTGTGTGTCCCTGCAAAGGCACGAGTGGGACCATGTCACTAGCTAGTTAGCTCTCCAGGGGACAGTGATAGCTACTGACACTGAGGTAAGATCGATAATTTGGAATCCAGAAATTCCTAGGCTTCAATGCTATTTCTAGGAGAATTAAACTCCCTTTAAGGAGCTGTTATCCAATTCTTGATGTTGCAGCCTTAAAAAGCCACCCAGAATGTAAGGCAGCACCAAAGCAGGAAGGTGGGCATGGAAATGGAAAGCTTCCAAAAAGGGCCTCCTAGTCAAAGACAGGGACCAGGAGGTGTCACGGGAGTGCAGACACAATTGCCAAGGTGTGAAAGAAGAGAGGAGAAAAGCGTTTTTATTCTTTTTGTTTATTGTCTCGTGCTGGAGGTGTGGTGGCTGGGCCACCAGCAGGGAGACAGCTGGGCGCTCCTGCGACGCTGTTTGCCGCTGTGTCAAGCGCGGGAGCCTGGGTGGCTGGGGAACTGCCAGACGATCCCTGCGGCAGGTGGAGCCAGCGCCATGGATGATGGTTCTTGAGGTGGATCCACCTCCGTGGGCTCCTCGTTGTCTTCTGCTGGCTGAACAGTCAGTGGCCCCGCACCATAGTCTGTTCAATCCACCTCCATGGGCTCTTCGGTGTCCTGTGCTGGCTGAACAGCCAGTGGCCCCACGCCGTAGTCTGGTGGATCCACCTCCATGGGCTCCACGTCGTCCTTTGCTGGCATGCTGGCACACCTGGGCCTCATCAGACAGACACGCCGCGGCCCCATGCTGTTCCCCTGCCTGCCCATAGGTGCTGGCTGCATGACGGTGTTGACGTGAGCATGGGCAATGGCTCTCATGGCACGAGGGGGAAAGTTCCTCTTCCTCCTCTGCTCCTTTGCCTTCCTCAGGCTCCCGGGAGGTCCCAGTCGCACGATGCGTCTTTCACGTGTCCTCCGCCAGGGTGGGCAGCCATCCACCTTGCTGCTTGTGTTGCTGCCTGGCAGGCAGACACGCTTGGCCTCCGCGCCGCTCACTGGTGGTCCCACGGTCATGTTCTGCACGCCCGAAATCAAAGAACGGATGTCGGTCCCGGTCGTGGCATGAGGGTTGATGTTGCTCTTCCTCACGCTCCTCCTCCTCCGCTGCCTCTGCTGCCTCCTCCGGGGACGTGTCGTGGTCTTCCAGGGTAGCGGGGAGCGGCTCTGTGGCTTCCCACGCCATGCTGGGCAGCCACCCGCCTGGCTGCTCCCGCTGCTGCCTGGCAGGCAGACACGTTTGGGCTCCACACTGTTCGCTGGTGGGCCCACGGTCAATCGCTGCATGCCATCGATCAGGGAAGTGAGATCGATGGCGCTTGTGGCACACGAGCTGACATGGCTCCCGCTGGGAGGTGCCGTGCTCCCCTGTGGTGTTGGGATGTGGCTGTGTGGCGCCCCACCCTGAGGTGGGCAGCCAGCCGCCTGGTTGCTCAGCGTCCTCTTCCTTCCAAGCATGCTTGGCGTCCGAGGGCCTCGCACTGTGGGCCAGCTGCAGGGGCCCCCGCTTTTATAGGGCCGGAACAATGGGCAGTGAGGTGGCTGGTGACAGGCAGGAGGTCACAATGGTGGCGATAGTGACTGTGGTCGATGGGTGTGGTCAGAGGTGGCAGGTGTGGGCTCAGGGTCTTGGAGGTCACAATGGTGGCGATAGTGACTGTGGTCGATGGGTGTGGTCAGAGGTGGCAGGTGTGGGCTCAGGGTCTTGTGTCCTGAAAGATGCCTGAATGTGGGAGAAGGAGGAGTGTGGTGGGGTCTGAGGGCCCCTCTCCTGGGGCTCGCTGCCACCTGTCATGGTTCTTGTCCAAGAGGAAGGCCGCCTCTTGGGCACAGGGGCTGCCCGCCACCTCGCCTCACGAGCCCTGGGCTCCAGCCCCTTCGCGTCCCGTGCCTGGGTTGGTCTTGATGAGACAGTGGCAAGAAAGTTCCAGGGGGGTTAGGGTTCCTCAGGGACCTCCCATTGACCTTACGCCTTGCAAGAGCCACAGCCTTCTGCGCTCAACAGTGACTGAGAGGGAGCAAAGCATCCAGAGATCCCGCCGGCGGGAAAGGGAGGCCCAGCCGCCTGCACACGGTCTCCCAGTACTCCATAAAGGAATTGCTGATTGCCAAGTGTTGCGTGGCCTCTTTTTCCCTGGGGATCCCTCGGCCCTGCCCCCGGAGCGAGGCGACGTGCCACCTCTTGTGCTCCGAGCCCCGGGGGAGAGGGGAGCAGAGGGCCTGGTGTCCTTTGGGCTGTCGCGCCAGCCCGTCACGAGGAGCCGGTGGTAGGCCACCAAGAGAGGTCATGCCATCATAGAATCATAGAATTGCTTTGGTTGGAAGAGACCCTCAGGGTCATTGAGTGCAACCGTAACCTAACTCTGGTGCTAAACTCTGTTCCTAAGAACCCCACCTACTCGTCTGTTAAACACCTCCAGGGATGGGGAGTCCACCACCTTCCTGGGCAGCCTTTTCCAGTGCCTGAGAACCCTTTCCGTGTAGAATTTTTTTCCTGATATCCAATCTAAACCTCCCCTGGCACAATTTGAGTCCATTTCCTCTTGTCCTATCACTTGCTACTTTGGAGAAGAGACCAACACCCTCCATGTTCCAACCTCCTTTCAGGGAGTTGTGGACAGCAAGGAGGTCTCCCCTCAGCCTCCTTTTCTCCAGGCTAAACAGCCCCAGTTCCCTCAGCCGCCCCTCATCAGACTTGTGCTCCAGGCACCTCACCGGCTTCGTTGTGTTCTCTGAAATTTCTCTAGCACCCGGATGTCTCTACTGTAGTGAGGGGCCCGAAACTGAGCACAGGATTCAAGGTGGGGCCTCACCAGCACCCAGTACAGGGGGACAATCGCTTCCCTAGTCCTGCTGGCCACACTGTTCCTGATACAAGCCAGGATGCTGTTGGTGTCTTTGGCCACCTGGGCACACTGCTGGCTCCTGTTCAGCTGGCTGTCAATCAACACCCCCAGATCCCTTTCTACCAGGCAGCTTTCCAGGCTCTCTTCCCTGAGCCTGTAGCGCTGCCTGGGGTTATGACCCAAGCGCAGGACCTGGCACTTGGCCTTGTTACACCACATACAATTGGCCTTAGCCCAACGATCCAGCTGTTCCAGATCCCTTTGGATGGCCTTCCTACCCTCCAGCAGATCAGCACTCCCAGCCAATTTGGTGTCATCTGCAAACTTACTAAGGGTGCACTCAGTCCCGTCATCCAGATCATTGATAAAGACGTTAAACAGGACTGGTCCCAGTAGTGAGCTCTGGGGAACACCACTTGTGACCGGCCGCCAACTGGATGTGGTTGCGTTCACCACAACTCTTTGGGCCCGGCCATCCAGCCAGTTCTTTATCCATCGCAGAGTACACCCACCCAGGCCACGAGCTCCCACCTTCTGCAGGAGAATGCTGTGGGATACGGTTTCAAAGGCCCTACTGAAGACTTAAGTCCACAAGATGCACAGCTTTTCCCTCATCTGCTAGGTGGGTCTCCTTGTCGTAGAGTGAGATCAGGTGGATCAAACAGGACCTGCCTTTCGTAAACCCATGTTGACTGGGCCTGATCACTCGGTTTTCTTGTACGTGCCGTGTGATGTCGCTCAGGATGGTCTGCTCCATGACCCTCCCGAGCACCGAGGTTAGACTGACAGGTCTGCAGTTCCCCAGATCCTCCTTCCAGCCCTTCTAGGAGACGGGTATGAAGTTTGCCAGCTTCCAGTCGACTGGGACCTTCCCAGTTAGCCAGGACTGCTGAGAGATGATGGAAAGTGTTTAAGCGATCCCTTCCGCCAGCTCCCTCAGCACTCTTCCATGTATCCCATCTGGTCCCGTAGACTAGTGGGTGTCAAAGTGGGGCTTCATTCTGCTCGCCGCGCCTGTCTTCTGGCTCAGGGGGCTGGGTACCTGGAACACAACTATTCTGCCTATGAAAGACTGAGGCAAAGAAGGCATCTAGTAGCTCAGCCTTTTCCTCATCTTCTGTCACTTACGTTTCTCCCCACATTTGTCAGATGATGGAGGTTCTCCTTAGCCCTCCTTTTCTTGCTAATCTCTTTCCAGAAACATTTCTTGTTGCCTTCCACAGTGGTGTCCAGGCGCAGCTCAAGTTGGCCTTTGGCCCTCCTAATTTTCTCCATGCAGAACCTGGCAGAATTCGTGTGTTCCTCTTGAGTAGCCTGCCCCTCCTTCCAAAGCTTACACACTCTCTTTATCTTCCTACGTTCCAGCCGCAGCTCTCTATTCAGCCAGGCCAGCCTTCTTGCCCACTGGCTGGCCTTCCGGCACACGGGGACAGCCCGCTCCTGCGCCTCTAAGAGGACCTTCTTGAAGAGAGACCGGCCTTCCTGGACTCCTTTATCCCTCAGAACTGCCTCCCAAGGGATGTTGCCAACCAGCCTTCTAAACAGGTCAAAGTCTGCCCTTTGGAAGTCCAAAGCAGCACTTCTGCTGACCACCCTTCTGACTTCTCCAAGGATAGAAATCTCAGTCATTCCATGATCACTATACCCTAGGGCATTTCCAGTTGACACGCTGCCCACGCGTCCCTCTCTGTTTGCAAACAACGGATCCAAGGTGGCTCCTTCCCTGGTAGGCTCACTAACCAGCTGTGTCAGGAAGTTGTCTTCCATGCACTGCAGGAGCCTCCTAGACTGCTTCCTTTCTGCTGTCTTGGATCTCCAGCAGACACCTGCTAGGTGGAAGTCCCCCATAAGAACAAGGGCTAGTGATCGGGAGACTTCTCCTAGCTACCCGCAACATACTTGATCTGCCTCTTCATGCCGGTTGGGTGGTCTGTAACAGACCCCCACCAGGACGTCTGCCTTGTTGCTCCCAGCTCCAGGTCCTTGGGGCCTGGAGGTGGGAGTGGGTTCAGTCGGAGGTGCACCCTTGCTCTGTTGGCTAGTATGAAGGTGAAGGACAAAAGCTTCTCATGGCTTGTCCTCCAGCAGAGGAGCCAAGTCGTACTCCTGTCATACCCGAGTACACGGCACTTCCGCTGAAGTGGGTAGAGTTCCTCAGACTTCTCTGGCTGGCAGTACCCACAAGTATCTGCTAGAACTGGCTTCTGAGTTTCAGCAAAGTCAAGTAAAAGTAAGGGAGAGTGAAGGGGTGTCTACGTGTGTGTGTATGGGTAGGGGAGAGGCGGGTGGACAGTCATTCTGAGCACGCTCCCTTTGGAAGGTATTTAGAAATGATGAACTGTGCACACTCCGACATATTTGATCCTCATGCAGGGGTCAATCTCTGAGGCTCGGTATTCAGTCAGGCATTGACCAAAATGGTGTTCTAGAAAGTCGTGACCAGTAGAGGTGGCACGAACCACTGCAGCACTAGGAAAATGTAGATTTGGATTGCTGTTTTTCAACTGGCCTCTATCCAGTCAGGCAGCAAAAAGCTTTGTGAAGAAAACCTAAGGTGCCCGAGAAACTTCCAGGATGGTGCCCTGGCGTCTGTCAGGAACCAGAGAGCCCTGAAATCCCGTGGGAGTCCAGCACCCTGATCATGCGGGCATGATCACCTGTCTTAGCGACACGAGTGTGTGTCCCTGCAAAGGCACGAGTGGGACCATGTCACTAGCTAGTTAGCTCTCCAGGGGACAGTGATAGCTACTGACACTGAGGTAAGATCGATAATTTGGAATCCAGAAATTCCTAGGCTTCAATGCTATTTCTAGGAGAATTAAACTCCCTTTAAGGAGCTGTTATCCAATTCTTGATGTTGCAGCCTTAAAAAGCCACCCAGAATGTAAGGCAGCACCAAAGCAGGAAGGTGGGCATGGAAATGGAAAGCTTCCAAAAAGGGCCTCCTAGTCAAAGACAGGGACCAGGAGGTGTCACGGGAGTGCAGACACAATTGCCAAGGTGTGAAAGAAGAGAGGAGAAAAGCGTTTTTATTCTTTTTGTTTATTGTCTCGTGCTGGAGGTGTGGTGGCTGGGCCACCAGCAGGGAGACAGCTGGGCGCTCCTGCGACGCTGTTTGCCGCTGTGTCAAGCGCGGGAGCCTGGGTGGCTGGGGAACTGCCAGACGATCCCTGCGGCAGGTGGAGCCAGCGCCATGGATGATGGTTCTTGAGGTGGATCCACCTCCGTGGGCTCCTCGTTGTCTTCTGCTGGCTGAACAGTCAGTGGCCCCGCACCATAGTCTGTTCAATCCACCTCCATGGGCTCTTCGGTGTCCTGTGCTGGCTGAACAGCCAGTGGCCCCACGCCGTAGTCTGGTGGATCCACCTCCATGGGCTCCACGTCGTCCTTTGCTGGCATGCTGGCACACCTGGGCCTCATCAGACAGACACGCCGCGGCCCCATGCTGTTCCCCTGCCTGCCCATAGGTGCTGGCTGCATGACGGTGTTGACGTGAGCATGGGCAATGGCTCTCATGGCACGAGGGGGAAAGTTCCTCTTCCTCCTCTGCTCCTTTGCCTTCCTCAGGCTCCCGGGAGGTCCCAGTCGCACGATGCGTCTTTCACGTGTCCTCCGCCAGGGTGGGCAGCCATCCACCTTGCTGCTTGTGTTGCTGCCTGGCAGGCAGACACGCTTGGCCTCCGCGCCGCTCACTGGTGGTCCCACGGTCATGTTCTGCACGCCCGAAATCAAAGAACGGATGTCGGTCCCGGTCGTGGCATGAGGGTTGATGTTGCTCTTCCTCACGCTCCTCCTCCTCCGCTGCCTCTGCTGCCTCCTCCGGGGACGTGTCGTGGTCTTCCAGGGTAGCGGGGAGCGGCTCTGTGGCTTCCCACGCCATGCTGGGCAGCCACCTGCCTGGCTGCTCCCGCTGCTGCCTGGCAGGCAGACACGTTTGAGCTCCACACCGTTCGCTGGTGGGCCCACGGTCAATCGCTGCATGCCATCGATCAGGGAAGTGAGATCGATGGCGCTTGTGGCACACGAGCTGACATGGCTCCCGCTGGGAGGTGCCGTGCTCCCCTGTGGTGTTGGGATGTGGCTGTGTGGCGCCCCACCCTGAGGTGGGCAGCCAGCCGCCTGGTTGCTCAGCGTCCTCTTCCTTCCAAGCATGCTTGGCGTCCGAGGGCCTCGCACTGTGGGCCAGCTGCAGGGGCCCCCGCTTTTATAGGGCCGGAACAATGGGCAGTGAGGTGGCTGGTGACAGGCAGGAGGTCACAATGGTGGCGATAGTGACTGTGGTCGATGGGTGTGGTCAGAGGTGGCAGGTGTGGGCTCAGGGTCTTGGAGGTCACAATGGTGGCGATAGTGACTGTGGTCGATGGGTGTGGTCAGAGGTGGCAGGTGTGGGCTCAGGGTCTTGTGTCCTGAAAGATGCCTGAATGTGGGAGAAGGAGGAGTGTGGTGGGGTCTGAGGGCCCCTCTACTGGGGCTCGCTGCCACCTGTCATGGTTCTTGTCCAAGAGGAAGGCCGCCTCTTGGGCACAGGGGCTGCCCGCCACCTCGCCTCACGAGCCCTGGGCTCCAGCCCCTTCGCGTCCCGTGCCTGGGTTGGTCTTGATGAGACAGTGGCAAGAAAGTTCCAGGGGGGTTAGGGTTCCTCAGGGACCTCCCATTGACCTTACGCCTTGCAAGAGCCACAGCCTTCTGCGCTCAACAGTGACTGAGAGGGAGCAAAGCATCCAGAGATCCCGCCGGCGGGAAAGGGAGGCCCAGCCGCCTGCACACGGTCTCCCAGTACTCCATAAAGGAATTGCTGATTGCCAAGTGTTGCGTGGCCTCTTTTTCCCTGGGGATCCCTCGGCCCTGCCCCCGGAGCGAGGCGACGTGCCACCTCTTGTGCTCCGAGCCCCGGGGGAGAGGGGAGCAGAGGGCCTGGTGTCCTTTGGGCTGTCGCGCCAGCCCGTCACGAGGAGCCGGTGGTAGGCCACCAAGAGAGGTCATGCCATCATAGAATCATAGAATTGCTTTGGTTGGAAGAGACCCTCAGGGTCATTGAGTGCAACCGTAACCTAACTCTGGTGCTAAACTCTGTTCCTAAGAACCCCACCTACTCGTCTGTTAAACACCTCCAGGGATGGGGAGTCCACCACCTTCCTGGGCAGCCTTTTCCAGTGCCTGAGAACCCTTTCCGTGTAGAATTTTTTTCCTGATATCCAATCTAAACCTCCCCTGGCACAATTTGAGTCCATTTCCTCTTGTCCTATCACTTGCTACTTTGGAGAAGAGACCAACACCCTCCATGTTCCAACCTCCTTTCAGGGAGTTGTGGACAGCAAGGAGGTCTCCCCTCAGCCTCCTTTTCTGCAGGCTAAACAGCCCCAGTTCCCTCAGCCGCCCCTCATCAGACTTGTGCTCCAGGCACCTCACCGGCTTCGTTGTGTTCTCTGAAATTTCTCTAGCACCCGGATGTCTCTACTGTAGTGAGGGGCCCGAAACTGAGCACAGGATTCAAGGTGGGGCCTCACCAGCACCCAGTACAGGGGGACAATCGCTTCCCTAGTCCTGCTGGCCACACTGTTCCTGATACAAGCCAGGATGCTGTTGGTGTCTTTGGCCACCTGGGCACACTGCTGGCTCCTGTTCAGCTGGCTGTCAATCAACACCCCCAGATCCCTTTCTACCAGGCAGCTTTCCAGGCTCTCTTCCCTGAGCCTGTAGCGCTGCCTGGGGTTATGACCCAAGCGCAGGACCTGGCACTTGGCCTTGTTACACCACATACAATTGGCCTTAGCCCAACGATCCAGCTGTTCCAGATCCCTTTGGATGGCCTTCCTACCCTCCAGCAGATCAGCACTCCCAGCCAATTTGGTGTCATCTGCAAACTTACTAAGGGTGCACTCAGTCCCGTCATCCAGATCATTGATAAAGACGTTAAACAGGACTGGTCCCAGTAGTGAGCTCTGGGGAACACCACTTGTGACCGGCCGCCAACTGGATGTGGTTGCGTTCACCACAACTCTTTGGGCCCGGCCATCCAGCCAGTTCTTTATCCATCGCAGAGTACACCCACCCAGGCCACGAGCTCCCACCTTCTGCAGGAGAATGCTGTGGGATACGGTTTCAAAGGCCCTACTGAAGACTTAAGTCCACAAGATGCACAGCTTTTCCCTCATCTGCTAGGTGGGTCTCCTTGTCGTAGAGTGAGATCAGGTGGATCAAACAGGACCTGCCTTTCGTAAACCCATGTTGACTGGGCCTGATCACTCGGTTTTCTTGTACGTGCCATGTGATGTCGCTCAGGATGGTCTGCTCCATGACCCTCCCGAGCACCGAGGTTAGACTGACAGGTCTGCAGTTCCCCAGATCCTCCTTCCAGCCCTTCTAGGAGACGGGTATGAAGTTTGCCAGCTTCCAGTCGACTGGGACCTTCCCAGTTAGCCAGGACTGCTGAGAGATGATGGAAAGTGTTTAAGCGATCCCTTCCGCCAGCTCCCTCAGCACTCTTCCATGTATCCCATCTGGTCCCGTAGACTAGTGGGTGTCAAAGTGGGGCTTCATTCTGCTCGCCGCGCCTGTCTTCTGGCTCAGGGGGCTGGGTACCTGGAACACAACTATTCTGCCTATGAAAGACTGAGGCAAAGAAGGCATCTAGTAGCTCAGCCTTTTCCTCATCTTCTGTCACTTACGTTTCTCCCCACATTTGTCAGATGATGGAGGTTCTCCTTAGCCCTCCTTTTCTTGCTAATCTCTTTCTAGAAACATTTCTTGTTGCCTTCCACAGTGGTGTCCAGGCGCAGCTCAAGTTGGCCTTTGGCCCTCCTAATTTTCTCCATGCAGAACCTGGCAGAATTCGTGTGTTCCTCTTGAGTAGCCTGCCCCTCCTTCCAAAGCTTACACACTCTCTTTATCTTCCTACGTTCCAGCCGCAGCTCTCTATTCAGCCAGGCCAGCCTTCTTGCCCACTGGCTGGCCTTCCGGCACACGGGGACAGCCCGCTCCTGCGCCTCTAAGAGGACCTTCTTGAAGAGAGACCGGCCTTCCTGGACTCCTTTATCCCTCAGAACTGCCTCCCAAGGGATGTTGCCAACCAGCCTTCTAAACAGGTCAAAGTCTGCCCTTTGGAAGTCCCAAGCAGCACTTCTGCTGACCACCCTTCTGACTTCTCCAAGGATAGAAATCTCAGTCATTCCATGATCACTATACCCTAGGGCATTTCCAGTTGACACGCTGCCCACGCGTCCCTCTCTGTTTGCAAACAACGGATCCAAAGTGGCTCCTTCCCTGGTAGGCTCACTAACCAGCTGTGTCAGGAAGTTGTCTTCCATGCACTGCAGGAGCCTCCTAGACTGCTTCCTTTCTGCTGTCTTGGATCTCCAGCAGACACCTGCTAGGTGGAAGTCCCCCATAAGAACAAGGGCTAGTGATCGGGAGACTTCTCCTAGCTACCCGCAACATACTTGATCTGCCTCCTCATGCCGGTTGGGTGGTCTGTAACAGACCCCCACCAGGACGTCTGCCTTGTTGCTCCCAGCTCCAGGTCCTTGGGGCCTGGAGGTGGGAGTGGGTTCAGTCGGAGGTGCACCCTTGCTCTGTTGGCTAGTATGAAGGTGAAGGACAAAAGCTTCTCATGGCTTGTCCTCCAGCAGAGGAGCCAAGTCGTACTCCTGTCATACCCGAGTACACGGCACTTCCGCTGAAGTGGGTAGAGTTCCTCAGACTTCTCTGGCTGGCAGTACCCACAAGTATCTGCTAGAACTGGCATCTGAGTTTCAGCAAAGTCAAGTAAAAGTAAGGGAGAGTGAAGGGGTGTCTACGTGTGTGTGTATGGGTAGGGGAGAGGCGGGTGGACAGTCATTCTGAGCACGCTCCCTTTGGAAGGTATTTAGAAATGATGAACTGTGCACACTCCGACATATTTGATCCTCATGCAGGGGTCAATCTCTGAGGCTCGGTATTCAGTCAGGCATTGACCAAAATGGTGTTCTAGAAAGTCGTGACCAGTAGAGGTGGCACGAACCACTGCAGCACTAGGAAAATGTAGATTTGGATTGCTGTTTTTCAACTGGCCTCTATCCAGTCAGGCAGCAAAAAGCTTTGTGAAGAAAACCTAAGGTGCCCGAGAAACTTCCAGGATGGTGCCCTGGCGTCTGTCAGGAACCAGAGAGCCCTGAAATCCCGTGGGAGTCCAGCACCCTGATCATGCGGGCATGATCACCTGTCTTAGCGACACGAGTGTGTGTCCCTGCAAAGGCACGAGTGGGACCATGTCACTAGCTAGTTAGCTCTCCAGGGGACAGTGATAGCTACTGACACTGAGGTAAGATCGATAATTTGGAATCCAGAAATTCCTAGGCTTCAATGCTATTTCTAGGAGAATTAAACTCCCTTTAAGGAGCTGTTATCCAATTCTTGATGTTGCAGCCTTAAAAAGCCACCCAGAATGTAAGGCAGCACCAAAGCAGGAAGGTGGGCATGGAAATGGAAAGCTTCCAAAAAGGGCCTCCTAGTCAAAGACAGGGACCAGGAGGTGTCACGGGAGTGCAGACACAATTGCCAAGGTGTGAAAGAAGAGAGGAGAAAAGCGTTTTTATTCTTTTTGTTTATTGTCTCGTGCTGGAGGTGTGGTGGCTGGGCCACCAGCAGGGAGACAGCTGGGCGCTCCTGCGACGCTGTTTGCCGCTGTGTCAAGCGCGGGAGCCTGGGTGGCTGGGGAACTGCCAGACGATCCCTGCGGCAGGTGGAGCCAGCGCCATGGATGATGGTTCTTGAGGTGGATCCACCTCCGTGGGCTCCTCGTTGTCTTCTGCTGGCTGAACAGTCAGTGGCCCCGCACCATAGTCTGTTCAATCCACCTCCATGGGCTCTTCGGTGTCCTGTGCTGGCTGAACAGCCAGTGGCCCCACGCCGTAGTCTGGTGGATCCACCTCCATGGGCTCCACGTCGTCCTTTGCTGGCATGCTGGCACACCTGGGCCTCATCAGACAGACACGCCGCGGCCCCATGCTGTTCCCCTGCCTGCCCATAGGTGCTGGCTGCATGACGGTGTTGACGTGAGCATGGGCAATGGCTCTCATGGCACGAGGGGGAAAGTTCCTCTTCCTCCTCTGCTCCTTTGCCTTCCTCAGGCTCCCGGGAGGTCCCAGTCGCACGATGCGTCTTTCACGTGTCCTCCGCCAGGGTGGGCAGCCATCCACCTTGCTGCTTGTGTTGCTGCCTGGCAGGCAGACACGCTTGGCCTCCGCGCCGCTCACTGGTGGCCCCACGGTCATGTTCTGCACGCCCGAAATCAAAGAACGGATGTCGGTCCCGGTCGTGGCATGAGGGTTGATGTTGCTCTTCCTCACGCTCCTCCTCCTCCGCTGCCTCTGCTGCCTCCTCCGGGGACGTGTCGTGGTCTTCCAGGGTAGCGGGGAGCGGCTCTGTGGCTTCCCACGCCATGCTGGGCAGCCACCCGCCTGGCTGCTCCCGCTGCTGCCTGGCAGGCAGACACATTTGGGCTCCACACCGTTCGCTGGTGGGCCCACGGTCAATCGCTGCATGCCATCGATCAGGGAAGTGAGATCGATGGCGCTTGTGGCACACGAGCTGACATGGCTCCCGCTGGGAGGTGCCGTGCTCCCCTGTGGTGTTGGGATGTGGCTGTGTGGCGCCCCACCCTGAGGTGGGCAGCCAGCCGCCTGGTTGCTCAGCGTCCTCTTCCTTCCAAGCATGCTTGGCGTCCGAGGGCCTCGCACTGTGGGCCAGCTGCAGGGGCCCCCGCTTTTATAGGGCCGGAACAATGGGCAGTGAGGTGGCTGGTGACAGGCAGGAGGTCACAATGGTGGCGATAGTGACTGTGGTCGATGGGTGTGGTCAGAGGTGGCAGGTGTGGGCTCAGGGTCTTGGAGGTCACAATGGTGGCGATAGTGACTGTGGTCGATGGGTGTGGTCAGAGGTGGCAGGTGTGGGCTCAGGGTCTTGTGTCCTGAAAGATGCCTGAATGTGGGAGAAGGAGGAGTGTGGTGGGGTCTGAGGGCCCCTCTCCTGGGGCTCGCTGCCACCTGTCATGGTTCTTGTCCAAGAGGAAGGCCGCCTCTTGGGCACAGGGGCTGCCCGCCACCTCGCCTCACGAGCCCTGGGCTCCAGCCCCTTCGCGTCCCGTGCCTGGGTTGGTCTTGATGAGACAGTGGCAAGAAAGTTCCAGGGGGGTTAGGGTTCCTCAGGGACCTCCCATTGACCTTACGCCTTGCAAGAGCCACAGCCTTCTGCGCTCAACAGTGACTGAGAGGGAGCAAAGCATCCAGAGATCCCGCCGGCGGGAAAGGGAGGCCCAGCCGCCTGCACACGGTCTCCCAGTACTCCATAAAGGAATTGCTGATTGCCAAGTGTTGCGTTGCCTCTTTTTCCCTGGGGATCCCTCGGCCCTGCCCCCGGAGCGAGGCGACGTGCCACCTCTTGTGCTCCGAGCCCCGGGGGAGAGGGGAGCAGAGGGCCTGGTGTCCTTTGGGCTGTCGCGCCAGCCCGTCACGAGGAGCCGGTGGTAGGCCACCAAGAGAGGTCATGCCATCATAGAATCATAGAATTGCTTTGGTTGGAAGAGACCCTCAGGGTCATTGAGTGCAACCGTAACCTAACTCTGGTGCTAAACTCTGTTCCTAAGAACCCCACCTACTCGTCTGTTAAACACCTCCAGGGATGGGGAGTCCACCACCTTCCTGGGCAGCCTTTTCCAGTGCCTGAGAACCCTTTCCGTGTAGAATTTTTTTCCTGATATCCAATCTAAACCTCCCCTGGCACAATTTGAGTCCATTTCCTCTTGTCCTATCACTTGCTACTTTGGAGAAGAGACCAACACCCTCCATGTTCCAACCTCCTTTCAGGGAGTTGTGGACAGCAAGGAGGTCTCCCCTCAGCCTCCTTTTCTCCAGGCTAAACAGCCCCAGTTCCCTCAGCCGCCCCTCATCAGACTTGTGCTCCAGGCACCTCACCGGCTTCGTTGTGTTCTCTGAAATTTCTCTAGCACCCGGATGTCTCTACTGTAGTGAGGGGCCCGAAACTGAGCACAGGATTCAAGGTGGGGCCTCACCAGCACCCAGTACAGGGGGACAATCGCTTCCCTAGTCCTGCTGGCCACACTGTTCCTGATACAAGCCAGGATGCTGTTGGTGTCTTTGGCCACCTGGGCACACTGCTGGCTCCTGTTCAGCTGGCTGTCAATCAACACCCCCAGATCCCTTTCTACCAGGCAGCTTTCCAGGCTCTCTTCCCTGAGCCTGTAGCGCTGCCTGGGGTTATGACCCAAGCGCAGGACCTGGCACTTGGCCTTGTTACACCACATACAATTGGCCTTAGCCCAACGATCCAGCTGTTCCAGATCCCTTTGGATGGCCTTCCTACCCTCCAGCAGATCAGCACTCCCAGCCAATTTGGTGTCATCTGCAAACTTACTAAGGGTGCACTCAGTCCCGTCATCCAGATCATTGATAAAGACGTTAAACAGGACTGGTCCCAGTAGTGAGCTCTGGGGAACACCACTTGTGACCGGCCGCCAACTGGATGTGGTTGCGTTCACCACAACTCTTTGGGCCCGGCCATCCAGCCAGTTCTTTATCCATCGCAGAGTACACCCACCCAGGCCACGAGCTCCCACCTTCTGCAGGAGAATGCTGTGGGATACGGTTTCAAAGGCCCTACTGAAGACTTAAGTCCACAAGATGCACAGCTTTTCCCTCATCTGCTAGGTGGGTCTCCTTGTCGTAGAGTGAGATCAGGTGGATCAAACAGGACCTGCCTTTCGTAAACCCATGTTGACTGGGCCTGATCACTCGGTTTTCTTGTACGTGCCGTGTGATGTCGCTCAGGATGGTCTGCTCCATGACCCTCCCGAGCACCGAGGTTAGACTGACAGGTCTGCAGTTCCCCAGATCCTCCTTCCAGCCCTTCTAGGAGACGGGTATGAAGTTTGCCAGCTTCCAGACGACTGGGACCTTCCCAGTTAGCCAGGACTGCTGAGAGATGATGGAAAGTGTTTAAGCGATCCCTTCCGCCAGCTCCCTCAGCACTCTTCCATGTATCCCATCTGGTCCCGTAGACTAGTGGGTGTCAAAGTGGGGCTTCATTCTGCTTGCCGCACCTGTCTTCTGGCTCAGGGGGCTGGGTACCTGGAACACAACTATTCTGCCTATGAAAGACTGAGGCAAAGAAGGCATCTAGTAGCTCAGCCTTTTCCTCATCTTCTGTCACTTACGTTTCTCCCCACATTTGTCAGATGATGGAGGTTCTCCTTAGCCCTCCTTTTCTTGCTAATCTCTTTCTAGAAACATTTCTTGTTGCCTTCCACAGTGGTGTCCAGGCGCAGCTCAAGTTGGCCTTTGGCCCTCCTAATTTTCTCCATGCAGAACCTGGCAGAATTCGTGTGTTCCTCTTGAGTAGCCTGCCCCTCCTTCCAAAGCTTACACACTCTCTTTATCTTCCTACGTTCCAGCCGCAGCTCTCTATTCAGCCAGGCCAGCCTTCTTGCCCACTGGCTGGCCTTCCGGCACACGGGGACAGCCCGCTCCTGCGCCTCTAAGAGGACCTTCTTGAAGAGAGACCGGCCTTCCTGGACTCCTTTATCCCTCAGAACTGCCTCCCAAGGGATGTTGCCAACCAGCCTTCTAAACAGGTCAAAGTCTGCCCTTTGGAAGTCCAAAGCAGCACTTCTGCTGACCACCCTTCTGACTTCTCCAAGGATAGAAATCTCAGTCATTCCATGATCACTATACCCTAGGGCATTTCCAGTTGACACGCTGCCCACGCGTCCCTCTCTGTTTGCAAACAACGGATCCAAGGTGGCTCCTTCCCTGGTAGGCTCACTAACCAGCTGTGTCAGGAAGTTGTCTTCCATGCACTGCAGGAGCCTCCTAGACTGCTTCCTTTCTGCTGTCTTGGATCTCCAGCAGACACCTGCTAGGTGGAAGTCCCCCATAAGAACAAGGGCTAGTGATCGGGAGACTTCTCCTAGCTACCCGCAACATACTTGATCTGCCTCTTCATGCCGGTTGGGTGGTCTGTAACAGACCCCCACCAGGACGTCTGCCTTGTTGCTCCCAGCTCCAGGTCCTTGGGGCCTGGAGGTGGGAGTGGGTTCAGTCGGAGGTGCACCCTTGCTCTGTTGGCTAGTATGAAGGTGAAGGACAAAAGCTTCTCATGGCTTGTCCTCCAGCAGAGGAGCCAAGTCGTACTCCTGTCATACCCGAGTACACGGCACTTCCGCTGAAGTGGGTAGAGTTCCTCAGACTTCTCTGGCTGGCAGTACCCACAAGTATCTGCTAGAACTGGCTTCTGAGTTTCAGCAAAGTCAAGTAAAAGTAAGGGAGAGTGAAGGGGTGTCTACGTGTGTGTGTATGGGTAGGGGAGAGGCGGGTGGACAGTCATTCTGAGCACGCTCCCTTTGGAAGGTATTTAGAAATGATGAACTGTGCACACTCCGACATATTTGATCCTCATGCAGGGGTCAATCTCTGAGGCTCGGTATTCAGTCAGGCATTGACCAAAATGGTGTTCTAGAAAGTCGTGACCAGTAGAGGTGGCACGAACCACTGCAGCACTAGGAAAATGTAGATTTGGATTGCTGTTTTTCAACTGGCCTCTATCCAGTCAGGCAGCAAAAAGCTTTGTGAAGAAAACCTAAGGTGCCCGAGAAACTTCCAGGATGGTGCCCTGGCGTCTGTCAGGAACCAGAGAGCCCTGAAATCCCGTGGGAGTCCAGCACCCTGATCATGCGGGCATGATCACCTGTCTTAGCGACACGAGTGTGTGTCCCTGCAAAGGCACGAGTGGGACCATGTCACTAGCTAGTTAGCTCTCCAGGGGACAGTGATAGCTACTGACACTGAGGTAAGATCGATAATTTGGAATCCAGAAATTCCTAGGCTTCAATGCTATTTCTAGGAGAATTAAACTCCCTTTAAGGAGCTGTTATCCAATTCTTGATGTTGCAGCCTTAAAAAGCCACCCAGAATGTAAGGCAGCACCAAAGCAGGAAGGTGGGCATGGAAATGGAAAGCTTCCAAAAAGGGCCTCCTAGTCAAAGACAGGGACCAGGAGGTGTCACGGGAGTGCAGACACAATTGCCAAGGTGTGAAAGAAGAGAGGAGAAAAGCGTTTTTATTCTTTTTGTTTATTGTCTCGTGCTGGAGGTGTGGTGGCTGGGCCACCAGCAGGGAGACAGCTGGGCGCTCCTGCGACGCTGTTTGCCGCTGTGTCAAGCGCGGGAGCCTGGGTGGCTGGGGAACTGCCAGACGATCCCTGCGGCAGGTGGAGCCAGCGCCATGGATGATGGTTCTTGAGGTGGATCCACCTCCGTGGGCTCCTCGTTGTCTTCTGCTGGCTGAACAGTCAGTGGCCCCGCACCATAGTCTGTTCAATCCACCTCCATGGGCTCTTCGGTGTCCTGTGCTGGCTGAACAGCCAGTGGCCCCACGCCGTAGTCTGGTGGATCCACCTCCATGGGCTCCACGTTGTCCTTTGCTGGCATGCTGGCACACCTGGGCCTCATCAGACAGACACGCCGCGGCCCCATGCTGTTCCCCTGCCTGCCCATAGGTGCTGGCTGCATGACGGTGTTGACGTGAGCATGGGCAATGGCTCTCATGGCACGAGGGGGAAAGTTCCTCTTCCTCCTCTGCTCCTTTGCCTTCCTCAGGCTCCCGGGAGGTCCCAGTCGCACGATGCGTCTTTCACGTGTCCTCCGCCAGGGTGGGCAGCCATCCACCTTGCTGCTTGTGTTGCTGCCTGGCAGGCAGACACGCTTGGCCTCCGCGCCGCTCACTGGTGGTCCCACGGTCATGTTCTGCACGCCCGAAATCAAAGAACGGATGTCGGTCCCGGTCGTGGCATGAGGGTTGATGTTGCTCTTCCTCACGCTCCTCCTCCTCCGCTGCCTCTGCTGCCTCCTCCGGGGACGTGTCGTGGTCTTCCAGGGTAGCGGGGAGCGGCTCTGTGGCTTCCCACGCCATGCTGGGCAGCCACCCGCCTGGCTGCTCCCGCTGCTGCCTGGCAGGCAGACACGTTTGGGCTCCACACCGTTCGCTGGTGGGGCCACGGTCAATCGCTGCATGCCATCGATCAGGGAAGTGAGATCGATGGCGCTTGTGGCACACGAGCTGACATGGCTCCCGCTGGGAGGTGCCGTGCTCCCCTGTGGTGTTGGGATGTGGCTGTGTGGCGCCCCACCCTGAGGTGGGCAGCCAGCCGCCTGGTTGCTCAGCGTCCTCTTCCTTCCAAGCATGCTTGGCGTCCGAGGGCCTCGCACTGTGGGCCAGCTGCAGGGGCCCCCGCTTTTATAGGGCCGGAACAATGGGCAGTGAGGTGGCTGGTGACAGGCAGGAGGTCACAATGGTGGCGATAGTGACTGTGGTCGATGGGTGTGGTCAGAGGTGGCAGGTGTGGGCTCAGGGTCTTGGAGGTCACAATGGTGGCGATAGTGACTGTGGTCGATGGGTGTGGTCAGAGGTGGCAGGTGTGGGCTCAGGGTCTTGTGTCCTGAAAGATGCCTGAATGTGGGAGAAGGAGGAGTGTGGTGGGGTCTGAGGGCCCCTCTCCTGGGGCTCGCTGCCACCTGTCATGGTTCTTGTCCAAGAGGAAGGCCGCCTCTTGGGCACAGGGGCTGCCCGCCACCTCGCCTCACGAGCCCTGGGCTCCAGCCCCTTCGCGTCCCGTGCCTGGGTTGGTCTTGATGAGACAGTGGCAAGAAAGTTCCAGGGGGGTTAGGGTTCCTCAGGGACCTCCCATTGACCTTACGCCTTGCAAGAGCCACAGCCTTCTGCGCTCAACAGTGACTGAGAGGGAGCAAAGCATCCAGAGATCCCGCCGGCGGGAAAGGGAGGCCCAGCCGCCTGCACACGGTCTCCCAGTACTCCATAAAGGAATTGCTGATTGCCAAGTGTTGCGTGGCCTCTTTTTCCCTGGGGATCCCTCGGCCCTGCCCCCGGAGCGAGGCGACGTGCCACCTCTTGTGCTCCGAGCCCCGGGGGAGAGGGGAGCAGAGGGCCTGGTGTCCTTTGGGCTGTCGCGCCAGCCCGTCACGAGGAGCCGGTGGTAGGCCACCAAGAGAGGTCATGCCATCATAGAATCATAGAATTGCTTTGGTTGGAAGAGACCCTCAGGGTCATTGAGTGCAACCGTAACCTAACTCTGGTGCTAAACTCTGTTCCTAAGAACCCCACCTACTCGTCTGTTAAACACCTCCAGGGATGGGGAGTCCACCACCTTCCTGGGCAGCCTTTTCCAGTGCCTGAGAACCCTTTCCGTGTAGAATTTTTTTCCTGATATCCAATCTAAACCTCCCCTGGCACAATTTGAGTCCATTTCCTCTTGTCCTATCACTTGCTACTTTGGAGAAGAGACCAACACCCTCCATGTTCCAACCTCCTTTCAGGGAGTTGTGGACAGCAAGGAGGTCTCCCCTCAGCCTCCTTTTCTCCAGGCTAAACAGCCCCAGTTCCCTCAGCCGCCCCTCATCAGACTTGTGCTCCAGGCACCTCACCGGCTTCGTTGTGTTCTCTGAAATTTCTCTAGCACCCGGATGTCTCTACTGTAGTGAGGGGCCCGAAACTGAGCACAGGATTCAAGGTGGGGCCTCACCAGCACCCAGTACAGGGGGACAATCGCTTCCCTAGTCCTGCTGGCCACACTGTTCCTGATACAAGCCAGGATGCTGTTGGTGTCTTTGGCCACCTGGGCACACTGCTGGCTCCTGTTCAGCTGGCTGTCAATCAACACCCCCAGATCCCTTTCTACCAGGCAGCTTTCCAGGCTCTCTTCCCTGAGCCTGTAGCGCTGCCTGGGGTTATGACCCAAGCGCAGGACCTGGCACTTGGCCTTGTTACACCACATACAATTGGCCTTAGCCCAACGATCCAGCTGTTCCAGATCCCTTTGGATGGCCTTCCTACCCTCCAGCAGATCAGCACTCCCAGCCAATTTGGTGTCATCTGCAAACTTACTAAGGGTGCACTCAGTCCCGTCATCCAGATCATTGATAAAGACGTTAAACAGGACTGGTCCCAGTAGTGAGCTCTGGGGAACACCACTTGTGACCGGCCGCCAACTGGATGTGGTTGCGTTCACCACAACTCTTTGGGCCCGGCCATCCAGCCAGTTCTTTATCCATCGCAGAGTACACCCACCCAGGCCACGAGCTCCCACCTTCTGCAGGAGAATGCTGTGGGATACGGTTTCAAAGGCCCTACTGAAGACTTAAGTCCACAAGATGCACAGCTTTTCCCTCATCTGCTAGGTGGGTCTCCTTGTCGTAGAGTGAGATCAGGTGGATCAAACAGGACCTGCCTTTCGTAAACCCATGTTGACTGGGCCTGATCACTCGGTTTTCTTGTACGTGCCGTGTGATGTCGCTCAGGATGGTCTGCTCCATGACCCTCCCGAGCACCGAGGTTAGACTGACAGGTCTGCAGTTCCCCAGATCCTCCTTCCAGCCCTTCTAGGAGACGGGTATGAAGTTTGCCAGCTTCCAGTCGACTGGGACCTTCCCAGTTAGCCAGGACTGCTGAGAGATGATGGAAAGTGTTTAAGCGATCCCTTCCGCCAGCTCCCTCAGCACTCTTCCATGTATCCCATCTGGTCCCGTAGACTAGTGGGTGTCAAAGTGGGGCTTCATTCTGCTTGCCGCGCCTGTCTTCTGGCTCAGGGGGCTGGGTACCTGGAACACAACTATTCTGCCTATGAAAGACTGAGGCAAAGAAGGCATCTAGTAGCTCAGCCTTTTCCTCATCTTCTGTCACTTACGTTTCTCCCCACATTTGTCAGATGATGGAGGTTCTCCTTAGCCCTCCTTTTCTTGCTAATCTCTTTCTAGAAACATTTCTTGTTGCCTTCCACAGTGGTGTCCAGGCGCAGCTCAAGTTGGCCTTTGGCCCTCCTAATTTTCTCCATGCAGAACCTGGCAGAATTCGTGTGTTCCTCTTGAGTAGCCTGCCCCTCCTTCCAAAGCTTACACACTCTCTTTATCTTCCTACGTTCCAGCCGCAGCTCTCTATTCAGCCAGGCCAGCCTTCTTGCCCACTGGCTGGCCTTCCGGCACACGGGGACAGCCCGCTCCTGCGCCTCTAAGAGGACCTTCTTGAAGAGAGACCGGCCTTCCTGGACTCCTTTATCCCTCAGAACTGCCTCCCAAGGGATGTTGCCAACCAGCCTTCTAAACAGGTCAAAGTCTGCCCTTTGGAAGTCCAAAGCAGCACTTCTGCTGACCACCCTTCTGACTTCTCCAAGGATAGAAATCTCAGTCATTCCATGATCACTATACCCTAGGGCATTTCCAGTTGACACGCTGCCCACGCGTCCCTCTCTGTTTGCAAACAACGGATCCAAGGTGGCTCCTTCCCTGGTAGGCTCACTAACCAGCTGTGTCAGGAAGTTGTCTTCCATGCACTGCAGGAGCCTCCTAGACTGCTTCCTTTCTGCTGTCTTGGATCTCCAGCAGACACCTGCTAGGTGGAAGTCCCCCATAAGAACAAGGGCTAGTGATTGGGAGACTTCTCCTAGCTACCCGCAACATACTTGATCTGCCTCTTCATGCCGGTTGGGTGGTCTGTAACAGACCCCCACCAGGACGTCTGCCTTGTTGCTCCCAGCTCCAGGTCCTTGGGGCCTGGAGGTGGGAGTGGGTTCAGTCGGAGGTGCACCCTTGCTCTGTTGGCTAGTATGAAGGTGAAGGACAAAAGCTTCTCATGGCTTGTCCTCCAGCAGAGGAGCCAAGTCGTACTCCTGTCATACCCGAGTACACGGCACTTCCGCTGAAGTGGGTAGAGTTCCTCAGACTTCTCTGGCTGGCAGTACCCACAAGTATCTGCTAGAACTGGCTTCTGAGTTTCAGCAAAGTGAAGTAAAAGTAAGGGAGAGTGAAGGGGTGTCTACGTGTGTGTGTATGGGTAGGGGAGAGGCGGGTGGACAGTCATTCTGAGCACGCTCCCTTTGGAAGGTATTTAGAAATGATGAACTGTGCACACTCCGACATATTTGATCCTCATGCAGGGGTCAATCTCTGAGGCTCGGTATTCAGTCAGGCATTGACCAAAATGGTGTTCTAGAAAGTCGTGACCAGTAGAGGTGGCACGAACCACTGCAGCACTAGGAAAATGTAGATTTGGATTGCTGTTTTTCAACTGGCCTCTATCCAGTCAGGCAGCAAAAAGCTTTGTGAAGAAAACCTAAGGTGCCCGAGAAACTTCCAGGATGGTGCCCTGGCGTCTGTCAGGAACCAGAGAGCCCTGAAATCCCGTGGGAGTCCAGCACCCTGATCATGCGGGCATGATCACCTGTCTTAGCGACACGAGTGTGTGTCCCTGCAAAGGCACGAGTGGGACCATGTCACTAGCTAGTTAGCTCTCCAGGGGACAGTGATAGCTACTGACACTGAGGTAAGATCGATAATTTGGAATCCAGAAATTCCTAGGCTTCAATGCTATTTCTAGGAGAATTAAACTCCCTTTAAGGAGCTGTTATCCAATTCTTGATGTTGCAGCCTTAAAAAGCCACCCAGAATGTAAGGCAGCACCAAAGCAGGAAGGTGGGCATGGAAATGGAAAGCTTCCAAAAAGGGCCTCCTAGTCAAAGACAGGGACCAGGAGGTGTCACGGGAGTGCAGACACAATTGCCAAGGTGTGAAAGAAGAGAGGAGAAAAGCGTTTTTATTCTTTTTGTTTATTGTCTCGTGCTGGAGGTGTGGTGGCTGGGCCACCAGCAGGGAGACAGCTGGGCGCTCCTGCGACGCTGTTTGCCGCTGTGTCAAGCGCGGGAGCCTGGGTGGCTGGGGAACTGCCAGACGATCCCTGCGGCAGGTGGAGCCAGCGCCATGGATGATGGTTCTTGAGGTGGATCCACCTCCGTGGGCTCCTCGTTGTCTTCTGCTGGCTGAACAGTCAGTGGCCCCGCACCATAGTCTGTTCAATCCACCTCCATGGGCTCTTCGGTGTCCTGTGCTGGCTGAACAGCCAGTGGCCCCACGCCGTAGTCTGGTGGATCCACCTCCATGGGCTCCACGTCGTCCTTTGCTGGCATGCTGGCACACCTGGGCCTCATCAGACAGACACGCCGCGGCCCCATGCTGTTCCCCTGCCTGCCCATAGGTGCTGGCTGCATGATGGTGTTGACGTGAGCATGGGCAATGGCTCTCATGGCACGAGGGGGAAAGTTCCTCTTCCTCCTCTGCTCCTTTGCCTTCCTCAGGCTCCCGGGAGGTCCCAGTCGCACGATGCGTCTTTCACGTGTCCTCCGCCAGGGTGGGCAGCCATCCACCTTGCTGCTTGTGTTGCTGCCTGGCAGGCAGACACGCTTGGCCTCCGCGCCGCTCACTGGTGGTCCCACGGTCATGTTCTGCACGCCCGAAATCAAAGAACGGATGTCGGTCCCGGTCGTGGCATGAGGGTTGATGTTGCTCTTCCTCACGCTCCTCCTCCTCCGCTGCCTCTGCTGCCTCCTCCGGGGACGTGTCGTGGTCTTCCAGGGTAGCGGGGAGCGGCTCTGTGGCTTCCCACGCCATGCTGGGCAGCCACCCGCCTGGCTGCTCCCGCTGCTGCCTGGCAGGCAGACACGTTTGGGCTCCACACCGTTCGCTGGTGGGCCCACGGTCAATCGCTGCATGCCATCGATCAGGGAAGTGAGATCGATGGCGCTTGTGGCACACGAGCTGACATGGCTCCCGCTGGGAGGTGCCGTGCTCCCCTGTGGTGTTGGGATGTGGCTGTGTGGCGCCCCACCCTGAGGTGGGCAGCCAGCCGCCTGGTTGCTCAGCGTCCTCTTCCTTCCAAGCATGCTTGGCGTCCGAGGGCCTCGCACTGTGGGCCAGCTGCAGGGGCCCCCGCTTTTATAGGGCCGGAACAATGGGCAGTGAGGTGGCTGGTGACAGGCAGGAGGTCACAATGGTGGCGATAGTGACTGTGGTCGATGGGTGTGGTCAGAGGTGGCAGGTGTGGGCTCAGGGTCTTGGAGGTCACAATGGTGGCGATAGTGACTGTGGTCGATGGGTGTGGTCAGAGGTGGCAGGTGTGGGCTCAGGGTCTTGTGTCCTGAAAGATGCCTGAATGTGGGAGAAGGAGGAGTGTGGTGGGGTCTGAGGGCCCCTCTCCTGGGGCTCGCTGCCACCTGTCATGGTTCTTGTCCAAGAGGAAGGCCGCCTCTTGGGCACAGGGGCTGCCCGCCACCTCGCCTCACGAGCCCTGGGCTCCAGCCCCTTCGCGTCCCGTGCCTGGGTTGGTCTTGATGAGACAGTGGCAAGAAAGTTCCAGGGGGGTTAGGGTTCCTCAGGGACCTCCCATTGACCTTACGCCTTGCAAGAGCCACAGCCTTCTGCGCTCAACAGTGACTGAGAGGGAGCAAAGCATCCAGAGATCCCGCCGGCGGGAAAGGGAGGCCCAGCCGCCTGCACACGGTCTCCCAGTACTCCATAAAGGAATTGCTGATTGCCAAGTGTTGCGTGGCCTCTTTTTCCCTGGGGATCCCTCGGCCCTGCCCCCGGAGCGAGGCGACGTGCCACCTCTTGTGCTCCGAGCCCCGGGGGAGAGGGGAGCAGAGGGCCTGGTGTCCTTTGGGCTGTCGCGCCAGCCCGTCACGAGGAGCTGGTGGTAGGCCACCAAGAGAGGTCATGCCATCATAGAATCATAGAATTGCTTTGGTTGGAAGAGACCCTCAGGGTCATTGAGTGCAACCGTAACCTAACTCTGGTGCTAAACTCTGTTCCTAAGAACCCCACCTACTCGTCTGTTAAACACCTCCAGGGATGGGGAGTCCACCACCTTCCTGGGCAGCCTTTTCCAGTGCCTGAGAACCCTTTCCGTGTAGAATTTTTTTCCTGATATCCAATCTAAACCTCCCCTGGCGCAATTTGAGTCCATTTCCTCTTGTCCTATCACTTGCTACTTTGGAGAAGAGACCAACACCCTCCATGTTCCAACCTCCTTTCAGGGAGTTGTGGACAGCAAGGAGGTCTCCCCTCAGCCTCCTTTTCTCCAGGCTAAACAGCCCCAGTTCCCTCAGCCGCCCCTCATCAGACTTGTGCTCCAGGCACCTCACCGGCTTCGTTGTGTTCTCTGAAATTTCTCTAGCACCCGGATGTCTCTACTGTAGTGAGGGGCCCGAAACTGAGCACAGGATTCAAGGTGGGGCCTCACCAGCACCCAGTACAGGGGGACAATCGCTTCCCTAGTCCTGCTGGCCACACTGTTCCTGATACAAGCCAGGATGCTGTTGGTGTCTTTGGCCACCTGGGCACACTGCTGGCTCCTGTTCAGCTGGCTGTCAATCAACACCCCCAGATCCCTTTCTACCAGGCAGCTTTCCAGGCTCTCTTCCCTGAGCCTGTAGCGCTGCCTGGGGTTATGACCCAAGCGCAGGACCTGGCACTTGGCCTTGTTACACCACATACAATTGGCCTTAGCCCAACGATCCAGCTGTTCCAGATCCCTTTGGATGGCCTTCCTACCCTCCAGCAGATCAGCACTCCCAGCCAATTTGGTGTCATCTGCAAACTTACTAAGGGTGCACTCAGTCCCGTCATCCAGATCATTGATAAAGACGTTAAACAGGACTGGTCCCAGTAGTGAGCTCTGGGGAACACCACTTGTGACCGGCCGCCAACTGGATGTGGTTGCGTTCACCACAACTCTTTGGGCCCGGCCATCCAGCCAGTTCTTTATCCATCGCAGAGTACACCCACCCAGGCCACGAGCTCCCACCTTCTGCAGGAGAATGCTGTGGGATACGGTTTCAAAGGCCCTACTGAAGACTTAAGTCCACAAGATGCACAGCTTTTCCCTCATCTGCTAGGTGGGTCTCCTTGTCGTAGAGTGAGATCAGGTGGATCAAACAGGACCTGCCTTTCGTAAACCCATGTTGACTGGGCCTGATCACTCGGTTTTCTTGTACGTGCCGTGTGATGTCGCTCAGGATGGTCTGCTCCATGACCCTCCCGAGCACCGAGGTTAGACTGACAGGTCTGCAGTTCCCCAGATCCTCCTTCCAGCCCTTCTAGGAGACGGGTATGAAGTTTGCCAGCTTCCAGTCGACTGGGACCTTCCCAGTTAGCCAGGACTGCTGAGAGATGATGGAAAGTGTTTAAGCGATCCCTTCCGCCAGCTCCCTCAGCACTCTTGGATGTATCCCATCTGGTCCCGTAGACTAGTGGGTGTCAAAGTGGGGCTTCATTCTGCTCGCCGCGCCTGTCTTCTGGCTCAGGGGGCTGGGTACCTGGAACACAACTATTCTGCCTATGAAAGACTGAGGCAAAGAAGGCATCTAGTAGCTCAGCCTTTTCCTCATCTTCTGTCACTTACGTTTCTCCCCACATTTGTCAGATGATGGAGGTTCTCCTTAGCCCTCCTTTTCTTGCTAATCTCTTTCTAGAAACATTTCTTGTTGCCTTCCACAGTGGTGTCCAGGCGCAGCTCAAGTTGGCCTTTGGCCCTCCTAATTTTCTCCATGCAGAACCTGGCAGAATTCGTGTGTTCCTCTTGAGTAGCCTGCCCCTCCTTCCAAAGCTTACACACTCTCTTTATCTTCCTACGTTCCAGCCGCAGCTCTCTATTCAGCCAGGCCAGCCTTCTTGCCCACTGGCTGGCCTTCCGGCACACGGGGACAGCCCGCTCCTGCGCCTCTAAGAGGACCTTCTTGAAGAGAGACCGGCCTTCCTGGACTCCTTTATCCCTCAGAACTGCCTCCCAAGGGATGTTGCCAACCAGCCTTCTAAACAGGTCAAAGTCTGCCCTTTGGAAGTCCCAAGCAGCACTTCTGCTGACCACCCTTCTGACTTCTCCAAGGATAGAAATCTCAGTCATTCCATGATCACTATACCCTAGGGCATTTCCAGTTGACACGCTGCCCACGCGTCCCTCTCTGTTTGCAAACAACGGATCCAAAGTGGCTCCTTCCCTGGTAGGCTCACTAACCAGCTGTGTCAGGAAGTTGTCTTCCATGCACTGCAGGAGCCTCCTAGACTGCTTCCTTTCTGCTGTCTTGGATCTCCAGCAGACACCTGCTAGGTGGAAGTCCCCCATAAGAACAAGGGCTAGTGATCGGGAGACTTCTCCTAGCTACCCGCAACATACTTGATCTGCCTCCTCATGCCGGTTGGGTGGTCTGTAACAGACCCCCACCAGGACGTCTGCCTTGTTGCTCCCAGCTCCAGGTCCTTGGGGCCTGGAGGTGGGAGTGGGTTCAGTCGGAGGTGCACCCTTGCTCTGTTGGCTAGTATGAAGGTGAAGGACAAAAGCTTCTCATGGCTTGTCCTCCAGCAGAGGAGCCAAGTCGTACTCCTGTCATACCCGAGTACACGGCACTTCCGCTGAAGTGGGTAGAGTTCCTCAGACTTCTCTGGCTGGCAGTACCCACAAGTATCTGCTAGAACTGGCATCTGAGTTTCAGCAAAGTCAAGTAAAAGTAAGGGAGAGTGAAGGGGTGTCTACGTGTGTGTGTATGGGTAGGGGAGAGGCGGGTGGACAGTCATTCTGAGCACGCTCCCTTTGGAAGGTATTTAGAAATGATGAACTGTGCACACTCCGACATATTTGATCCTCATGCAGGGGTCAATCTCTGAGGCTCGGTATTCAGTCAGGCATTGACCAAAATGGTGTTCTAGAAAGTCGTGACCAGTAGAGGTGGCACGAACCACTGCAGCACTAGGAAAATGTAGATTTGGATTGCTGTTTTTCAACTGGCCTCTATCCAGTCAGGCAGCAAAAAGCTTTGTGAAGAAAACCTAAGGTGCCCGAGAAACTTCCAGGATGGTGCCCTGGCGTCTGTCAGGAACCAGAGAGCCCTGAAATCCCGTGGGAGTCCAGCACCCTGATCATGCGGGCATGATCACCTGTCTTAGCGACACGAGTGTGTGTCCCTGCAAAGGCACGAGTGGGACCATGTCACTAGCTAGTTAGCTCTCCAGGGGACAGTGATAGCTACTGACACTGAGGTAAGATCGATAATTTGGAATCCAGAAATTCCTAGGCTTCAATGCTATTTCTAGGAGAATTAAACTCCCTTTAAGGAGCTGTTATCCAATTCTTGATGTTGCAGCCTTAAAAAGCCACCCAGAATGTAAGGCAGCACCAAAGCAGGAAGGTGGGCATGGAAATGGAAAGCTTCCAAAAAGGGCCTCCTAGTCAAAGACAGGGACCAGGAGGTGTCACGGGAGTGCAGACACAATTGCCAAGGTGTGAAAGAAGAGAGGAGAAAAGCGTTTTTATTCTTTTTGTTTATTGTCTCGTGCTGGAGGTGTGGTGGCTGGGCCACCAGCAGGGAGACAGCTGGGCGCTCCTGCGACGCTGTTTGCCGCTGTGTCAAGCGCGGGAGCCTGGGTGGCTGGGGAACTGCCAGACGATCCCTGCGGCAGGTGGAGCCAGCGCCATGGATGATGGTTCTTGAGGTGGATCCACCTCCGTGGGCTCCTCGTTGTCTTCTGCTGGCTGAACAGTCAGTGGCCCCGCACCATAGTCTGTTCAATCCACCTCCATGGGCTCTTCGGTGTCCTGTGCTGGCTGAACAGCCAGTGGCCCCACGCCGTAGTCTGGTGGATCCACCTCCATGGGCTCCACGTCGTCCTTTGCTGGCATGCTGGCACACCTGGGCCTCATCAGACAGACACGCCGCGGCCCCATGCTGTTCCCCTGCCTGCCCATAGGTGCTGGCTGCATGACGGTGTTGACGTGAGCATGGGCAATGGCTCTCATGGCACGAGGGGGAAAGTTCCTCTTCCTCCTCTGCTCCTTTGCCTTCCTCAGGCTCCCGGGAGGTCCCAGTCGCACGATGCGTCTTTCACGTGTCCTCCGCCAGGGTGGGCAGCCATCCACCTTGCTGCTTGTGTTGCTGCCTGGCAGGCAGACACGCTTGGCCTCCGCGCCGCTCACTGGTGGTCCCACGGTCATGTTCTGCACGCCCGAAATCAAAGAACGGATGTCGGTCCCGGTCGTGGCATGAGGGTTGATGTTGCTCTTCCTCACGCTCCTCCTCCTCCGCTGCCTCTGCTGCCTCCTCCGGGGACGTGTCGTGGTCTTCCAGGGTAGCGGGGAGCGGCTCTGTGGCTTCCCACGCCATGCTGGGCAGCCACCCGCCTGGCTGCTCCCGCTGCTGCCTGGCAGGCAGACACGTTTGGGCTCCACACCGTTCGCTGGTGGGCCCACGGTCAATCGCTGCATGCCATCGATCAGGGAAGTGAGATCGATGGCGCTCGTGGCACACGAGCTGACATGGCTCCCGCTGGGAGGTGCCGTGCTCCCCTGTGGTGTTGGGATGTGGCTGTGTGGCGCCCCACCCTGAGGTGGGCAGCCAGCCGCCTGGTTGCTCAGCGTCCTCTTCCTTCCAAGCATGCTTGGCGTCCGAGGGCCTCGCACTGTGGGCCAGCTGCAGGGGCCCCCACTTTTATAGGGCCGGAACAATGGGCAGTGAGGTGGCTGGTGACAGGCAGGAGGTCACAATGGTGGCGATAGTGACTGTGGTCGATGGGTGTGGTCAGAGGTGGCAGGTGTGGGCTCAGGGTCTTGGAGGTCACAATGGTGGCGATAGTGACTGTGGTCGATGGGTGTGGTCAGAGGTGGCAGGTGTGGGCTCAGGGTCTTGTGTCCTGAAAGATGCCTGAATGTGGGAGAAGGAGGAGTGTGGTGGGGTCTGAGGGCCCCTCTCCTGGGGCTCGCTGCCACCTGTCATGGTTCTTGTCCAAGAGGAAGGCCGCCTCTTGGGCACAGGGGCTGCCCGCCACCTCGCCTCACGAGCCCTGGGCTCCAGCCCCTTCGCGTCCCGTGCCTGGGTTGGTCTTGATGAGACAGTGGCAAGAAAGTTCCAGGGGGGTTAGGGTTCCTCAGGGACCTCCCATTGACCTTACGCCTTGCAAGAGCCACAGCCTTCTGCGCTCAACAGTGACTGAGAGGGAGCAAAGCATCCAGAGATCCCGCCGGCGGGAAAGGGAGGCCCAGCCGCCTGCACACGGTCTCCCAGTACTCCATAAAGGAATTGCTGATTGCCAAGTGTTGCGTGGCCTCTTTTTCCCTGGGGATCCCTCGGCCCTGCCCCCGGAGCGAGGCGACGTGCCACCTCTTGTGCTCCGAGCCCCAGGGGAGAGGGGAGCAGAGGGCCTGGTGTCCTTTGGGCTGTCGCGCCAGCCCGTCACGAGGAGCCGGTGGTAGGCCACCAAGAGAGGTCATGCCATCATAGAATCATAGAATTGCTTTGGTTGGAAGAGACCCTCAGGGTCATTGAGTGCAACCGTAACCTAACTCTGGTGCTAAACTCTGTTCCTAAGAACCCCACCTACTCGTCTGTTAAACACCTCCAGGGATGGGGAGTCCACCACCTTCCTGGGCAGCCTTTTCCAGTGCCTGAGAACCCTTTCCGTGTAGAATTTTTTTCCTGATATCCAATCTAAACCTCCCCTGGCACAATTTGAGTCCATTTCCTCTTGTCCTATCACTTGCTACTTTGGAGTAGAGACCAACACCCTCCATGTTCCAACCTCCTTTCAGGGAGTTGTGGACAGCAAGGAGGTCTCCCCTCAGCCTCCTTTTCTCCAGGCTAAACAGCCCCAGTTCCCTCAGCCGCCCCTCATCAGACTTGTGCTCCAGGCACCTCACCGGCTTCGTTGTGTTCTCTGAAATTTCTCTAGCACCCGGATGTCTCTACTGTAGTGAGGGGCCCGAAACTGAGCACAGGATTCAAGGTGGGGCCTCACCAGCACCCAGTACAGGGGGACAATCGCTTCCCTAGTCCTGCTGGCCACACTGTTCCTGATACAAGCCAGGATGCTGTTGGTGTCTTTGGCCACCTGGGCACACTGCTGGCTCCTGTTCAGCTGGCTGTCAATCAACACCCCCAGATCCCTTTCTACCAGGCAGCTTTCCAGGCTCTCTTCCCTGAGCCTGTAGCGCTGCCTGGGGTTATGACCCAAGCGCAGGACCTGGCACTTGGCCTTGTTACACCACATACAATTGGCCTTAGCCCAACGATCCAGCTGTTCCAGATCCCTTTGGATGGCCTTCCTACCCTCCAGCAGATCAGCACTCCCAGCCAATTTGGTGTCATCTGCAAACTTACTAAGGGTGCACTCAGTCCCGTCATCCAGATCATTGATAAAGACGTTAAACAGGACTGGTCCCAGTAGTGAGCTCTGGGGAACACCACTTGTGACCGGCCGCCAACTGGATGTGGTTGCGTTCACCACAACTCTTTGGGCCCGGCCATCCAGCCAGTTCTTTATCCATCGCAGAGTACACCCACCCAGGCCACGAGCTCCCACCTTCTGCAGGAGAATGCTGTGGGATACGGTTTCAAAGGCCCTACTGAAGACTTAAGTCCACAAGATGCACAGCTTTTCCCTCATCTGCTAGGTGGGTCTCCTTGTCGTAGAGTGAGATCAGGTGGATCAAACAGGACCTGCCTTTCGTAAACCCATGTTGACTGGGCCTGATCACTCGGTTTTCTTGTACGTGCCGTGTGATGTCGCTCAGGATGGTCTGCTCCATGACCCTCCCGAGCACCGAGGTTAGACTGACAGGTCTGCAGTTCCCCAGATCCTCCTTCCAGCCCTTCTAGGAGACGGGTATGAAGTTTGCCAGCTTCCAGTCGACTGGGACCTTCCCAGTTAGCCAGGACTGCTGAGAGATGATGGAAAGTGTTTAAGCGATCCCTTCCGCCAGCTCCCTCAGCACTCTTGGATGTATCCCATCTGGTCCCGTAGACTAGTGGGTGTCAAAGTGGGGCTTCATTCTGCTCGCCGCGCCTGTCTTCTGGCTCAGGGGGCTGGGTACCTGGAACACAACTATTCTGCCTATGAAAGACTGAGGCAAAGAAGGCATCTAGTAGCTCAGCCTTTTCCTCATCTTCTGTCACTTACGTTTCTCCCCACATTTGTCAGATGATGGAGGTTCTCCTTAGCCCTCCTTTTCTTGCTAATCTCTTTCTAGAAACATTTCTTGTTGCCTTCCACAGTGGTGTCCAGGCGCAGCTCAAGTTGGCCTTTGGCCCTCCTAATTTTCTCCATGCAGAACCTGGCAGAATTCGTGTGTTCCTCTTGAGCAGCCTGCCCCTCCTTCCAAAGCTTACACACTCTCTTTATCTTCCTACGTTCCAGCCGCAGCTCTCTATTCAGCCAGGCCAGCCTTCTTGCCCACTGGCTGGCCTTCTGGCACACGGGGACAGCCCGCTCCTGCGCCTCTAAGAGGACCTTCTTGAAGAGAGACCGGCCTTCCTGGACTCCTTTATCCCTCAGAACTGCCTCCCAAGGGATGTTGCCAACCAGCCTTCTAAACAGGTCAAAGTCTGCCCTTTGGAAGTCCCAAGCAGCACTTCTGCTGACCACCCTTCTGACTTCTCCAAGGATAGAAATCTCAGTCATTCCATGATCACTATACCCTAGGGCATTTCCAGTTGACACGCTGCCCACGCGTCCCTCTCTGTTTGCAAACAACGGATCCAAAGTGGCTCCTTCCCTGGTAGGCTCACTAACCAGCTGTGTCAGGAAGTTGTCTTCCATGCACTGCAGGAGCCTCCTAGACTGCTTCCTTTCTGCTGTCTTGGATCTCCAGCAGACACCTGCTAGGTGGAAGTCCCCCATAAGAACAAGGGCTAGTGATCGGGAGACTTCTCCTAGCTACCCGCAACATACTTGATCTGCCTCTTCATGCCGGTTGGGTGGTCTGTAACAGACCCCCACCAGGACGTCTGCCTTGTTTCTCCCAGCTCCAGGTCCTTGGGGCCTGGAGGTGGGAGTGGGTTCAGTCGGAGGTGCACCCTTGCTCTGTTGGCTAGTATGAAGGTGAAGGACAAAAGCTTCTCATGGCTTGTCCTCCAGCAGAGGAGCCAAGTCGTACTCCTGTCATACCCGAGTACACGGCACTTCCGCTGAAGTGGGTAGAGTTCCTCAGACTTCTCTGGCTGGCAGTACCCACAAGTATCTGCTAGAACTGGCTTCTGAGTTTCAGCAAAGTCAAGTAAAAGTAAGGGAGAGCGAAGGGGTGTCTACGTGTGTGTGTATGGGTAGGGGAGAGGCGGGTGGACAGTCATTCTGAGCACGCTCCCTTTGGAAGGTATTTAGAAATGATGAACTGTGCACACTCCGACATATTTGATCCTCATGCAGGGGTCAATCTCTGAGGCTCGGTATTCAGTCAGGCATTGACCAAAATGGTGTTCTAGAAAGTCGTGACCAGTAGAGGTGGCACGAACCACTGCAGCACTAGGAAAATGTAGATTTGGATTGCTGTTTTTCAACTGGCCTCTATCCAGTCAGGCAGCAAAAAGCTTTGTGAAGAAAACCTAAGGTGCCCGAGAAACTTCCAGGATGGTGCCCTGGCGTCTGTCAGGAACCAGAGAGCCCTGAAATCCCGTGGGAGTCCAGCACCCTGATCATGCGGGCATGATCACCTGTCTTAGCGACACGAGTGTGTGTCCCTGCAAAGGCACGAGTGGGACCATGTCACTAGCTAGTTAGCTCTCCAGGGGACAGTGATAGCTACTGACACTGAGGTAAGATCGATAATTTGGAATCCAGAAATTCCTAGGCTTCAATGCTATTTCTAGGAGAATTAAACTCCCTTTAAGGAGCTGTTATCCAATTCTTGATGTTGCAGCCTTAAAAAGCCACCCAGAATGTAAGGCAGCACCAAAGCAGGAAGGTGGGCATGGAAATGGAAAGCTTCCAAAAAGGGCCTCCTAGTCAAAGACAGGGACCAGGAGGTGTCACGGGAGTGCAGACACAATTGCCAAGGTGTGAAAGAAGAGAGGAGAAAAGCGTTTTTATTCTTTTTGTTTATTGTCTCGTGCTGGAGGTGTGGTGGCTGGGCCACCAGCAGGGAGACAGCTGGGCGCTCCTGCGACGCTGTTTGCCGCTGTGTCAAGCGCGGGAGCCTGGGTGGCTGGGGAACTGCCAGACGATCCCTGCGGCAGGTGGAGCCAGCGCCATGGATGATGGTTCTTGAGGTGGATCCACCTCCGTGGGCTCCTCGTTGTCTTCTGCTGGCTGAACAGTCAGTGGCCCCGCACCATAGTCTGTTCAATCCACCTCCATGGGCTCTTCGGTGTCCTGTGCTGGCTGAACAGCCAGTGGCCCCACGCCGTAGTCTGGTGGATCCACCTCCATGGGCTCCACGTCGTCCTTTGCTGGCATGCTGGCACACCTGGGCCTCATCAGACAGACACGCCGCGGCCCCATGCTGTTCCCCTGCCTGCCCATAGGTGCTGGCTGCATGACGGTGTTGACGTGAGCATGGGCAATGGCTCTCATGGCACGAGGGGGAAAGTTCCTCTTCCTCCTCTGCTCCTTTGCCTTCCTCAGGCTCCCGGGAGGTCCCAGTCGCACGATGCGTCTTTCACGTGTCCTCCGCCAGGGTGGGCAGCCATCCACCTTGCTGCTTGTGTTGCTGCCTGGCAGGCAGACACGCTTGGCCTCCGCGCCGCTCACTGGTGGTCCCACGGTCATGTTCTGCACGCCCGAAATCAAAGAACGGATGTCGGTCCCGGTCGTGGCATGAGGGTTGATGTTGCTCTTCCTCACGCTCCTCCTCCTCCGCTGCCTCTGCTGCCTCCTCCGGGGACGTGTCGTGGTCTTCCAGGGTAGCGGGGAGCGGCTCTGTGGCTTCCCACGCCATGCTGGGCAGCCACCCGCCTGGCTGCTCCCGCTGCTGCCTGGCAGGCAGACACGTTTGGGCTCCACACCGTTCGCTGGTGGGCCCACGGTCAATCGCTGCATGCCATCGATCAGGGAAGTGAGATCGATGGCGCTTGTGGCACACGAGCTGACATGGCTCCCGCTGGGAGGTGCCGTGCTCCCCTGTGGTGTTGGGATGTGGCTGTGTGGCGCCCCACCCTGAGGTGGGCAGCCAGCCGCCTGGTTGCTCAGCGTCCTCTTCCTTCCAAGCATGCTTGGCGTCCGAGGGCCTCGCACTGTGGGCCAGCTGCAGGGGCCCCCGCTTTTATAGGGCCGGAACAATGGGCAGTGAGGTGGCTGGTGACAGGCAGGAGGTCACAATGGTGGCGATAGTGACTGTGGTCGATGGGTGTGGTCAGAGGTGGCAGGTGTGGGCTCAGGGTCTTGGAGGTCACAATGGTGGCGATAGTGACTGTGGTCGATGGGTGTGGTCAGAGGTGGCAGGTGTGGGCTCAGGGTCTTGTGTCCTGAAAGATGCCTGAATGTGGGAGAAGGAGGAGTGTGGTGGGGTCTGAGGGCCCCTCTCCTGGGGCTCGCTGCCACCTGTCATGGTTCTTGTCCAAGAGGAAGGCCGCCTCTTGGGCACAGGGGCTGCCCGCCACCTCGCCTCACGAGCCCTGGGCTCCAGCCCCTTCGCGTCCCGTGCCTGGGTTGGTCTTGATGAGACAGTGGCAAGAAAGTTCCAGGGGGGTTAGGGTTCCTCAGGGACCTCCCATTGACCTTACGCCTTGCAAGAGCCACAGCCTTCTGCGCTCAACAGTGACTGAGAGGGAGCAAAGCATCCAGAGATCCCGCCGGCGGGAAAGGGAGGCCCAGCCGCCTGCACACGGTCTCCCAGTACTCCATAAAGGAATTGCTGATTGCCAAGTGTTGCGTGGCCTCTTTTTCCCTGGGGATCCCTCGGCCCTGCCCCCGGAGCGAGGCGACGTGCCACCTCTTGTGCTCCGAGCCCCGGGGGAGAGGGGAGCAGAGGGCCTGGTGTCCTTTGGGCTGTCGCGCCAGCCCGTCACGAGGAGCCGGTGGTAGGCCACCAAGAGAGGTCATGCCATCATAGAATCATAGAATTGCTTTGGTTGGAAGAGACCCTCAGGGTCATTGAGTGCAACCGTAACCTAACTCTGGTGCTAAACTCTGTTCCTAAGAACCCCACCTACTCGTCTGTTAAACACCTCCAGGGATGGGGAGTCCACCACCTTCCTGGGCAGCCTTTTCCAGTGCCTGAGAACCCTTTCCGTGTAGAATTTTTTTCCTGATATCCAATCTAAACCTCCCCTGGCGCAATTTGAGTCCATTTCCTCTTGTCCTATCACTTGCTACTTTGGAGAAGAGACCAACACCCTCCATGTTCCAACCTCCTTTCAGGGAGTTGTGGACAGCAAGGAGGTCTCCCCTCAGCCTCCTTTTCTCCAGGCTAAACAGCCCCAGTTCCCTCAGCCGCCCCTCATCAGACTTGTGCTCCAGGCACCTCACCGGCTTCGTTGTGTTCTCTGAAATTTCTCTAGCATCCGGATGTCTCTACTGTAGTGAGGGGCCCGAAACTGAGCACAGGATTCAAGGTGGGGCCTCACCAGCACCCAGTACAGGGGGACAATCGCTTCCCTAGTCCTGCTGGCCACACTGTTCCTGATACAAGCCAGGATGCTGTTGGTGTCTTTGGCCACCTGGGCACACTGCTGGCTCCTGTTCAGCTGGCTGTCAATCAACACCCCCAGATCCCTTTCTACCAGGCAGCTTTCCAGGCTCTCTTCCCTGAGCCTGTAGCGCTGCCTGGGGTTATGACCCAAGCGCAGGACCTGGCACTTGGCCTTGTTACACCACATACAATTGGCCTTAGCCCAACGATCCAGCTGTTCCAGATCCCTTTGGATGGCCTTCCTACCCTCCAGCAGATCAGCACTCCCAGCCAATTTGGTGTCATCTGCAAACTTACTAAGGGTGCACTCAGTCCCGTCATCCAGATCATTGATAAAGACGTTAAACAGGACTGGTCCCAGTAGTGAGCTCTGGGGAACACCACTTGTGACCGGCCGCCAACTGGATGTGGTTGCGTTCACCACAACTCTTTGGGCCCGGCCATCCAGCCAGTTCTTTATCCATCGCAGAGTACACCCACCCAGGCCACGAGCTCCCACCTTCTGCAGGAGAATGCTGTGGGATACGGTTTCAAAGGCCCTACTGAAGACTTAAGTCCACAAGATGCACAGCTTTTCCCTCATCTGCTAGGTGGGTCTCCTTGTCGTAGAGTGAGATCAGGTGGATCAAACAGGACCTGCCTTTCGTAAACCCATGTTGACTGGGCCTGATCACTCGGTTTTCTTGTACGTGCCGTGTGATGTCGCTCAGGATGGTCTGCTCCATGACCCTCCCGAGCACCGAGGTTAGACTGACAGGTCTGCAGTTCCCCAGATCCTCCTTCCAGCCCTTCTAGGAGACGGGTATGAAGTTTGCCAGCTTCCAGTCGACTGGGACCTTCCCAGTTAGCCAGGACTGCTGAGAGATGATGGAAAGTGTTTAAGCGATCCCTTCCGCCAGCTCCCTCAGCACTCTTGGATGTATCCCATCTGGTCCCGTAGACTAGTGGGTGTCAAAGTGGGGCTTCATTCTGCTCGCCGCGCCTGTCTTCTGGCTCAGGGGGCTGGGTACCTGGAACACAACTATTCTGCCTATGAAAGACTGAGGCAAAGAAGGCATCTAGTAGCTCAGCCTTTTCCTCATCTTCTGTCACTTACGTTTCTCCCCACATTTGTCAGATGATGGAGGTTCTCCTTAGCCCTCCTTTTCTTGCTAATCTCTTTCTAGAAACATTTCTTGTTGCCTTCCACAGTGGTGTCCAGGCGCAGCTCAAGTTGGCCTTTGGCCCTCCTAATTTTCTCCATGCAGAACCTGGCAGAATTCGTGTGTTCCTCTTGAGTAGCCTGCCCCTCCTTCCAAAGCTTACACACTCTCTTTATCTTCCTACGTTCCAGCCGCAGCTCTCTATTCAGCCAGGCCAGCCTTCTTGCCCACTGGCTGGCCTTCCGGCACACGGGGACAGCCCGCTCCTGCGCCTCTAAGAGGACCTTCTTGAAGAGAGACCGGCCTTCCTGGACTCCTTTATCCCTCAGAACTGCCTCCCAAGGGATGTTGCCAACCAGCCTTCTAAACAGGACAAAGTCTGCCCTTTGGAAGTCCCAAGCAGCACTTCTGCTGACCACCCTTCTGACTTCTCCAAGGATAGAAATCTCAGTCATTCCATGATCACTATACCCTAGGGCATTTCCAGTTGACACGCTGCCCACGCGTCCCTCTCTGTTTGCAAACAACGGATCCAAGGTGGCTCCTTCCCTGGTAGGCTCACTAACCAGCTGTGTCAGGAAGTTGTCTTCCATGCACTGCAGGAGCCTCCTAGACTGCTTCCTTTCTGCTGTCTTGGATCTCCAGCAGACACCTGCTAGGTGGAAGTCCCCCATAAGAACAAGGGCTAGTGATCGGGAGACTTCTCCTAGCTACCCGCAACATACTTGATCTGCCTCCTCATGCCGGTTGAGTGGTCTGTAACAGACCCCCACCAGGACGTCTGCCTTGTTGCTCCCAGCTCCAGGTCCTTGGGGCCTGGAGGTGGGAGTGGGTTCAGTCGGAGGTGCACCCTTGCTCTGTTGGCTAGTATGAAGGTGAAGGACAAAAGCTTCTCATGGCTTGTCCTCCAGCAGAGGAGCCAAGTCGTACTCCTGTCATACCCGAGTACACGGCACTTCCGCTGAAGTGGGTAGAGTTCCTCAGACTTCTCTGGCTGGCAGTACCCACAAGTATCTGCTAGAACTGGCTTCTGAGTTTCAGCAAAGTCAAGTAAAAGTAAGGGAGAGTGAAGGGGTGTCTACGTGTGTGTGTATGGGTAGGGGAGAGGCGGGTGGACAGTCATTCTGAGCACGCTCCCTTTGGAAGGTATTTAGAAATGATGAACTGTGCACACTCCGACATATTTGATCCTCATGCAGGGGTCAATCTCTGAGGCTCGGTATTCAGTCAGGCATTGACCAAAATGGTGTTCTAGAAAGTCGTGACCAGTAGAGGTGGCACGAACCACTGCAGCACTAGGAAAATGTAGATTTGGATTGCTGTTTTTCAACTGGCCTCTATCCAGTCAGGCAGCAAAAAGCTTTGTGAAGAAAACCTAAGGTGCCCGAGAAACTTCCAGGATGGTGCCCTGGCATCTGTCAGGAACCAGAGAGCCCTGAAATCCCGTGGGAGTCCAGCACCCTGATCATGCGGGCATGATCACCTGTCTTAGCGACACGAGTGTGTGTCCCTGCAAAGGCACGAGTGGGACCATGTCACTAGCTAGTTAGCTCTCCAGGGGACAGTGATAGCTACTGACACTGAGGTAAGATCGATAATTTGGAATCCAGAAATTCCTAGGCTTCAATGCTATTTCTAGGAGAATTAAACTCCCTTTAAGGAGCTGTTATCCAATTCTTGATGTTGCAGCCTTAAAAAGCCACCCAGAATGTAAGGCAGCACCAAAGCAGGAAGGTGGGCATGGAAATGGAAAGCTTCCAAAAAGGGCCTCCTAGTCAAAGACAGGGACCAGGAGGTGTCACGGGAGTGCAGACACAATTGCCAAGGTGTGAAAGAAGAGAGGAGAAAAGCGTTTTTATTCTTTTTGTTTATTGTCTCGTGCTGGAGGTGTGGTGGCTGGGCCACCAGCAGGGAGACAGCTGGGCGCTCCTGCGACGCTGTTTGCCGCTGTGTCAAGCGCGGGAGCCTGGGTGGCTGGGGAACTGCCAGACGATCCCTGCGGCAGGTGGAGCCAGCGCCATGGATGATGGTTCTTGAGGTGGATCCACCTCCGTGGGCTCCTCGTTGTCTTCTGCTGGCTGAACAGTCAGTGGCCCCGCACCATAGTCTGTTCAATCCACCTCCATGGGCTCTTCGGTGTCCTGTGCTGGCTGAACAGCCAGTGGCCCCACGCCGTAGTCTGGTGGATCCACCTCCATGGGCTCCACGTCGTCCTTTGCTGGCATGCTGGCACACCTGGGCCTCATCAGACAGACACGCCGCGGCCCCATGCTGTTCCCCTGCCTGCCCATAGGTGCTGGCTGCATGACGGTGTTGACGTGAGCATGGGCAATGGCTCTCATGGCACGAGGGGGAAAGTTCCTCTTCCTCCTCTGCTCCTTTGCCTTCCTCAGGCTCCCGGGAGGTCCCAGTCGCACGATGCGTCTTTCACGTGTCCTCCGCCAGGGTGGGCAGCCATCCACCTTGCTGCTTGTGTTGCTGCCTGGCAGGCAGACACGCTTGGCCTCCGCGCCGCTCACTGGTGGTCCCACGGTCATGTTCTGCACGCCCGAAATCAAAGAACGGATGTCGGTCCCGGTCGTGGCATGAGGGTTGATGTTGCTCTTCCTCACGCTCCTCCTCCTCCGCTGCCTCTGCTGCCTCCTCCGGGGACGTGTCGTGGTCTTCCAGGGTAGCGGGGAGCGGCTCTGTGGCTTCCCACGCCATGCTGGGCAGCCACCCGCCTGGCTGCTCCCGCTGCTGCCTGGCAGGCAGACACGTTTGGGCTCCACACCGTTCGCTGGTGGGCCCACGGTCAATCGCTGCATGCCATCGATCAGGGAAGTGAGATCGATGGCGCTTGTGGCACACGAGCTGACATGGCTCCCGCTGGGAGGTGCCGTGCTCCCCTGTGGTGTTGGGATGTGGCTGTGTGGCGCCCCACCCTGAGGTGGGCAGCCAGCCGCCTGGTTGCTCAGCGTCCTCTTCCTTCCAAGCATGCTTGGCGTCCGAGGGCCTCGCACTGTGGGCCAGCTGCAGGGGCCCCCGCTTTTATAGGGCCGGAACAATGGGCAGTGAGGTGGCTGGTGACAGGCAGGAGGTCACAATGGTGGCGATAGTGACTGTGGTCGATGGGTGTGGTCAGAGGTGGCAGGTGTGGGCTCAGGGTCTTGGAGGTCACAATGGTGGCGATAGTGACTGTGGTCGATGGGTGTGGTCAGAGGTGGCAGGTGTGGGCTCAGGGTCTTGTGTCCTGAAAGATGCCTGAATGTGGGAGAAGGAGGAGTGTGGTGGGGTCTGAGGGCCCCTCTCCTGGGGCTCGCTGCCACCTGTCATGGTTCTTGTCCAAGAGGAAGGCCGCCTCTTGGGCACAGGGGCTGCCCGCCACCTCGCCTCACGAGCCCTGGGCTCCAGCCCCTTCGCGTCCCGTGCCTGGGTTGGTCTTGATGAGACAGTGGCAAGAAAGTTCCAGGGGGGTTAGGGTTCCTCAGGGACCTCCCATTGACCTTACGCCTTGCAAGAGCCACAGCCTTCTGCGCTCAACAGTGACTGAGAGGGAGCAAAGCATCCAGAGATCCCGCCGGCGGGAAAGGGAGGCCCAGCCGCCTGCACACGGTCTCCCAGTACTCCATAAAGGAATTGCTGATTGCCAAGTGTTGCGTGGCCTCTTTTTCCCTGGGGATCCCTCGGCCCTGCCCCCGGAGCGAGGCGACGTGCCACCTCTTGTGCTCCGAGCCCCGGGGGAGAGGGGAGCAGAGGGCCTGGTGTCCTTTGGGCTGTCGCGCCAGCCCGTCACGAGGAGCCGGTGGTAGGCCACCAAGAGAGGTCATGCCATCATAGAATCATAGAATTGCTTTGGTTGGAAGAGACCCTCAGGGTCATTGAGTGCAACCGTAACCTAACTCTGGTGCTAAACTCTGTTCCTAAGAACCCCACCTACTCGTCTGTTAAACACCTCCAGGGATGGGGAGTCCACCACCTTCCTGGGCAGCCTTTTCCAGTGCCTGAGAACCCTTTCCGTGTAGAATTTTTTTCCTGATATCCAATCTAAACCTCCCCTGGCGCAATTTGAGTCCATTTCCTCTTGTCCTATCACTTGCTACTTTGGAGAAGAGACCAACACCCTCCATGTTCCAACCTCCTTTCAGGGAGTTGTGGACAGCAAGGAGGTCTCCCCTCAGCCTCCTTTTCTCCAGGCTAAACAGCCCCAGTTCCCTCAGCCGCCCCTCATCAGACTTGTGCTCCAGGCACCTCACCGGCTTCGTTGTGTTCTCTGAAATTTCTCTAGCATCCGGATGTCTCTACTGTAGTGAGGGGCCCGAAACTGAGCACAGGATTCAAGGTGGGGCCTCACCAGCACCCAGTACAGGGGGACAATCGCTTCCCTAGTCCTGCTGGCCACACTGTTCCTGATACAAGCCAGGATGCTGTTGGTGTCTTTGGCCACCTGGGCACACTGCTGGCTCCTGTTCAGCTGGCTGTCAATCAACACCCCCAGATCCCTTTCTACCAGGCAGCTTTCCAGGCTCTCTTCCCTGAGCCTGTAGCGCTGCCTGGGGTTATGACCCAAGCGCAGGACCTGGCACTTGGCCTTGTTACACCACATACAATTGGCCTTAGCCCAACGATCCAGCTGTTCCAGATCCCTTTGGATGGCCTTCCTACCCTCCAGCAGATCAGCACTCCCAGCCAATTTGGTGTCATCTGCAAACTTACTAAGGGTGCACTCAGTCCCGTCATCCAGATCATTGATAAAGACGTTAAACAGGACTGGTCCCAGTAGTGAGCTCTGGGGAACACCACTTGTGACCGGCCGCCAACTGGATGTGGTTGCGTTCACCACAACTCTTTGGGCCCGGCCATCCAGCCAGTTCTTTATCCATCGCAGAGTACACCCACCCAGGCCACGAGCTCCCACCTTCTGCAGGAGAATGCTGTGGGATACGGTTTCAAAGGCCCTACTGAAGACTTAAGTCCACAAGATGCACAGCTTTTCCCTCATCTGCTAGGTGGGTCTCCTTGTCGTAGAGTGAGATCAGGTGGATCAAACAGGACCTGCCTTTCGTAAACCCATGTTGACTGGGCCTGATCACTCGGTTTTCTTGTACGTGCCGTGTGATGTCGCTCAGGATGGTCTGCTCCATGACCCTCCCGAGCACCGAGGTTAGACTGACAGGTCTGCAGTTCCCCAGATCCTCCTTCCAGCCCTTCTAGGAGACGGGTATGAAGTTTGCCAGCTTCCAGTCGACTGGGACCTTCCCAGTTAGCCAGGACTGCTGAGAGATGATGGAAAGTGTTTAAGCGATCCCTTCCGCCAGCTCCCTCAGCACTCTTCCATGTATCCCATCTGGTCCCGTAGACTAGTGGGTGTCAAAGTGGGGCTTCATTCTGCTTGCCGCGCCTGTCTTCTGGCTCAGGGGGCTGGGTACCTGGAACACAACTATTCTGCCTATGAAAGACTGAGGCAAAGAAGGCATCTAGTAGCTCAGCCTTTTCCTCATCTTCTGTCACTTACGTTTCTCCCCACATTTGTCAGATGATGGAGGTTCTCCTTAGCCCTCCTTTTCTTGCTAATCTCTTTCTAGAAACATTTCTTGTTGCCTTCCACAGTGGTGTCCAGGCGCAGCTCAAGTTGGCCTTTGGCCCTCCTAATTTTCTCCATGCAGAACCTGGCAGAATTCGTGTGTTCCTCTTGAGTAGCCTGCCCCTCCTTCCAAAGCTTACACACTCTCTTTATCTTCCTACGTTCCAGCCGCAGCTCTCTATTCAGCCAGGCCAGCCTTCTTGCCCACTGGCTGGCCTTCCGGCACACGGGGACAGCCCGCTCCTGCGCCTCTAAGAGGACCTTCTTGAAGAGAGACCGGCCTTCCTGGACTCCTTTATCCCTCAGAACTGCCTCCCAAGGGATGTTGCCAACCAGCCTTCTAAACAGGTCAAAGTCTGCCCTTTGGAAGTCCCAAGCAGCACTTCTGCTGACCACCCTTCTGACTTCTCCAAGGATAGAAATCTCAGTCATTCCATGATCACTATACCCTAGGGCATTTCCAGTTGACACGCTGCCCACGCGTCCCTCTCTGTTTGCAAACAACGGATCCAAGGTGGCTCCTTCCCTGGTAGGCTCACTAACCAGCTGTGTCAGGAAGTTGTCTTCCATGCACTGCAGGAGCCTCCTAGACTGCTTCCTTTCTGCTGTCTTGGATCTCCAGCAGACACCTGCTAGGTGGAAGTCCCCCATAAGAACAAGGGCTAGTGATCGGGAGACTTCTCCTAGCTACCCGCAACATACTTGATCTGCCTCTTCATGCCGGTTGGGTGGTCTGTAACAGACCCCCACCAGGACGTCTGCCTTGTTGCTCCCAGCTCCAGGTCCTTGGGGCCTGGAGGTGGGAGTGGGTTCAGTCGGAGGTGCACCCTTGCTCTGTTGGCTAGTATGAAGGTGAAGGACAAAAGCTTCTCATGGCTTGTCCTCCAGCAGAGGAGCCAAGTCGTACTCCTGTCATACCCGAGTACACGGCACTTCCGCTGAAGTGGGTAGAGTTCCTCAGACTTCTCTGGCTGGCAGTACCCACAAGTATCTGCTAGAACTGGCGTCTGAGTTTCAGCAAAGTCAAGTAAAATAAGGGAGAGTGAAGGGGTGTCTACGTGTGTGTGTATGGGTAGGGGAGAGGCGGGTGGACAGTCATTCTGAGCACGCTCCCTTTGGAAGGTATTTAGAAATGATGAACTGTGCACACTCCGACATATTTGATCCTCATGCAGGGGTCAATCTCTGAGGCTCGGTATTCAGTCAGGCATTGACCAAAATGGTGTTCTAGAAAGTCGTGACCAGTAGAGGTGGCACGAACCACTGCAGCACTAGGAAAATGTAGATTTGGATTGCTGTTTTTCAACTGGCCTCTATCCAGTCAGGCAGCAAAAAGCTTTGTGAAGAAAACCTAAGGTGCCCGAGAAACTTCCAGGATGGTGCCCTGGCGTCTGTCAGGAACCAGAGAGCCCTGAAATCCCGTGGGAGTCCAGCACCCTGATCATGCGGGCATGATCACCTGTCTTAGCGACACGAGTGTGTGTCCCTGCAAAGGCACGAGTGGGACCATGTCACTAGCTAGTTAGCTCTCCAGGGGACAGTGATAGCTACTGACACTGAGGTAAGATCGATAATTTGGAATCCAGAAATTCCTAGGGTTCAATGCTATTTCTAGGAGAATTAAACTCCCTTTAAGGAGCTGTTATCCAATTCTTGATGTTGCAGCCTTAAAAAGCCACCCAGAATGTAAGGCAGCACCAAAGCAGGAAGGTGGGCATGGAAATGGAAAGCTTCCAAAAAGGGCCTCCTAGTCAAAGACAGGGACCAGGAGGTGTCACGGGAGTGCAGACACAATTGCCAAGGTGTGAAAGAAGAGAGGAGAAAAGCGTTTTTATTCTTTTTGTTTATTGTCTCGTGCTGGAGGTGTGGTGGCTGGGCCACCAGCAGGGAGACAGCTGGGCGCTCCTGCGACGCTGTTTGCCGCTGTGTCAAGCGCGGGAGCCTGGGTGGCTGGGGAACTGCCAGACGATCCCTGCGGCAGGTGGAGCCAGCGCCATGGATGATGGTTCTTGAGGTGGATCCACCTCCGTGGGCTCCTCGTTGTCTTCTGCTGGCTGAACAGTCAGTGGCCCCGCACCATAGTCTGTTCAATCCACCTCCATGGGCTCTTCGGTGTCCTGTGCTGGCTGAACAGCCAGTGGCCCCACGCCGTAGTCTGGTGGATCCACCTCCATGGGCTCCACGTCGTCCTTTGCTGGCATGCTGGCACACCTGGGCCTCATCAGACAGACACGCCGCGGCCCCATGCTGTTCCCCTGCCTGCCCATAGGTGCTGGCTGCATGACGGTGTTGACGTGAGCATGGGCAATGGCTCTCATGGCACGAGGGGGAAAGTTCCTCTTCCTCCTCTGCTCCTTTGCCTTCCTCAGGCTCCCGGGAGGTCCCAGTCGCACGATGCGTCTTTCACGTGTCCTCCGCCAGGGTGGGCAGCCATCCACCTTGCTGCTTGTGTTGCTGCCTGGCAGGCAGACACGCTTGGCCTCCGCGCCGCTCACTGGTGGCCCCACGGTCATGTTCTGCACGCCCGAAATCAAAGAACGGATGTCGGTCCCGGTCGTGGCATGAGGGTTGATGTTGCTCTTCCTCACGCTCCTCCTCCTCCGCTGCCTCTGCTGCCTCCTCCGGGGACGTGTCGTGGTCTTCCAGGGTAGCGGGGAGCGGCTCTGTGGCTTCCCACGCCATGCTGGGCAGCCACCCGCCTGGCTGCTCCCGCTGCTGCCTGGCAGGCAGACACGTTTGGGCTCCACACCGTTCGCTGGTGGGCCCACGGTCAATCGCTGCATGCCATCGATCAGGGAAGTGAGATCGATGGCGCTTGTGGCACACGAGCTGACATGGCTCCCGCTGGGAGGTGCCGTGCTCCCCTGTGGTGTTGGGATGTGGCTGTGTGGCGCCCCACCCTGAGGTGGGCAGCCAGCCGCCTGGTTGCTCAGCGTCCTCTTCCTTCCAAGCATGCTTGGCGTCCGAGGGCCTCGCACTGTGGGCCAGCTGCAGGGGCCCCCGCTTTTATAGGGCCGGAACAATGGGCAGTGAGGTGGCTGGTGACAGGCAGGAGGTCACAATGGTGGCGATAGTGACTGTGGTCGATGGGTGTGGTCAGAGGTGGCAGGTGTGGGCTCAGGGTCTTGGAGGTCACAATGGTGGCGATAGTGACTGTGGTCGATGGGTGTGGTCAGAGGTGGCAGGTGTGGGCTCAGGGTCTTGTGTCCTGAAAGATGCCTGAATGTGGGAGAAGGAGGAGTGTGGTGGGGTCTGAGGGCCCCTCTCCTGGGGCTCGCTGCCACCTGTCATGGTTCTTGTCCAAGAGGAAGGCCGCCTCTTGGGCACAGGGGCTGCCCGCCACCTCGCCTCACGAGCCCTGGGCTCCAGCCCCTTCGCGTCCCGTGCCTGGGTTGGTCTTGATGAGACAGTGGCAAGAAAGTTCCAGGGGGGTTAGGGTTCCTCAGGGACCTCCCATTGACCTTACGCCTTGCAAGAGCCACAGCCTTCTGCGCTCAACAGTGACTGAGAGGGAGCAAAGCATCCAGAGATCCCGCCGGCGGGAAAGGGAGGCCCAGCCGCCTGCACACGGTCTCCCAGTACTCCATAAAGGAATTGCTGATTGCCAAGTGTTGCGTGGCCTCTTTTTCCCTGGGGATCCCTCGGCCCTGCCCCCGGAGCGAGGCGACGTGCCACCTCTTGTGCTCCGAGCCCCGGGGGAGAGGGGAGCAGAGGGCCTGGTGTCCTTTGGGCTGTCGCGCCAGCCCGTCACGAGGAGCCGGTGGTAGGCCACCAAGAGAGGTCATGCCATCATAGAATCATAGAATTGCTTTGGTTGGAAGAGACCCTCAGGGTCATTGAGTGCAACCGTAACCTAACTCTGGTGCTAAACTCTGTTCCTAAGAACCCCACCTACTCGTCTGTTAAACACCTCCAGGGATGGGGAGTCCACCACCTTCCTGGGCAGCCTTTTCCAGTGCCTGAGAACCCTTTCCGTGTAGAATTTTTTTCCTGATATCCAATCTAAACCTCCCCTGGCACAATTTGAGTCCATTTCCTCTTGTCCTATCACTTGCTACTTTGGAGAAGAGACCAACACCCTCCATGTTCCAACCTCCTTTCAGGGAGTTGTGGACAGCAAGGAGGTCTCCCCTCAGCCTCCTTTTCTCCAGGCTAAACAGCCCCAGTTCCCTCAGCCGCCCCTCATCAGACTTGTGCTCCAGGCACCTCACCGGCTTCGTTGTGTTCTCTGAAATTTCTCTAGCACCCGGATGTCTCTACTGTAGTGAGGGGCCCGAAACTGAGCACAGGATTCAAGGTGGGGCCTCACCAGCACCCAGTACAGGGGGACAATCGCTTCCCTAGTCCTGCTGGCCACACTGTTCCTGATACAAGCCAGGATGCTGTTGGTGTCTTTGGCCACCTGGGCACACTGCTGGCTCCTGTTCAGCTGGCTGTCAATCAACACCCCCAGATCCCTTTCTACCAGGCAGCTTTCCAGGCTCTCTTCCCTGAGCCTGTAGCGCTGCCTGGGGTTATGACCCAAGCGCAGGACCTGGCACTTGGCCTTGTTACACCACATACAATTGGCCTTAGCCCAACGATCCAGCTGTTCCAGATCCCTTTGGATGGCCTTCCTACCCTCCAGCAGATCAGCACTCCCAGCCAATTTGGTGTCATCTGCAAACTTACTAAGGGTGCACTCAGTCCCGTCATCCAGATCATTGATAAAGACGTTAAACAGGACTGGTCCCAGTAGTGAGCTCTGGGGAACACCACTTGTGACCGGCCGCCAACTGGATGTGGTTGCGTTCACCACAACTCTTTGGGCCCGGCCATCCAGCCAGTTCTTTATCCATCGCAGAGTACACCCACCCAGGCCACGAGCTCCCACCTTCTGCAGGAGAATGCTGTGGGATACGGTTTCAAAGGCCCTACTGAAGACTTAAGTCCACAAGATGCACAGCTTTTCCCTCATCTGCTAGGTGGGTCTCCTTGTCGTAGAGTGAGATCAGGTGGATCAAACAGGACCTGCCTTTCGTAAACCCATGTTGACTGGGCCTGATCACTCGGTTTTCTTGTACGTGCCGTGTGATGTCGCTCAGGATGGTCTGCTCCATGACCCTCCCGAGCACCGAGGTTAGACTGACAGGTCTGCAGTTCCCCAGATCCTCCTTCCAGCCCTTCTAGGAGACGGGTATGAAGTTTGCCAGCTTCCAGTCGACTGGGACCTTCCCAGTTAGCCAGGACTGCTGAGAGATGATGGAAAGTGTTTAAGCGATCCCTTCCGCCAGCTCCCTCAGCACTCTTCCATGTATCCCATCTGGTCCCGTAGACTAGTGGGTGTCAAAGTGGGGCTTCATTCTGCTTGCCGCGCCTGTCTTCTGGCTCAGGGGGCTGGGTACCTGGAACACAACTATTCTGCCTATGAAAGACTGAGGCAAAGAAGGCATCTAGTAGCTCAGCCTTTTCCTCATCTTCTGTCACTTACGTTTCTCCCCACATTTGTCAGATGATGGAGGTTCTCCTTAGCCCTCCTTTTCTTGCTAATCTCTTTCTAGAAACATTTCTTGTTGCCTTCCACAGTGGTGTCCAGGCGCAGCTCAAGTTGGCCTTTGGCCCTCCTAATTTTCTCCATGCAGAACCTGGCAGAATTCGTGTGTTCCTCTTGAGTAGCCTGCCCCTCCTTCCAAAGCTTACACACTCTCTTTATCTTCCTACGTTCCAGCCGCAGCTCTCTATTCAGCCAGGCCAGCCTTCTTGCCCACTGGCTGGCCTTCCGGCACACGGGGACAGCCCGCTCCTGCGCCTCTAAGAGGACCTTCTTGAAGAGAGACCGGCCTTCCTGGACTCCTTTATCCCTCAGAACTGCCTCCCAAGGGATGTTGCCAACCAGCCTTCTAAACAGGTCAAAGTCTGCCCTTTGGAAGTCCAAAGCAGCACTTCTGCTGACCACCCTTCTGACTTCTCCAAGGATAGAAATCTCAGTCATTCCATGATCACTATACCCTAGGGCATTTCCAGTTGACACGCTGCCCACGCGTCCCTCTCTGTTTGCAAACAACGGATCCAAGGTGGCTCCTTCCCTGGTAGGCTCACTAACCAGCTGTGTCAGGAAGTTGTCTTCCATGCACTGCAGGAGCCTCCTAGACTGCTTCCTTTCTGCTGTCTTGGATCTCCAGCAGACACCTGCTAGGTGGAAGTCCCCCATAAGAACAAGGGCTAGTGATCGGGAGACTTCTCCTAGCTACCCGCAACATACTTGATCTGCCTCTTCATGCCGGTTGGGTGGTCTGTAACAGACCCCCACCAGGACGTCTGCCTTGTTGCTCCCAGCTCCAGGTCCTTGGGGCCTGGAGGTGGGAGTGGGTTCAGTCGGAGGTGCACCCTTGCTCTGTTGGCTAGTATGAAGGTGAAGGACAAAAGCTTCTCATGGCTTGTCCTCCAGCAGAGGAGCCAAGTCGTACTCCTGTCATACCCGAGTACACGGCACTTCCGCTGAAGTGGGTAGAGTTCCTCAGACTTCTCTGGCTGGCAGTACCCACAAGTATCTGCTAGAACTGGCGTCTGAGTTTCAGCAAAGTCAAGTAAAATAAGGGAGAGTGAAGGGGTGTCTACGTGTGTGTGTATGGGTAGGGGAGAGGCGGGTGGACAGTCATTCTGAGCACGCTCCCTTTGGAAGGTATTTAGAAATGATGAACTGTGCACACTCCGACATATTTGATCCTCATGCAGGGGTCAATCTCTGAGGCTCGGTATTCAGTCAGGCATTGACCAAAATGGTGTTCTAGAAAGTCGTGACCAGTAGAGGTGGCACGAACCACTGCAGCACTAGGAAAATGTAGATTTGGATTGCTGTTTTTCAACTGGCCTCTATCCAGTCAGGCAGCAAAAAGCTTTGTGAAGAAAACCTAAGGTGCCCGAGAAACTTCCAGGATGGTGCCCTGGCGTCTGTCAGGAACCAGAGAGCCCTGAAATCCCGTGGGAGTCCAGCACCCTGATCATGCGGGCATGATCACCTGTCTTAGCGACACGAGTGTGTGTCCCTGCAAAGGCACGAGTGGGACCATGTCACTAGCTAGTTAGCTCTCCAGGGGACAGTGATAGCTACTGACACTGAGGTAAGATCGATAATTTGGAATCCAGAAATTCCTAGGGTTCAATGCTATTTCTAGGAGAATTAAACTCCCTTTAAGGAGCTGTTATCCAATTCTTGATGTTGCAGCCTTAAAAAGCCACCCAGAATGTAAGGCAGCACCAAAGCAGGAAGGTGGGCATGGAAATGGAAAGCTTCCAAAAAGGGCCTCCTAGTCAAAGACAGGGACCAGGAGGTGTCACGGGAGTGCAGACACAATTGCCAAGGTGTGAAAGAAGAGAGGAGAAAAGCGTTTTTATTCTTTTTGTTTATTGTCTCGTGCTGGAGGTGTGGTGGCTGGGCCACCAGCAGGGAGACAGCTGGGCGCTCCTGCGACGCTGTTTGCCGCTGTGTCAAGCGCGGGAGCCTGGGTGGCTGGGGAACTGCCAGACGATCCCTGCGGCAGGTGGAGCCAGCGCCATGGATGATGGTTCTTGAGGTGGATCCACCTCCGTGGGCTCCTCGTTGTCTTCTGCTGGCTGAACAGTCAGTGGCCCCGCACCATAGTCTGTTCAATCCACCTCCATGGGCTCTTCGGTGTCCTGTGCTGGCTGAACAGCCAGTGGCCCCACGCCGTAGTCTGGTGGATCCACCTCCATGGGCTCCACGTCGTCCTTTGCTGGCATGCTGGCACACCTGGGCCTCATCAGACAGACACGCCGCGGCCCCATGCTGTTCCCCTGCCTGCCCATAGGTGCTGGCTGCATGACGGTGTTGACGTGAGCATGGGCAATGGCTCTCATGGCACGAGGGGGAAAGTTCCTCTTCCTCCTCTGCTCCTTTGCCTTCCTCAGGCTCCCGGGAGGTCCCAGTCGCACGATGCGTCTTTCACGTGTCCTCCGCCAGGGTGGGCAGCCATCCACCTTGCTGCTTGTGTTGCTGCCTGGCAGGCAGACACGCTTGGCCTCCGCGCCGCTCACTGGTGGCCCCACGGTCATGTTCTGCACGCCCGAAATCAAAGAACGGATGTCGGTCCCAGTCGTGGCATGAGGGTTGATGTTGCTCTTCCTCACGCTCCTCCTCCTCCGCTGCCTCTGCTGCCTCCTCTGGGGACGTGTCGTGGTCTTCCAGGGTAGCGGGGAGCGGCTCTGTGGCTTCCCACGCCATGCTGGGCAGCCACCCGCCTGGCTGCTCCCGCTGCTGCCTGGCAGGCAGACACGTTTGGGCTCCACACCGTTCGCTGGTGGGCCCACGGTCAATCGCTGCATGCCATCGATCAGGGAAGTGAGATCGATGGCGCTTGTGGCACACGAGCTGACATGGCTCCCGCTGGGAGGTGCCGTGCTCCCCTGTGGTGTTGGGATGTGGCTGTGTGGCGCCCCACCCTGAGGTGGGCAGCCAGCCGCCTGGTTGCTCAGCGTCCTCTTCCTTCCAAGCATGCTTGGCGTCCGAGGGCCTCGCACTGTGGGCCAGCTGCAGGGGCCCCCGCTTTTATAGGGCCGGAACAATGGGCAGTGAGGTGGCTGGTGACAGGCAGGAGGTCACAATGGTGGCGATAGTGACTGTGGTCGATGGGTGTGGTCAGAGGTGGCAGGTGTGGGCTCAGGGTCTTGGAGGTCACAATGGTGGCGATAGTGACTGTGGTCGATGGGTGTGGTCAGAGGTGGCAGGTGTGGGCTCAGGGTCTTGTGTCCTGAAAGATGCCTGAATGTGGGAGAAGGAGGAGTGTGGTGGGGTCTGAGGGCCCCTCTCCTGGGGCTCGCTGCCACCTGTCATGGTTCTTGTCCAAGAGGAAGGCCGCCTCTTGGGCACAGGGGCTGCCCACCACCTCGCCTCATGAGCCCTGGGCTCCAGCCCCTTCGCGTCCCGTGCCTGGGTTGGTCTTGATGAGACAGTGGCAAGAAAGTTCCAGGGGGGTTAGGGTTCCTCAGGGACCTCCCATTGACCTTACGCCTTGCAAGAGCCACAGCCTTCTGCGCTCAACAGTGACTGAGAGGGAGCAAAGCATCCAGAGATCCCGCCGGCGGGAAAGGGAGGCCCAGCCGCCTGCACACGGTCTCCCAGTACTCCATAAAGGAATTGCTGATTGCCAAGTGTTGCGTGGCCTCTTTTTCCCTGGGGATCCCTCGGCCCTGCCCCCGGAGCGAGGCGACGTGCCACCTCTTGTGCTCCGAGCCCCGGGGGAGAGGGGAGCAGAGGGCCTGGTGTCCTTTGGGCTGTCGCGCCAGCCCGTCACGAGGAGCCGGTGGTAGGCCACCAAGAGAGGTCATGCCATCATAGAATCATAGAATTGCTTTGGTTGGAAGAGACCCTCAGGGTCATTGAGTGCAACCGTAACCTAACTCTGGTGCTAAACTCTGTTCCTAAGAACCCCACCTACTCGTCTGTTAAACACCTCCAGGGATGGGGAGTCCACCACCTTCCTGGGCAGCCTTTTCCAGTGCCTGAGAACCCTTTCCGTGTAGAATTTTTTTCCTGATATCCAATCTAAACCTCCCCTGGCGCAATTTGAGTCCATTTCCTCTTGTCCTATCACTTGCTACTTTGGAGAAGAGACCAACACCCTCCATGTTCCAACCTCCTTTCAGGGAGTTGTGGACAGCAAGGAGGTCTCCCCTCAGCCTCCTTTTCTCCAGGCTAAACAGCCCCGGTTCCCTCAGCCGCCCCTCATCAGACTTGTGCTCCAGGCACCTCACCGGCTTCGTTGTGTTCTCTGAAATTTCTCTAGCACCCGGATGTCTCTACTGTAGTGAGGGGCCCGAAACTGAGCACAGGATTCAAGGTGGGGCCTCACCAGCACCCAGTACAGGGGGACAATCGCTTCCCTAGTCCTGCTGGCCACACTGTTCCTGATACAAGCCAGGATGCTGTTGGTGTCTTTGGCCACCTGGGCACACTGCTGGCTCCTGTTCAGCTGGCTGTCAATCAACACCCCCAGATCCCTTTCTACCAGGCAGCTTTCCAGGCTCTCTTCCCTGAGCCTGTAGCGCTGCCTGGGGTTATGACCCAAGCGCAGGACCTGGCACTTGGCCTTGTTACACCACATACAATTGGCCTTAGCCCAATGATCCAGCTGTTCCAGATCCCTTTGGATGGCCTTCCTACCCTCCAGCAGATCAGCACTCCCAGCCAATTTGGTGTCATCTGCAAACTTACTAAGGGTGCACTCAGTCCCGTCATCCAGATCATTGATAAAGACGTTAAACAGGACTGGTCCCAGTAGTGAGCTCTGGGGAACACCACTTGTGACCGGCCGCCAACTGGATGTGGTTGCGTTCACCACAACTCTTTGGGCCCGGCCATCCAGCCAGTTCTTTATCCATCGCAGAGTACACCCACCCAGGCCACGAGCTCCCACCTTCTGCAGGAGAATGCTGTGGGATACGGTTTCAAAGGCCCTACTGAAGACTTAAGTCCACAAGATGCACAGCTTTTCCCTCATCTGCTAGGTGGGTCTCCTTGTCGTAGAGTGAGATCAGGTGGATCAAACAGGACCTGCCTTTCGTAAACCCATGTTGACTGGGCCTGATCACTCGGTTTTCTTGTACGTGCCGTGTGATGTCGCTCAGGATGGTCTGCTCCATGACCCTCCCGAGCACCGAGGTTAGACTGACAGGTCTGCAGTTCCCCAGATCCTCCTTCCAGCCCTTCTAGGAGACGGGTATGAAGTTTGCCAGCTTCCAGACGACTGGGACCTTACAAGTTAGCCAGGACTGATGAGAGATGATGGAAAGTGTTTAAGCGATCCCTTCCGCCAGCTCCCTCAGCACTCTTCCATGTATCCCATCTGGTCCCGTAGACTAGTGGGTGTCAAAGTGGGGCTTCATTCTGCTTGCCGCGCCTGTCTTCTGGCTCAGGGGGCTGGGTACCTGGAACACAACTATTCTGCCTATGAAAGACTGAGGCAAAGAAGGCATCTAGTAGCTCAGCCTTTTCCTCATCTTCTGTCACTTACGTTTCTCCCCACATTTGTCAGATGATGGAGGTTCTCCTTAGCCCTCCTTTTCTTGCTAATCTCTTTCTAGAAACATTTCTTGTTGCCTTCCACAGTGGTGTCCAGGTGCAGCTCAAGTTGGCCTTTGGCCCTCCTAATTTTCTCCATGCAGAACCTGGCAGAATTCGTGTGTTCCTCTTGAGTAGCCTGCCCCTCCTTCCAAAGCTTACACACTCTCTTTATCTTCCTACGTTCCAGCCGCAGCTCTCTATTCAGCCAGGCCAGCCTTCTTGCCCACTGGCTGGCCTTCCGGCACACGGGGACAGCCCGCTCCTGCGCCTCTAAGAGGACCTTCTTGAAGAGAGACCGGCCTTCCTGGACTCCTTTATCCCTCAGAACTGCCTCCCAAGGGATGTTGCCAACCAGCCTTCTAAACAGGTCAAAGTCTGCCCTTTGGAAGTCCCAAGCAGCACTTCTGCTGACCACCCTTCTGACTTCTCCAAGGATAGAAATCTCAGTCATTCCATGATCACTATACCCTAGGGCATTTCCAGTTGACACGCTGCCCACGCGTCCCTCTCTGTTTGCAAACAACGGATCCAAGGTGGCTCCTTCCCTGGTAGGCTCACTAACCAGCTGTGTCAGGAAGTTGTCTTCCATGCACTGCAGGAGCCTCCTAGACTGCTTCCTTTCTGCTGTCTTGGATCTCCAGCAGACACCTGCTAGGTGGAAGTCCCCCATAAGAACAAGGGCTAGTGATCGGGAGACTTCTCCTAGCTACCCGCAACATACTTGATCTGCCTCTTCATGCCGGTTGGGTGGTCTGTAACAGACCCCCACCAGGATGTCTGCCTTGTTGCTCCCAGCTCCAGGTCCTTGGGGCCTGGAGGTGGGAGTGGGTTCAGTCGGAGGTGCACCCTTGCTCTGTTGGCTAGTATGAAGGTGAAGGACAAAAGCTTCTCATGGCTTGTCCTCCAGCAGAGGAGCCAAGTCGTACTCCTGTCATACCCGAGTACACGGCACTTCCGCTGAAGTGGGTAGAGTTCCTCAGACTTCTCTGGCTGGCAGTACCCACAAGTATCTGCTAGAACTGGCATCTGAGTTTCAGCAAAGTCAAGTAAAAGTAAGGGAGAGTGAAGGGGTGTCTACGTGTGTGTGTATGGGTAGGGGAGAGGCGGGTGGACAGTCATTCTGAGCACGCTCCCTTTGGAAGGTATTTAGAAATGATGAACTGTGCACACTCCGACATATTTGATCCTCATGCAGGGGTCAATCTCTGAGGCTCGGTATTCAGTCAGGCATTGACCAAAATGGTGTTCTAGAAAGTCGTGACCAGTAGAGGTGGCACGAACCACTGCAGCACTAGGAAAATGTAGATTTGGATTGCTGTTTTTCAACTGGCCTCTATCCAGTCAGGCAGCAAAAAGCTTTGTGAAGAAAACCTAAGGTGCCCGAGAAACTTCCAGGATGGTGCCCTGGCGTCTGTCAGGAACCAGAGAGCCCTGAAATCCCGTGGGAGTCCAGCACCCTGATCATGCGGGCATGATCACCTGTCTTAGCGACACGAGTGTGTGTCCCTGCAAAGGCACGAGTGGGACCATGTCACTAGCTAGTTAGCTCTCCAGGGGACAGTGATAGCTACTGACACTGAGGTAAGATCGATAATTTGGAATCCAGAAATTCCTAGGCTTCAATGCTATTTCTAGGAGAATTAAACTCCCTTTAAGGAGCTGTTATCCAATTCTTGATGTTGCAGCCTTAAAAAGCCACCCAGAATGTAAGGCAGCACCAAAGCAGGAAGGTGGGCATGGAAATGGAAAGCTTCCAAAAAGGGCCTCCTAGTCAAAGACAGGGACCAGGAGGTGTCACGGGAGTGCAGACACAATTGCCAAGGTGTGAAAGAAGAGAGGAGAAAAGCGTTTTTATTCTTTTTGTTTATTGTCTCGTGCTGGAGGTGTGGTGGCTGGGCCACCAGCAGGGAGACAGCTGGGCGCTCCTGCGACGCTGTTTGCCGCTGTGTCAAGCGCGGGAGCCTGGGTGGCTGGGGAACTGCCAGACGATCCCTGCGGCAGGTGGAGCCAGCGCCATGGATGATGGTTCTTGAGGTGGATCCACCTCCGTGGGCTCCTCGTTGTCTTCTGCTGGCTGAACAGTCAGTGGCCCCGCACCATAGTCTGTTCAATCCACCTCCATGGGCTCTTCGGTGTCCTGTGCTGGCTGAACAGCCAGTGGCCCCACGCCGTAGTCTGGTGGATCCACCTCCATGGGCTCCACGTCGTCCTTTGCTGGCATGCTGGCACACCTGGGCCTCATCAGACAGACACGCCGCGGCCCCATGCTGTTCCCCTGCCTGCCCATAGGTGCTGGCTGCATGACGGTGTTGACGTGAGCATGGGCAATGGCTCTCATGGCACGAGGGGGAAAGTTCCTCTTCCTCCTCTGCTCCTTTGCCTTCCTCAGGCTCCCGGGAGGTCCCAGTCGCACGATGCGTCTTTCACGTGTCCTCCGCCAGGGTGGGCAGCCATCCACCTTGCTGCTTGTGTTGCTGCCTGGCAGGCAGACACGCTTGGCCTCCGCGCCGCTCACTGGTGGCCCCACGGTCATGTTCTGCACGCCCGAAATCAAAGAACGGATGTCGGTCCCGGTCGTGGCATGAGGGTTGATGTTGCTCTTCCTCACGCTCCTCCTCCTCCGCTGCCTCTGCTGCCTCCTCCGGGGACGTGTCGTGGTCTTCCAGGGTAGCGGGGAGCGGCTCTGTGGCTTCCCACGCCATGCTGGGCAGCCACCTGCCTGGCTGCTCCCGCTGCTGCCTGGCAGGCAGACACGTTTGGGCTCCACACCGTTCGCTGGTGGGCCCACGGTCAATCGCTGCATGCCATCGATCAGGGAAGTGAGATCGATGGCGCTTGTGGCACACGAGCTGACATGGCTCCCGCTGGGAGGTGCCGTGCTCCCCTGTGGTGTTGGGATGTGGCTGTGTGGCGCCCCACCCTGAGGTGGGCAGCCAGCCGCCTGGTTGCTCAGCGTCCTCTTCCTTCCAAGCATGCTTGGCGTCCGAGGGCCTCGCACTGTGGGCCAGCTGCAGGGGCCCCCGCTTTTATAGGGCCGGAACAATGGGCAGTGAGGTGGCTGGTGACAGGCAGGAGGTCACAATGGTGGCGATAGTGACTGTGGTCGATGGGTGTGGTCAGAGGTGGCAGGTGTGGGCTCAGGGTCTTGGAGGTCACAATGGTGGCGATAGTGACTGTGGTCGATGGGTGTGGTCAGAGGTGGCAGGTGTGGGCTCAGGGTCTTGTGTCCTGAAAGATGCCTGAATGTGGGAGAAGGAGGAGTGTGGTGGGGTCTGAGGGCCCCTCTCCTGGGGCTCGCTGCCACCTGTCATGGTTCTTGTCCAAGAGGAAGGCCGCCTCTTGGGCACAGGGGCTGCCCGCCACCTCGCCTCACGAGCCCTGGGCTCCAGCCCCTTCGCGTCCCGTGCCTGGGTTGGTCTTGATGAGACAGTGGCAAGAAAGTTCCAGGGGGGTTAGGGTTCCTCAGGGACCTCCCATTGACCTTACGCCTTGCAAGAGCCACAGCCTTCTGCGCTCAACAGTGACTGAGAGGGAGCAAAGCATCCAGAGATCCCGCCGGCGGGAAAGGGAGGCCCAGCCGCCTGCACACGGTCTCCCAGTACTCCATAAAGGAATTGCTGATTGCCAAGTGTTGCGTGGCCTCTTTTTCCCTGGGGATCCCTCGGCCCTGCCCCCGGAGCGAGGCGACGTGCCACCTCTTGTGCTCCGAGCCCCGGGGGAGAGGGGAGCAGAGGGCCTGGTGTCCTTTGGGCTGTCGCGCCAGCCCGTCACGAGGAGCCGGTGGTAGGCCACCAAGAGAGGTCATGCCATCATAGAATCATAGAATTGCTTTGGTTGGAAGAGACCCTCAGGGTCATTGAGTGCAACCGTAACCTAACTCTGGTGCTAAACTCTGTTCCTAAGAACCCCACCTACTCGTCTGTTAAACACCTCCAGGGATGGGGAGTCCACCACCTTCCTGGGCAGCCTTTTCCAGTGCCTGAGAACCCTTTCCGTGTAGAATTTTTTTCCTGATATCCAATCTAAACCTCCCCTGGCACAATTTGAGTCCATTTCCTCTTGTCCTATCACTTGCTACTTTGGAGAAGAGACCAACACCCTCCATGTTCCAACCTCCTTTCAGGGAGTTGTGGACAGCAAGGAGGTCTCCCCTCAGCCTCCTTTTCTCCAGGCTAAACAGCCCCAGTTCCCTCAGCCGCCCCTCATCAGACTTGTGCTCCAGGCACCTCACCGGCTTCGTTGTGTTCTCTGAAATTTCTCTAGCACCCGGATGTCTCTACTGTAGTGAGGGGCCCGAAACTGAGCACAGGATTCAAGGTGGGGCCTCACCAGCACCCAGTACAGGGGGACAATCGCTTCCCTAGTCCTGCTGGCCACACTGTTCCTGATACAAGCCAGGATGCTGTTGGTGTCTTTGGCCACCTGGGCACACTGCTGGCTCCTGTTCAGCTGGCTGTCAATCAACACCCCCAGATCCCTTTCTACCAGGCAGCTTTCCAGGCTCTCTTCCCTGAGCCTGTAGCGCTGCCTGGGGTTATGACCCAAGCGCAGGACCTGGCACTTGGCCTTGTTACACCACATACAATTGGCCTTAGCCCAACGATCCAGCTGTTCCAGATCCCTTTGGATGGCCTTCCTACCCTCCAGCAGATCAGCACTCCCAGCCAATTTGGTGTCATCTGCAAACTTACTAAGGGTGCACTCAGTCCCGTCATCCAGATCATTGATAAAGACGTTAAACAGGACTGGTCCCAGTAGTGAGCTCTGGGGAACACCACTTGTGACCGGCCGCCAACTGGATGTGGTTGCGTTCACCACAACTCTTTGGGCCCGGCCATCCAGCCAGTTCTTTATCCATCGCAGAGTACACCCACCCAGGCCACGAGCTCCCACCTTCTGCAGGAGAATGCTGTGGGATACGGTTTCAAAGGCCCTACTGAAGACTTAAGTCCACAAGATGCACAGCTTTTCCCTCATCTGCTAGGTGGGTCTCCTTGTCGTAGAGTGAGATCAGGTGGATCAAACAGGACCTGCCTTTCGTAAACCCATGTTGACTGGGCCTGATCACTCGGTTTTCTTGTACGTGCCGTGTGATGTCGCTCAGGATGGTCTGCTCCATGACCCTCCCGAGCACCGAGGTTAGACTGACAGGTCTGCAGTTCCCCAGATCCTCCTTCCAGCCCTTCTAGGAGACGGGTATGAAGTTTGCCAGCTTCCAGTCGACTGGGACCTTCCCAGTTAGCCAGGACTGCTGAGAGATGATGGAAAGTGTTTAAGCGATCCCTTCCGCCAGCTCCCTCAGCACTCTTCCATGTATCCCATCTGGTCCCGTAGACTAGTGGGTGTCAAAGTGGGGCTTCATTCTGCTTGCCGCGCCTGTCTTCTGGCTCAGGGGGCTGGGTACCTGGAACACAACTATTCTGCCTATGAAAGACTGAGGCAAAGAAGGCATCTAGTAGCTCAGCCTTTTCCTCATCTTCTGTCACTTACGTTTCTCCCCACATTTGTCAGATGATGGAGGTTCTCCTTAGCCCTCCTTTTCTTGCTAATCTCTTTCTAGAAACATTTCTTGTTGCCTTCCACAGTGGTGTCCAGGCGCAGCTCAAGTTGGCCTTTGGCCCTCCTAATTTTCTCCATGCAGAACCTGGCAGAATTCGTGTGTTCCTCTTGAGTAGCCTGCCCCTCCTTCCAAAGCTTACACACTCTCTTTATCTTCCTACGTTCCAGCCGCAGCTCTCTATTCAGCCAGGCCAGCCTTCTTGCCCACTGGCTGGCCTTCCGGCACACGGGGACAGCCCGCTCCTGCGCCTCTAAGAGGACCTTCTTGAAGAGAGACCGGCCTTCCTGGACTCCTTTATCCCTCAGAACTGCCTCCCAAGGGATGTTGCCAACCAGCCTTCTAAACAGGTCAAAGTCTGCCCTTTGGAAGTCCCAAGCAGCACTTCTGCTGACCACCCTTCTGACTTCTCCAAGGATAGAAATCTCAGTCATTCCATGATCACTATACCCTAGGGCATTTCCAGTTGACACGCTGCCCACGCGTCCCTCTCTGTTTGCAAACAACGGATCCAAGGTGGCTCCTTCCCTGGTAGGCTCACTAACCAGCTGTGTCAGGAAGTTGTCTTCCATGCACTGCAGGAGCCTCCTAGACTGCTTCCTTTCTGCTGTCTTGGATCTCCAGCAGACACCTGCTAGGTGGAAGTCCCCCATAAGAACAAGGGCTAGTGATCGGGAGACTTCTCCTAGCTACCCGCAACATACTTGATCTGCCTCTTCATGCCGGTTGGGTGGTCTGTAACAGACCCCCACCAGGACGTCTGCCTTGTTGCTCCCAGCTCCAGGTCCTTGGGGCCTGGAGGTGGGAGTGGGTTCAGTCGGAGGTGCACCCTTGCTCTGTTGGCTAGTATGAAGGTGAAGGACAAAAGCTTCTCATGGCTTGTCCTCCAGCAGAGGAGCCAAGTCGTACTCCTGTCATACCCGAGTACACGGCACTTCCGCTGAAGTGGGTAGAGTTCCTCAGACTTCTCTGGCTGGCAGTACCCACAAGTATCTGCTAGAACTGGCGTCTGAGTTTCAGCAAAGTCAAGTAAAAGTAAGGGAGAGTGAAGGGGTGTCTACGTGTGTGTGTATGGGTAGGGGAGAGGCGGGTGGACAGTCATTCTGAGCACGCTCCCTTTGGAAGGTATTTAGAAATGATGAACTGTGCACACTCCGACATATTTGATCCTCATGCAGGGGTCAATCTCTGAGGCTCGGTATTCAGTCAGGCATTGACCAAAATGGTGTTCTAGAAAGTCGTGACCAGTAGAGGTGGCACGAACCACTGCAGCACTAGGAAAATGTAGATTTGGATTGCTGTTTTTCAACTGGCCTCTATCCAGTCAGGCAGCAAAAAGCTTTGTGAAGAAAACCTAAGGTGCCCGAGAAACTTCCAGGATGGTGCCCTGGCGTCTGTCAGGAACCAGAGAGCCCTGAAATCCCGTGGGAGTCCAGCACCCTGATCATGCGGGCATGATCACCTGTCTTAGCGACACGAGTGTGTGTCCCTGCAAAGGCACGAGTGGGACCATGTCACTAGCTAGTTAGCTCTCCAGGGGACAGTGATAGCTACTGACACTGAGGTAAGATCGATAATTTGGAATCCAGAAATTCCTAGGCTTCAATGCTATTTCTAGGAGAATTAAACTCCCTTTAAGGAGCTGTTATCCAATTCTTGATGTTGCAGCCTTAAAAAGCCACCCAGAATGTAAGGCAGCACCAAAGCAGGAAGGTGGGCATGGAAATGGAAAGCTTCCAAAAAGGGCCTCCTAGTCAAAGACAGGGACCAGGAGGTGTCACGGGAGTGCAGACACAATTGCCAAGGTGTGAAAGAAGAGAGGAGAAAAGCGTTTTTATTCTTTTTGTTTATTGTCTCGTGCTGGAGGTGTGGTGGCTGGGCCACCAGCAGGGAGACAGCTGGGCGCTCCTGCGACGCTGTTTGCCGCTGTGTCAAGCGCGGGAGCCTGCGTGGCTGGGGAACTGCCAGACGATCCCTGCGGCAGGTGGAGCCAGCGCCATGGATGATGGTTCTTGAGGTGGATCCACCTCCGTGGGCTCCTCTTTGTCTTCTGCTGGCTGAACAGTCAGTGGCCCCACACCATAGTCTGTTCAATCCACCTCCATGGGCTCTTCGGTGTCCTGTGCTGGCTGAACAGCCAGTGGCCCCACGCCGTAGTCTGGTGGATCCACCTCCATGGGCTCCACGTCGTCCTTTGCTGGCATGCTGGCACACCTGGGCCTCATCAGACAGACACGCCGCGGCCCCATGCTGTTCCCCTGCCTGCCCATAGGTGCTGGCTGCATGACGGTGTTGACGTGAGCATGGGCAATGGCTCTCATGGCACGAGGGGGAAAGTTCCTCTTCCTCCTCTGCTCCTTTGCCTTCCTCAGGCTCCCGGGAGGTCCCAGTCGCACGATGCGTCTTTCACGTGTCCTCCGCCAGGGTGGGCAGCCATCCACCTTGCTGCTTGTGTTGCTGCCTGGCAGGCAGACACGCTTGGCCTCCGCGCCGCTCACTGGTGGCCCCACGGTCATGTTCTGCACGCCCGAAATCAAAGAACGGATGTCGGTCCCGGTCGTGGCATGAGGGTTGATGTTGCTCTTCCTCACGCTCCTCCTCCTCCGCTGCCTCTGCTGCCTCCTCCGGGGACGTGTCGTGGTCTTCCAGGGTAGCGGGGAGCGGCTCTGTGGCTTCCCACGCCATGCTGGGCAGCCACCCGCCTGGCTGCTCCCGCTGCTGCCTGGCAGGCAGACACGTTTGGGCTCCACACCGTTCGCTGGTGGGCCCACGGTCAATCGCTGCATGCCATCGATCAGGGAAGTGAGATCGATGGCGCTTGTGGCACACGAGCTGACATGGCTCCCGCTGGGAGGTGCCGTGCTCCCCTGTGGTGTTGGGATGTGGCTGTGTGGCGCCCCACCCTGAGGTGGGCAGCCAGCCGCCTGGTTGCTCAGCGTCCTCTTCCTTCCAAGCATGCTTGGCGTCCGAGGGCCTCGCACTGTGGGCCAGCTGCAGGGGCCCCCGCTTTTATAGGGCCGGAACAATGGGCAGTGAGGTGGCTGGTGACAGGCAGGAGGTCACAATGGTGGCGATAGTGACTGTGGTCGATGGGTGTGGTCAGAGGTGGCAGGTGTGGGCTCAGGGTCTTGGAGGTCACAATGGTGGCGATAGTGACTGTGGTCGATGGGTGTGGTCAGAGGTGGCAGGTGTGGGCTCAGGGTCTTGTGTCCTGAAAGATGCCTGAATGTGGGAGAAGGAGGAGTGTGGTGGGGTCTGAGGGCCCCTCTCCTGGGGCTCGCTGCCACCTGTCATGGTTCTTGTCCAAGAGGAAGGCCGCCTCTTGGGCACAGGGGCTGCCCGCCACCTCGCCTCATGAGCCCTGGGCTCCAGCCCCTTCGCGTCCCGTGCCTGGGTTGGTCTTGATGAGACAGTGGCAAGAAAGTTCCAGGGGGGTTAGGGTTCCTCAGGGACCTCCCATTGACCTTACGCCTTGCAAGAGCCACAGCCTTCTGCGCTCAACAGTGACTGAGAGGGAGCAAAGCATCCAGAGATCCCGCCGGCGGGAAAGGGAGGCCCAGCCGCCTGCACACGGTCTCCCAGTACTCCATAAAGGAATTGCTGATTGCCAAGTGTTGCGTGGCCTCTTTTTCCCTGGGGATCCCTCGGCCCTGCCCCCGGAGCGAGGCGACGTGCCACCTCTTGTGCTCCGAGCCCCGGGGGAGAGGGGAGCAGAGGGCCTGGTGTCCTTTGGGCTGTCGCGCCAGCCCGTCACGAGGAGCCGGTGGTAGGCCACCAAGAGAGGTCATGCCATCATAGAATCATAGAATTGCTTTGGTTGGAAGAGACCCTCAGGGTCATTGAGTGCAACCGTAACCTAACTCTGGTGCTAAACTCTGTTCCTAAGAACCCCACCTACTCGTCTGTTAAACACCTCCAGGGATGGGGAGTCCACCACCTTCCTGGGCAGCCTTTTCCAGTGCCTGAGAACCCTTTCCGTGTAGAATTTTTTTCCTGATATCCAATCTAAACCTCCCCTGGCGCAATTTGAGTCCATTTCCTCTTGTCCTATCACTTGCTACTTTGGAGAAGAGACCAACACCCTCCATGTTCCAACCTCCTTTCAGGGAGTTGTGGACAGCAAGGAGGTCTCCCCTCAGCCTCCTTTTCTCCAGGCTAAACAGCCCCAGTTCCCTCAGCCGCCCCTCATCAGACTTGTGCTCCAGGCACCTCACCGGCTTCGTTGTGTTCTCTGAAATTTCTCTAGCACCCGGATGTCTCTACTGTAGTGAGGGGCCCGAAACTGAGCACAGGATTCAAGGTGGGGCCTCACCAGCACCCAGTACAGGGGGACAATCGCTTCCCTAGTCCTGCTGGCCACACTGTTCCTGATACAAGCCAGGATGCTGTTGGTGTCTTTGGCCACCTGGGCACACTGCTGGCTCCTGTTCAGCTGGCTGTCAATCAACACCCCCAGATCCCTTTCTACCAGGCAGCTTTCCAGGCTCTCTTCCCTGAGCCTGTAGCGCTGCCTGGGGTTATGACCCAAGCGCAGGACCTGGCACTTGGCCTTGTTACACCACATACAATTGGCCTTAGCCCAACGATCCAGCTGTTCCAGATCCCTTTGGATGGCCTTCCTACCCTCCAGCAGATCAGCACTCCCAGCCAATTTGGTGTCATCTGCAAACTTACTAAGGGTGCACTCAGTCCCGTCATCCAGATCATTGATAAAGACGTTAAACAGGACTGGTCCCAGTAGTGAGCTCTGGGGAACACCACTTGTGACCGGCCGCCAACTGGATGTGGTTGCGTTCACCACAACTCTTTGGGCCCGGCCATCCAGCCAGTTCTTTATCCATCGCAGAGTACACCCACCCAGGCCACGAGCTCCCACCTTCTGCAGGAGAATGCTGTGGGATACGGTTTCAAAGGCCCTACTGAAGACTTAAGTCCACAAGATGCACAGCTTTTCCCTCATCTGCTAGGTGGGTCTCCTTGTCGTAGAGTGAGATCAGGTGGATCAAACAGGACCTGCCTTTCGTAAACCCATGTTGACTGGGCCTGATCACTCGGTTTTCTTGTACGTGCCGTGTGATGTCGCTCAGGATGGTCTGCTCCATGACCCTCCCGAGCACCGAGGTTAGACTGACAGGTCTGCAGTTCCCCAGATCCTCCTTCCAGCCCTTCTAGGAGACGGGTATGAAGTTTGCCAGCTTCCAGTCGACTGGGACCTTCCCAGTTAGCCAGGACTGCTGAGAGATGATGGAAAGTGTTTAAGCGATCCCTTCCGCCAGCTCCCTCAGCACTCTTCCATGTATCCCATCTGGTCCCGTAGACTAGTGGGTGTCAAAGTGGGGCTTCATTCTGCTTGCCGCGCCTGTCTTCTGGCTCAGGGGGCTGGGTACCTGGAACACAACTATTCTGCCTATGAAAGACTGAGGCAAAGAAGGCATCTAGTAGCTCAGCCTTTTCCTCATCTTCTGTCACTTACGTTTCTCCCCACATTTGTCAGATGATGGAGGTTCTCCTTAGCCCTCCTTTTCTTGCTAATCTCTTTCTAGAAACATTTCTTGTTGTTTTCCACAGTGGTGTCCAGGTGCAGCTCTATTTGGAGCAAAGCATCCAGTGTTCTCGCCGGTGGGAAAGAGAGGCCCAGCTGTCTGCACAGGGTCTCCAAGTGCTCCATGAAGGAATTGCTAATTGCCAGGTGTTGTGTGGACTCTTCTTTCCTGGGGATCCCTGGCCCTGCCCCCGGAGTGTGTCGACATTCCACCTCTTGTGCTCCGAGCCTTGGGGGAGAGGGAAACAGCGGGCCTGGCGTCCTTTTGGCTGTTGTGCCAGCCCGTCATGAGGAGCCTGTGGGAGACCACCAAGAGAGCTTGACCAACACCCCGAGGTCCTTTTCCACCAGGGAGCTTTCCAGCCACTCTTCCCTGAGCCTGGAGCGCTGCCTTGGGTTGTTGTGGAAAACTGCACTGGGTCTGTGGAATCCTTGACAGAAAATATGAGAGCAGAGATCAGCCTTGAGATATTAAGATTTACCCTTGAGAAGGATGGGAGTAAAGGAGTATCCGGAGAGAGGAGAGAAGTACCCGTGAGAGAGAAGGGGATAGAAGAATAACATGGATGATAGAAAAATTAACCAATGAGATGTTAGTACTGTAACTTGTAACTGATAGTGAAAAGACACATGAACTGGTAGAATTGTATAAAAATGCACTTGTAGCAATAAATGGCATCTATTACTTTCATCTTGAAAGAACTTGGTTGTTCGTCTGTCTCAACCATGACATATGGTGACTCTGTCGTGATCCTGCCTGAAGAGGATCTCGCATGACAAGGTGACAGCATGAAGCTGTGAACAGCTAAAGAAGAGCTGTGGAAATGGAGCCCGGTACAGCTGATAAGAGCAGCCGAGGAGAGCTGCCGAAGATCCGGATCGATTGAAAAGACAACTCGCTAAGGAGTAGGTGAGCTACCGGGAACAGGGGGGGTGAAACTTATCTAAAGAAGAGGGTACTATATTATCTACATGGAAGCTGCTTCTGAAGAAGCAGGGTGTTAGCCTTCCAGAACTGACTTTAAGAAAAATGTTACTATGGGGCAAAGCACAAGGTTTAGAGATTAATCCTGTGACAGCATTTAATGTGTCACAATGGAATACTTGGGAGATAAATTGTTTGATAGTGCTACCCAAGGGTCCAAGGAAGCAACTGAACTGTTAACGATGTGGCTCTTTTTATTAGATACTCTGAAAGAGTTAAAACAGCAACAGGCAGAGGTGGCGGAGGGGGATGGTCTTCCTGTCTCTCCTGGGCCAGATTCGGAGAAAAAAGCAAGATTAAGTACTGCTCCAACCCCCCCTGTTACTAAGGATTCGTCAAAACTGCCCGAGTCCATATTATCTGACACGGATAAGGATCCGCGGCACTTTCTTGGAAAGTTAAAAGGAATAAAGGAGGAGTGTACGTATGTGTGGCCCCGAGATAAAAAAAAAATTATGAAAGAGTCGTATACATATGTGTGGCCCCAAGATCAGATAAAAGCTATGAAAGACTCACATGAAAAAACAGCGTTGGGTTATGTGCGATCTTGGGAGGGGCCCTCGGAGCACTGGTCGGAGTGGTGCGTTCGGCCGACTGCTCCGCTGTCATCAGTCACGGATCGAACCTCTCCTCTACCATCATCAACCACGGTTCCGCCGTCTGTGTCACCACCATTAATCACAGTTCAACCCTCTGCCCCACCGCTATCAGTCGTGGAAGAAAAAAAAAATGGACATTTTTTTTTCCTATCCCCCATTGCCTGGAGATTTAGGTGGGGAGGACCCCCCCGTGGTGAGCCAGACCGAGCCAAATAATGTAATTCCTACAGATTTGGGTCCCCCCAACCTGCCCCCGCCTCCCTCCCACACTGCTGCAAAGCAAATTCCTGAGGGTGGGGGTAGAGTTTCAGAGCGTAAACTGAACTTACCAAAAAGCTGGGATTTACCCCTAGTTTCGATTACAGTTAAACCACGGGACCCTGCGCGTTTCTGGAAGAGACACTAATTGACACGCCACAACTACAGGCACGATAACTTTCTGAAATCCTGAGGCAGTCAACAGACCTCGCATATCAAGCTACGATAAAGGTGCCTGAAACCAACAATGCAGCCAAATCATTTGCAACTATTAATCAGGGTCCCAGTGAGAATTACATGCAATTTATTGACCATCTTCAAGAGACCGTCAATAAGCAGGTTGAAAACTTAGATGCTAACGAAGCATTGGTGTTGAAATTAGCAGTAGAGAATGCTTATGTTTGCTATCAACGTGTTATCTGTGAGTTTTACAGTACATATTATGTGTTTCTGTGTATTGCCTCTCTGAAAATCAAGCAGCTTGTCAGGAATGTGAGTTAATTGTTTTACTGGTTGTTGTTAGAATTGTTTCTTTGTGGTATAAGTGCACCGTAAAACTTTCTCCCCATTTTTCCCATTCACGCTGCAAGCAGCCTGTGTTTTCTACCCCTCCCTCCCCCTTCTCAAGGTTTTTTACTTGCAAGATGGGGTCAGGAATAATTGTTTTCAGTTGTGTTCCTGAAAAATCAGTATTGGGAGGTGTTTTAAAACTTAGGAAAGCACTCGGAATTATGAGGAAGGAAGATCTTGTTAAATATTGAAATCAGTGTTTGCTGCTGTTTACGTTAAATGATTGGGAAAAGTGTCCAGAGAATAGAATTTTGTTGCAAATAATGTTGTTTTTAAGGTGAGAAGAGCAGGACAAAATAAATCTCTACAAGAGATCATTAGATCATTACAGACAGTTTTACAGCTGGAACAGTTTGAACGTCAACAAGCTGAGAGAGAGTTAACTGGTAACACACAGGTCACAGTAAACTTGCTGAAGTCTGCAAGATGCTTTCCTCATTAACCTGTTTTCTTTGTGGGTATCTGTTTAAGCATGTTGCAATTTTGGTAGGTCTTTGTTATATGGTACGATAATTTCACAGTCTGTTAAATTATGAGAATCCGTTGACTCAAAATGTGCGTTTTGTGATAATACAGAAGATCATGAGTAATTCAGTTCTTTACTGTGTGAATGTGATGGTAAAATTTTGTGTGTAGTAGCTGTTATTTCTTTTTCTAGCATGCTACCTTTATTCCGGCATTCAGACTTGCGCAACTCTGTGACAGGCTGTGTCTCATCTTGGTGTGGTGGATTTGGCTTTTCCATATGCACACCATGTAAAGAACCCTGGTTTTGGAATAACAGCTGTAGCGCACCAGATGAGACACTAAAAAAAACCAAACCAAACCAAACCAAACCAAACCAAAACAAAACAAAACAAAAAAAAGCCTTGCCCAGTCCAGCTCGCTGCGGCGGCGGGGGGGCAGGTGCCAGATGGGGCTCCAGCGCGCACTGACCCATTTTGTCAGGGAGACCCAGAGGTACCTCCACCTGGCTGAGCAGTAAGCGGCCCAAAGGTGCAATGCAAAAAATTGAGATATTGTCTTAAATTGGTGTAACTGTGATCCATCTGCTTATTTCAACTTGGTATATGGTTTTCGTATCTGAGCTCAGTATTTTAGTTTGCATATTCATATTTGGTACCAAAAGAATCTTGTTTGGGGAGATAATTACAAAATGGAAACCTGTTCCACTGCTAAAGTTCCACCTTGCCTCCCCTTAGGATGCATCCTTACACATTAGAATGATTGGTTATATTGTTAGAAAAGCATTTAAATTGTTAAAATGCTATGATAGCTGTGAATTTGGAAGAGGTTGTATTTAAAAGTTGCTAGAATATTAACTGATTTGGATCTAGGAAAATAGACTAATGGATTTATGTTTATTATACTGGTTTATACTGGTTTTTGACATCACTAAATTGTGAAAGGTAAATGGAGTTAAGGAATGTAACTATTTTTGAGCTATTTGAAATTGCATATAAAGTGTAGTTGGAATGAAATGGGAAAACAAAACAGCAAAATATCCCAGGCCTATGTGCAGCTCATTGTAACTGAGGAGTTTGTCAGAGCCCCCCACTTCCTACCAGTGATTATACCAGCTGCATGGCCTTGGCTATATCTGAACTGTGGCGAGAAGAGAAAGAAGAAAAAAAAAAAACCAACCTCTTTTCCCACTGCTAAGCAGAGAAAGGGGGGCTTTACTCCCCCCACTCTGTCCCTTTTTTTCTTTCCCTGAAGTATTGTCATCCGTTTTTGTTGTGGCACTGTGTTGTTTTTCGGCTTTGAATCAGGGGTTGTTGGTGTTGTTTATTTTTGCTTCTGTCTTGTTTCCTAGGTTTTGGCACATCTGGGGAAAGAGCTCATAATTTTACCTCCTTGCTGAAGTCAGTCTTTTCACACTGGTCAGCTTTGGGGGGTCACAGTGTTCAGTGCTTCTCTGGGTCAGACTGGTACTGATTTGAGTGTGGAGTGGAGCCAGATTGGTTTGATGTGGAGTTCAAACTGATGTGTTTTCATGCTGGGCTGTACGTCTTGCCACCTCAGATGGGGGCGAGAGGGAAGTTTTATTCCCCCCCGAGCCCCTCCCCCAAGCAATATTACTGCTAGGGAGCTGTAATACTGCGTGAAGGAGTCTGAGGGTGAAATTTAAAGGCATCACCAGTGGATCCATAGTTCTAATGAAATTGGAAAATTAAACCAAAAATTTGTTAATAGACTTATTCTGTGGTAATTAGTTGTAAGAGACTTCTTAGTAAATTGACCATGCTAGTTTTTGAGGTCATGGGAGACAACGAAAGAAAGGCTGTTTTTTGAAACCAATGGAATGCCAAATTTGGAACAAAGTTTAAATACATGAATTCTTATAGTTGTTAGAAACTCCTATACCTCTCTTAGGTTAAGATTTGTTAAGTAAATTGTAAGCTCAAATAATGTTTTCTGAGAATTCTGTTTAGTTGCATGTCTTACAAGAAGCTGCTTGGATGGTGCAGATCTGTTTGTGCAAGTGAGAAATCTCCAAGGAAATTTTGAGTGCTGTATTTCCACTAGTATTAACAGCCAATGTTTTGATAAAGCAAATACTACACTGATAGATCTGAAACAGGACTTTGATCCGGTAAGGGAAAGCAATATCCAATAAATATGAGAGCCAAAATGGAGTTAGAAACTTTGAGGAATAAATTTATGACAACCTTACAGGTTGACTGTATTCGATTGGACTTGCAGATTTGTCTATAGCTACAACATAGAAACAACCTGTGGCTATTGTGGGACAGTATGATGAGATTGCTAGCAGACTGATATACTGCTTGTTACTCTGATCAAGAAAAGCAGGGAATGAATTTAAGTTTCAATAGGCCATGATCCTTTTGTCATATATTTACCATTTGTGAAATTTAATTCTGATTTTTTTATTTTAGTTGTAATCTATGTCTTTATAAATTGCACTAGCTGTTTTTCTTAACAGCACAGCTTTTGGCATGCATAAATGTAAAATGTAAATTGCTGCAGAACCTGCAAGTCTTTAACATCAGGCCATAGGCCATACTTGTATTTGGTCTGATCCTACATACTTGCAAAGTTTTTGTCGATGGTTCTGGGAAGTCTCATAAAGCTGTAGTGGTTTGGTGTGAAGATAACAATTGACATCATTCTGTAAAAATTATTGAAGGTTCAACCCAATTAGCAGAACTTGGCACAGCTTTACATTACTTAGAGCTTTTTAAGGAGGAACCTCTAAATTTGATTTGTGATTCTGAGTACGTAGTCAAGGTCCAACGCACATATCTGCTTCTGAACTGTGTTTTTTATTTTGGCTTTGTTCTTTTTTAAAACAAAAAGGGGGGAGAAGTAGGGAAAACACCACAAAACCAATTGTCAAAAGCATTGTATGTGATGAAATACTTTGCAAGTGTGACCCAAAACCATGCTAAATCAGAAAGAACCTACATTAGTTATGGCCAAATCACTAGTTAATGGTCAATGGAAAAGGCCACATCAACTGATAACCTGGGGGAGAGGTTATGCTTGTGTCTTTACAGATCAAGGGCCGCAATGGTTGCTGGCACGAAACGTGAAACCTGTATTATCTTCCTGACAATGATTGTTGCAGCTGCTGTGTTTTGGATGCCCGCACAGACAAAGACTAACATGTGGAGTACTTTAGCCAACATGACTGACCAGGGCTCCTTATGCCTAGCTATGGCATCTCCGGAAAACTCGTTCCACACATGCTTGGTTGGCATCCCCCTTGATGACTACAGCAGCATCACACAACTGTTTCAAAATAGTGGTCGGTGCAAAGGCATTGCATCAAACTGTAATAATACTAACATGGCACCTTGGATTAATTGCCTCCTGGAAATAGACATTGAACCACAGGAACTGGAATTTCTGGGATCTGTGCCCATGGACACTTGTATCCAGTCGGTTTGTGAAAAGTGCCAGGACAATATGCTAAAGCATTAATGGATAGAACTGCAAAATGTTAATGCTACCCTTGGTGACTATAGAAATGAAACTCGTTGGTGCAGTGCCTCGCAGAAGAATCCAAGGGATGTCATTGATAAGGTGGGAACAGCGACCCCAAAACCTCCTGTATGGTGTATTCTTGATCTGTGGAGATAGAGCCTGACCAGGAATTCCTTCTAATGCTGTTGAAGGACTGTGTATTTTGGGACTATTAACTCTCTCAACACCCAATGTATCTATGATAATAGATCACAGAAGAGCAAGACGAGAAAAACACTTTTTGCGTGTATATGAGTCAAAATGTGATGATAATGTAGATTTTTGGGGATCAAGGTTAAGGGTTTTAGGATCTCTTGTATCTGGTGTTGGCACAGCTAAAAGCTTTAAATATTTTAGAAAATTAGGATGCTGGCTAGTTAAGCAAACTAACAGAACTTAAAAGGCTTTAAGTGGACTTTTTCTAGATGTAGATTCTGTAAGACATGCCACATGGCAGAGTAGGGCCACGACAGATTTTTTGTTATTAGCTCAAGGACATGGGTGTGAAGATTTTGATGTGATTTGTTAAATAAATTGCTTAGTGGTTGAGGGTTTTTAGGATGGTTGTTATCAGTAGTGAAAACAGGACTGATAATTTTGATGATTGTTGTGGTTGTGTTACTAATGTTGCCATGCATGACTTCTCTGCTGCAAAGGGCCCTGCAGCAGACAATGAGGGCAGCATTTTTAGCACAAATGAAAAAAGGGGGAATTGTGGGAAACTGCACTGGGTCTGTGGAATCCTTGACAGAAAATATGAGAGCAGAGATCAGCCTTGAGATATTAAGATTTACCCTTGAGAAGGATGGGAGTAAAGGAGTATCCGGAGAGAGGAGAGAAGTACCCGTGAGAGAGAAGGGGATAGAAGAATAACATGGATGATAGAAAAATTAACCAATGAGATGTTAGTGCTGTAACTTGTAACCGATAGTGAAAAGACACATGAACTGGTAGAATTGTATAAAAATGCACTTGTAGCAATAAATGGCATCTATTACTTTCATCTTGAAAGAACTTGGTCCATGTCGTTTGTCCGTCTCAACCGCGACAGGTTGTTGTGACCCAAGTGCAGGACCTGGCACTTAGCCTTGATAAACCACATCCAATTGGCCTCAGCTCAATGATCCAGCCAGTCTAGATCTCTCTGGATGGCCTTCCTACCCTCCAGCAGCTAGACTCTCCAAGCCAATTTGGTGTCATCTGCAAACTTACTAAGGGTGCACTCAATCCCCTCATCCAGATCATTGATAAAGAGATTAAAAAGAACTGGTCCCAGTAGTGAACTCTGAGGAATACCACTTGTGACCGGCTACCAATTGGATATTGTTGCGTTCACCACAACTCTTTGGGCCCGGCCATCCAGCCAGTTCTTTATCCATTGCAGAGTACACCCACCCAGGCCATGAGCTGCCAGCTTCTCCAGGAGAATACTGTGGAAAACAGTGTCAAAAGCTTTACTAAAGTCTAAGTACACAACATCCACAGCCTTTCCCTCATCCACTGAGTGGGTCACCTTGTCATAGATTGAGAACAGGTGGCTCCAACAGGATCTGCCTTTCATAAACCCATGTTGACTGGGCCTGATCACTCGGTTTTCTTGTATGTGCTGAGTGATGTCCCTCAAGATGATCTGCTCCATGACCCTCCCCAGAACCGAGGTTAGACTGACAGTTAGTTCTGCAGATCCTCCTTCCAGCCCTTCTTGTAGATGAGCGTGAAGTTGGCCAACTTTCAGTCAACTGGAACCTTCCCTGTTATCCAGGGCTGCTGACAAATAACTTGAAGTGTCCTGGTGAACACCTCCACCAGCTCTCTCAGAAACCTTGGGCAGATCCGATCTGTCCCCCTAGACTTTTGTGTGTCCAAACAGTGTAGCAGGTCAATAACCATTTCCCCTTGGATTATGGCACCTTCATATTTCTCTCCATCCTTGCCTTCCAAATCAGGGGACTGTGTACCCAGAGCACAACTGGTTTTAGTGTTAAGACTGAGGCAAAGAAGGCATTAAGTACCTCATTGTTTTCCTCATCCTTTGTCATTATGTTTCCCTCCACATTCAATAAAGGGTGGAGGTGCTCCCTAGCTCTCCTTTTGTTTTTCATGTATTTATAGAAATATTTTTTGTCTTTTATGGCAGTAGCCAGATTAAGTTCATTTTAGATTAATGTACACATGTGAGAGAGGGCATTCTTCTCAATTAGTTTTGTGTGCTTTCTTGTTCAAAACTTGCAGGGGGAAAAAACAAAAATACTGCATTATTAGTGAATATTTCCCTGTGGATATTTTTTTCTTCAGTAAGTAATATCTAAATGATGATCTGCACAACAGTCAATAACCTTTTGAGAAAGGACAGGAAAAGTAGTGAGAGAGTGGAAGATTTATACTGCACTGCCAGCTGCCTGGGTTCAGAGTTGAAAATCTGCACTGATTACTTGGCCAAGAAAGTTTTTCTCTTCCCTCCCTGAGGTCTGCCTGTGTTGAAGTGTGCTCAAGAGTTTGTGAAAGAGAAAATGCTGTTGTTTCTAGCTGCTCAGAGGCCAAGCAAAGCAAAATGTCCCTTTTAAATAACTGTTATGAACAAGGAAGTGAGGTTTTTCGTAGGACACCTGTGCCTGGCAGCAAAGTTGTCTTTGAATTGAAGGAAAAGCACTTGTGATCTGCAGGATGCAAATCCCTCGTGAGTTTGGAACTGGAGAAAAACTCTTTTCTCTAATTCAAGAAGTATTTGTTATTATATATTAAGCTACAGACAGAGTGACAGAGCACTGGAACAGGCTGCCCAGAGAGGTTGTGGAGTCTCCTTCTCTGGAGACATTTAAAATCCACCTGGACACATTCCTGTGTGATCTGCTCTGGGTGAACCTGCTTTAGCAGGTGAGTTGGACTAGATGATCTCCAGAGGTCCATCCCAACCCCAACCATTCTGTGATTCTACAGAAATGTGAGTGCAAGTGTTCCCTGACAATAATGTGAGGAAAATCTCTCACAGCTCAAAGGGTTGGTTTTGGCTGGACATAGACCCCAGCTTTGCTGCACAGGTAAGTCCCTGCCTCTGACAGATGGGACCTCCTCTGCTTTAGTCTAGGGCTCTTGGAGGAAGTCATTCCCTACTGATGTCCTTTTTAGCCTCAATTTGTCCATCTGAGACTGAAAGATTACTTGCTCTCTATATAAGCTTAGAAACTTACCACAGCAGCTCTTTTATTAATTTCTTATTAATTTTTTGTCTTTAGTAGTAGCTTTATATCGGGGAAGCATAGAGGTGGAGTTTCTGTTATTAACCTGTTACATACACACCTATATTTAGACTAATTATCTCTCAAAGTTAGGAAATACATTCCACTCAAGACCAACAAAAAAAGAAAAGCTGGAGTTTGAGAAATATAATAAATGGATACATTAGAAATATTTCAAAAGGTGTACTGGTTTAGTTGAAATTGAGGCAATTTTCCATGCAGTTAGAATCTTTTTGTCTTAGCATGGTCTTTTGTTTTGGATTTGGTTTGATAATAATAAGATAGAGTTTTTTCTTCCAGTAGACCCTCGAGTCTTCCCTCCTTTTTCCACCCTTCTCTTCAGGGGAGGAAAGGTGAGAGAGAGCGAGCAGCTGTCTACTGTTTTAGCCACCACCGAGGTATAAACAGCAATAAAAGTTTAAGATGACTTTTTTATAAATTACCTTTTCTTATAAGAAGACTCATATTTAGTTGAGATCTGCCACGAAATAAAGGAGTCTACTTAAAAATGTGATGTCAAATGAACATGGAACTTTATGTTTTCATTTAGTGAGACTTTCTTTTCCTTGGTCCTTGTAGGAAAAAAATATTTTAATTAGATAAAGGCTGTAGAAAGTGTTTCTAAAAATGAAGGGTGCATCCTCTGTGTAGTGAAGGATAATTTTTAAAAGTGTAGTGTGCCTCAGTGGAAAAAAACAGACAAACAAACAAACAAACAAACAGGGATAGCTTAGCAGCTAGCTGAACTCTCCGACTTTTCCTATTGGGAAAATACTTCAGACCATCTTCCCATACTCCTTGTGGGTGTGCTCTTAAATTTTTTTATGGCCAAGGACCCACAAGGTGCTATTTTTTTTTCCTTCCTGCATACCAGGGTTTTGCTGTAATGAAAAACCTCAGAAAACAACTGCCACTCACTCATTCCACTCAAGTGACTTATCTCCCACTATGGCCACTTGAATCTAGACTCACTAATTTAGTGTAAATAGATCCCAGGCTAAACCACCACTGTAGTTATTTCAACTTCCACTTATCCTACACCTGGATGTCAAAGCCTAACTTCCTATAAACATCTTCATCTTCTGTAAATATTTTCATTTTTGTGTGCACTATCTTTCCAAGAACTGCCCTCCTACCTAATATTTTCCACGTTTCATTTGGCATAGATGCTTCTGGTCCATAGAATGGTGTTGGTGCGGGAAGTTTGCACTAAGGAACCAAGTGTGCTGTAGTCAGTCATCATCTTTTTGAATAGTATTGCAGGCCTATCTTTTTAACATCACTATGAGTGGAACCATTGGCATGGATGAAGCTCTGTAGACACAGGTAAAACTCTACCATGCTCTGATTTCACCACTGCTACTTACTATCCCATTTTCTGGGACAACCGCTTTGTTACCTTAGCATTTATGCTAAGTCCAGATCTATTCTGCATGTCTTTGGAGCTAGTGAAAAGTATCATCATAAATTTAAATGGCTGTCAGTTTGTATAACATCACCAACAAAAATGAAGAGGCTTAAATCTCAACTTGTTTTGCACTCTTAACATGCAGTTTGAGAAGAAAAAGATGAATAAAACCTCTGTTCATCCAAGATCTTGGCTTACTCTGAACCTTGCCTCAAACCAGTTCTTTTAGTTCCATTGAAACATCACTCAACCTTGTTAAATAAGGTCTTTGTTCACTGTGTAAGGCTTGGAAATCTTTGCAGACTTGCACTATGACTAAATGGCTCTTTTAAACATCTGGTAATGTGGTTCAAGTGCACTTTCCTCAGGTATCTCGTAGTATGGTTTTATGTAGCGTCTGAATGCAATCTGATGTAGGCTCCTTTAGAAGCATAAGTCACCAGTGTGTTATGGGAGATGATAACAGTCTCTCCATCAAAGATGAAGGGAAAAATTTGATTGCAGAAGCAAGAAGAGGCTTAAAAAAACTCAAACACTCCAAAACATTCATTCAAATTGAAAAATGAAATAAGAATGCAAAACCCTATTCAGTGCTGAAACAATAATTTTTAGCATCTGAATTGGTGTTTGACAAATATCACAATTAGAATGGAAGAGTTTTTTTAAAAAAGAATGGGATGAAGACATTGTGATGGCTTTTATAAACACAAAAGAAATGCAACTCAAAATAGCTCAGCAGAGTGTTAAGAACAAGGCTAAAGCATCATCTTTAATGACAAGAAATCACATCTGTATGAGACCATTATAGGTTGATGTATAAACTGAATGTGTTATATACATGGAACAAGCCCAGAAAATCTAATTTTGTTTCTTTGCTATTTAAATATAAAGGAATAATTTTTTCAGTGCTACCCGTTGTATCAGAAAGCTATTATATTAGAAATAGTAAGAAAAATTGAAACTCAAGGTCATCTTGTTGTTACTGCTAGTACACACTGCTTTAAATGTAGTTGCTACTATGCTGCAGTTTGATCCAGAAACTGTTTTACAGCTCCATATTATATATGAATGAAAAAATTGTTTACAGTGCAAAACCTTAAATTCACTCCCCAGGAGCCAAAGTTCTAGGAGAACAAAGCAATTGATATTTCCTTGTTTTTAAATTTTCAATGCTTACTGCATTTATATAATCCTTACAGCATAGATTACTTTGGTTTTGTTTTGTTTCAACATACTTTACTGAGGGTTTTAAAATATCCAAAACTAAAAACAGAGAAATGTTATCATGTGAAGCCACATTATGCCATTTTGTAATCTTAATTAACATTATAGAGAAAATTGCTTTTATATTTTTCAGTATCTTGCATTTTCATGGGACTTCTCACACTGGAAAGCAAAGTTATGTGATGCTTAGGGAATTCTAGCCCAGTACAAGGCAAACTCTAGTCCAGGAGAGCTATGAATTCCTTATGCATAACAAGTTCGTGCCTCAAAAAAGAAATGTTTCCATTAATATCTATGAAAAATTCAGCTACCATAGTACCTTATGGGAAAATCTGTGACACTAGAAATCTGTCCAAAACAAAGCCCAGCTTGCTCAAGAAAAAGGACGTAGGAATTTTGTGTTTTACTATTCCTGTGAAACAATTTTATTGACAAGTTTCATGCATATGCTGCGGAGAAGGCATTTTTTATTTGTGGAAACTTGAATTCAGTGAAAAACAGTTTTAAACCTCAAAAGAAAGAATATATGAAATATCAAACAACCCCTACACCAAGTGTGAAAATATGAAATATCAAACAACCCCTGCATCAAGTGTGAAAATAGAGAAGCCTTCATTTTAGTAATCCTTTTAAAAGCAGCTGGAAAGGCAATAAATAAAAATGAGTTGCAATCAAACCCCATGATATCCATTTTCACTGTAATGAAGCTTGATTTTTTTCCTGAACTGTAGTAGAGTAGAACTATAATTAATGCTTGAGCAGAATATGAATTGAATGCTACTTGTAATTACATCACATTGGTAATGTAGAAGGATATTGCACATGACTGATTCTGGATTTTAACTGGATTTTTCTGTTGGATTCACTCCTTAAAAAAAATGTGTAGAGTAAAACTCTGTATGGCTGCCTTAGGCATAATGTGCACTTGAGACTAGTCAGGTTCATACTCAGCTCTGATGTCGCTTCAGTATGTGACTTGGAATATTCATTTGGCATCTCTATCATCTGACTTCTTGAAAAGTGAAATGAAGAAAATATGTGCTGGAGAGTCAGAAGGTAAATCAAGATTATTTTCTTAAATTTGGCTACTGGGACCTTTTTTGCAAGGAAACAACATTTGTTCACCTACGTAGTATTGAGGTGTCTGAAGAAGAAGATAGGTGTTCAGAGAGATTTAGAAAATAACTAAACAGATCAGGCATTTAGACTTTTTTTTTGTCTCTATGTAAATTAGGTGTTTGGCCTACTTCTGTAACTTAAAACTGTAATGGCTCCTACATAATTTTGCAGTTCTGGTCTCAAAACTATGTTTTAACAAACCCATAAAGCATTTATGCAAACTCTTCGGGAAAGTGGAACAAAAAGTGTCATTCTTCTAGTGAAAGTTGGTTTTATGGTTATTGGTGACAAGCAGTAGCTTGTAAAACAATTGTGGTATCTTTCTTGATAATAAAATTTACATTTTGTCAAACAGGGAAAAAATGATTGTTATGGTGACTGGCTGCAGATTCAAGGCTTACATGAGATCGCTATGAACAGAAACAGCGAAGCTCCTTCCAGCTAGTGGGCTGAATCTCTTTCCTAGAGCTATCTCCAGACAATTGCCAGGTTGTGAGTAGCCTGAGGTAGCAATGGGCATGCAATATCCAATATGGATCACTATGCAGGAATTTGTGGATGAAATTCCATGTTGGAGATTGGAAGGTTATTTGATATCATAAATAAGCATAGTTTCTGCTTTTCATATCTTGAAAGGCACAAAATGAAAACAAGAATGAAATGCTTATTTTAGCTACTCTCCAAAAAAAGTCAAAGTCAAAACCTAAATGATCCTGCCTCCCCTTCAACAACCTTAGTGATCTGCTACCAAGGTGGAATAGATCCCCAGTGTCAAAATCCCATGAGGTTTTGAAAACTCTTAGTTCTGCTGCCACTCAGTTTCTTACTGCTAGAGGTGGAACATCTGAAAAGAGCACAGCTTTTCAACGGTTGCCTGAAGAGTGTGGTGTTGTTTTGATTTTGTTTGTCTTTGTTGTTGTTGTTGTTTTTTCCTGGAAAATTAAATCCCTTACAGTTGACCCTATCTCTAGTATCTTTTGAAAATTGTGTTCTGTAGCTACTTCTCGTATTTGTAATCCATAATCTCTAACGAACATTTTTGCCACTGCAAGTCATTTAAGATTCAATGGTGATGTTTGACAGTGGAAGTATTTGAGGCTTTCATCTTCTGAAACAGCTTAAAAAAGTGTATAATGACAGAGTCACACAAGTAATTTCATGATTTTCCTCAGAGTTTGCCCGTAGTTGACATGGCTTGCAGTAAAAATTTTGATAGAAAAACTATCTTGAAGTTCCAAACCAAGCATCTTGAAGGACTGCATATATGGTTTCTCGTGAAAACAAAAATGTTGTGGCATGCTTTGCTGAGCAAAATAAAGGGAAGAGGATTTTTCAGGTGATGGCTTATAGGGTTATGACCCTGACCACATAAGTAAAATAAGACAGTAACTTCTTTAGGATTCTGCATAGATCTCTGGTGCTAATAAGCCAACCACTGCATGAAAGTATTTTTTTAAAGATCAGTCTGGAATGTGTATTCCCTGCAAACCTGTAAGACATTTTCTTTTCTAATGTGGCAAAAAATGGGCCTCAACAAGCACGACAAATGTAGCCCATCTTTCAAACCTGCCTCAGCACAGAGTCCTCAGGGTCTCTCACAGATGTATGAGAATGATTTTGCACAGACAATTGTTAAATCGTCACTGCATTTGGCTTTCTTGTTTTCTCCTCCTAATGGCTAATTTAATGAGATCAACCCATGCTATTCAGGAAGCGTTTTGAAGGATTCAGTCTATTGACAATATTTGGACCCATTTGCAGAACTCAAAAATAGTTCTTAATGTTAGGAAGTTCATGGGTGATCTTGGTAATAGATGTGATGGAGCCCAACTCTTTACACTTCTGAAAATAACACATAAATGCACAACGTCTTGCAGACTGTGGTATTACTAACTTTTTTAAAAGGCAGGTATTTCTTCCTCCACTAATTATGCACTAAATATAAAGTGGTTTCTTCTATGATTTGAGTAGGTAAGATTTATGCTAAGCCAGCACAGTAAAAATGAAGGTCTGATTAGTGAATCAAATGTTATCTATAACACATACTTGGAGAAATTACTCTTAAGGTGACTTTGGTTAAAGTCTGTTAAAGAATAAGGAAGAATTTGTGGCTCATGTTGATGGGATTCATTTACACTCTAAAATACAGAGTCTTAGATGATAGCCATTTCCAGCAGAACTATACAGATTTTTAAGTCCATATAATTTTCCTTTCTTTAGCGGAAACAGCTCAGATCAGACTGCTTTTCTCCCTGTGTTGCTACTCATATGGAATTAAGTGGGACTTATCAGAAATAATTTAATCTGTTATGGACCAGTACTTACCTGAGTTCACTGAAATGCAGTAATCTGTCTCAGTCTTAAAAAGAAAATTATTTCTAAATTTGCCTCAATTTAAAATAATCTGGTTTTGTTGGACGTATAGCATTAATTATTTTAAGAATGCAGCAAATGCTGCTTACGGTACAGCAAATTCCCAGATGTTCATATTTTTCTTTGAAAAATCTGTGAAATTAAATAAAAAATACTTAATTGAAGATATACAGCTTTCAAAGTTCAATCTCATGCTGAATTTTTTTGGGCAGCTGTATACACTCATGATGTGTCTCTCTCCCCTGTTATAGCTGTGATACTGTGCCATCTTGTGAGTTTTGAGTGAATTTTAACAGGAAGTGAAAAAAATGGGGTAGGATTGGAACAGCATCCTCGTTGGAGTTGAATGACAAGCCTCCAGCTGACTGCAGCAGAAATGGAAAATTTAGAGTGTTTGCTTAAAGCACAGAATCTAGTGATGCTGTTGAGATGGCCCCTGGTGTTTCCTGGGAACCTGAGAGTCATCGCATTTTTTTCTTGTCCCTCACCACTCCACTCTTCTTTCTTTAGAGGTGATCAGGTTACCTTAATCCCTCTATTTCTGCTTCTGGGATAAAAACTTATGCTTTGAACTTTCCCAACAACAGAGGCTTACTTCCATGGTCACCATAGGTATGTGCTACAGTAAGAAGCCAAAGCATTGTAAGGAGTAAATCTTGCATTTCTATGCTGCTGCAGTTCTTTTAACTAGTACCTGTTGTACATAAGGAACTGAGTTTTCTGAAGCCACTTAATAAATTCCTTTACTCTTGGTAGCATTGCAGGAACGTGTAAAGTGTGTGTGCTGGTTTGACTAAAAGTGAATTAGCTTTCTTCATGCAGTTAGAAACCTTTATTTTTTTGTAGCTAGCATGGTCATTGTTTGAATTGAATTTGAGAACAAGAAGATAACACGCCAGGACAGAGTTAATGTTTTAATAGTTTTCTGGGAACCAAGGGCATTCTGAGCATTCTGCCCACAGGTGTGAGGCAGCTAGAAAGGGGGCCATGGCTGGAGCAGACCCTGACTGACATCCAGACTGAGCAATAAGAATATTCCATGTCAGTAGTGTCATGCTTCACATCTAAGGAAAGTCGGGATCTTCCGGCCAGTGAAGGAGTTGGGATGGAGACCTGTTCTGGTTCTGCTCCATTTCGGTGGAGTTCTGTTCAGGAGTTTCTTCAGACTGGCTGCTCCATGCAGACAGAGTTTGTGAGGATTTGCACTGTGTATCTTTTATTTCATGTTTTATTTCCATTTTATGTATATTATTATTAGTAGTATATTAGTGTTATTTTATTATTTTATTAAACCATGTTTATCTCAGTCCACAAGCCTCTCCCTTCCTTTTTGATTCTCTCCTCTATTTGGGGGTGGGAGAGGCAGGGTGAGCAAACGGCTGTCATGGTTATATTGCTGTCTCGGCTTAAACCACAACAGTGGGAAAGGAAAGCAAGGCAAACCAATATATTTTGATTTTTACTTTTACTACTTATCTTAACCATTTTCTTATCCCATAGTTCCACATAGAGTTTCAGTCTTTCCTCAAATTATTCCTAGGAAAACAAGTGTGGAGAGTAAATCCCTTGTTCTGCTTTGTAACTAAAGGTCTGATCACTTTCTACTCAAAAGCTGTAACAACTTTTGTTTGAAATGACCTATTGTCTTACAAATGTTATACATGCTCAAATCGATGATCAAACTTCAAGGGTATTTTTGGATATTTCTATCATGTCATACCACAGATTGCAAGTTGCACATGTTGTGCTTTGGATGATAAAATTTTCTCTCTACACTGCAGTGATGAGTAGTGTAACTACATTATCATTTTTTGTATTATCAATAACATATTGCTGTAAATGCCAACTGCTGCATATACTTTGGTAATCCAGGTCTTAAGGGAAAGTACAGAGTTTCTTTTGAGACTAATAACTATGACTAAAACCAGGAGTGCATGCCCCGAAATAGTAATGTCATACTGTCATAATTAGAGAAAAATAGTTCTGGCCAAAAAAACCCATTTCTTAAGCATTTTTTAAAAGAACCACTCCTCTAAATTTCTGAGTGGGAGACAAATTTTTGGATTATGTGTTGTGTACATAAAGGGAGAGAGACACAATTACCATCCAAAGTCAGGCATTTAAGAGTTCTATCTTCAAAGTCTGGATAAATATGTGGGGTTTTCTTATGATGGAGGTGATAGAAAGTGAGAGTCTTTAGGCTATATTCTGCTGCTATTGTACCTTACAAAGAAGCTCAATTATGAGATGACTTTACCAAAACAGGATTGAGAATAAGTCTTACTACTGTTACACAGGCAATATAATCCTGGATAATATGTTTAATCTATAGTTAATATTAATTTTGCAAACTGAAATAGGAGATGTAACTTGATACTAACCAATTTAGATTTTAAATGAGACAATTGAATATCATTATGTGAAAATCTACTTAAACATTTCCTGAACACATCCCAGTTTGTATTATATAAAGGCAGAAAAATCCTTCAGTCACTGAGATAAGTAGTGACTTGATGTTTCACATGCCATAAAATATTACCCGGATCTATGTGTTTTGAACCTGAACTTGAACTGTTAAAATTAAGGTTTCTTCCTGTGCTCCATTTTCAGTGCTAAGATTACAAGCTGAAGTATTTGGCCAAGACTGCTGGTATTTTATTGCCACTTTGTGTAGTACTGCAAGCTATATTACAGTGCTGTTGGAAAGAATGTATTCCTCCATCATTGCAATAATTTTTATTAATGTACTGTTTAATGGTTTCACAAAACTTTTTTTTTTTTTAATCTGATTGCTCTGTTATTTTTTATGGGAGAAAAATATCTCTTCCACAAATAAATTAGAATGGAGTTTGAATGGTTTAAATGTAGATTTACACAGGGATATCAAATTTTCTATTATGGAATTTATTAATCAGCAGTTAATGAAATTATGACATGAAGGACCTTATTTGGAGGAAAAAATTTCCCCCTTTAGCCCTAAATTACTAATAGGTAACAGTAAGTTTTACTTTTCCACCAACCATATCTGTGGACATTTTGTACAGTAGAAGACAGTGCAAACAGCCTATTGTTCTATTTAAAATAGCTCATCTAATGATAAATAATAAATGGTGTCTAAAACCAAATCTTTCATTTTGAAAGAAAAGTGCCTTGACAAGAAGAGAGAAGTGATAGAAGTTAGTTGTTACCTGGTTGTGATTCTACAGCAAATTCAAACTAGCGGAAAGGTCTCCTGATAGCTTTGCCTCAGCTTCCCACCTGTGGGACACAGTCTGTGGGTCTTTTTATGATCCTGACTGCAGAGCTGGCTTTCTTAGGGTCATTCTCCCCTTTTTTTTGAGGCTAGTGTGCTCATCTAAGTACAGTAGAAATAATATCTTTGTGGGGCTTGGTTGCCTCTGTGCTCCACACAGAGATCACACTGCTTTTACTAAAGGAGGAAAATGCACATGAGGATGCTCTCCCAATTATTGGGTGCTTCTGGAGAGGTTAACAGCTTCTGGAGAGGTTAACAGCTGCTTAACAAAGGGCTTCAAATGATAACCTTCTCTCTTCCTAGATCACCACGGAAAATTATAACCATTGATATTTTATATTAGTGTTATTGGAAACCCTACTTTTGAAAGGAAAAGAAGTTTGAGGAATATTTTTTTTTACAAATCGGTATTTATGAAATAATAATGACCAGTTTTGTCTGCAAGCTTTTGTAGAGCTCTGCTTGAATGCCAAACCTTTCAATGACAATGGGTAGCTTTCCATTGCTTGAAGTCTTAAGACTTTGGCTTGGGTTGCCAACTTGAAGACAAATTAATGCTATGTGGGAACTGAATCGTGACAATAAGAACATTCAAGGTTTTGCCTGAATTTTAGCCAGCATACATATATGTCTGAATAAGGACCTCAGGAATAAGAATGAGAGCTGAAATAAATACAGGTGATTTCTGCAGTGAATTATTAATACTTCTCTAAGATAACTGCCTTTAAAAATCTCTCAGTGAAATTTTTGCTTGATTCTGTATTCTTCTTTGATTTATGCAAAGTGAAATGGTGCTGGGACTGTTCAGTTTTGTTTTGGTTTTGCCATGTACTATCTGTGAAATATGGAGACTGAGCTAAAAATGTAGAGCTAAACTATTGTATTTTCAGTGTTATTACTGACATTTCTTTTGCTAAACTTGATGTGGATAATCCTGCCAGTATAGAGAAATTAGTATTATTGGTGCCAGGTTTTCAAACTGAATCCCGACACATTAATTACACTTAATAAATGGTCTGGTCTAAAGATAACATTTTCAACAATGGTATCCAGCAACCCATGTACAAATAGCGAATGCTGTGAGTTAAACTGTGATTATAACCAAGACCCCATGGTGTTCCCATTGGCCGGGAGCCTCAGTGTCTTCTGACAAGCACAGATGTGCAGCAAAAAAACCTCTCTGATTTAGTAATCAGAGAGATACTCTTTTTTTCTCTCTACTGTATGTACTGATTCTCCTACCTACCTAATGGATATTCTTTAATATTTTAATAGAACATTTTATGTTTTTCTGTCATCCCTCCATGTTGCTTTAGGTCTTGAATAGAAAGGCACAGGAAGAGATTGCAAAGAATTGTTACTTCTAATAAATATGATACTAATAATGTTGTTCAAAACAAAGGATGTAACTATACAATGCCCACAGGAGAGGGACACTACTAGTGATAATATGCTCTATATTCTATCATATACAATTCTTTTGGGTAAAGGCATTATTTTGAGGGTTTGGAAGGTTTTTTTAGTGGTTCAGAATTCGCATGTTCTGTCTTTTTTTTTCAAAGAGATAAAAAAGTAGATTTTTTGCTTACCTCCTGTAGTTTTCTGTTGTTGTTACTGTACAAAGATAATATGCTTAATACACTTACTGCTGTAAAATGCAAGGTGATTATAGGGCATGTGTATCCCTGCCGGTTAAGTAGGACCATGTAAAGGGTTCTATGCAATTGACCTTGCCTGGATTGTTCAGTTGCCATCGAACATGGCAAATACTTGTTATTCATTCATTGAATTCACTGCTATGTGGCTGCAATGGATACTTTTTTCCTGGTGGTGGCATAGAGTCAAGAATATTCTTCTCTTGTCACAATTTTTTTGTCGCAGTGCTCTGGCACCATCAGGTCCCAGGGATTCCCTAGGTTGCATGTTTTCTGGATCACTGGAAAGCATATCTCTAAAAAGGTCTTTAATATAAAACAGTTAATTAGTGAGAAGAGACTTGGGACCTGTCCTCTTCTTTAAATAATCATGAGTGTCCTCTGGCATGAATTTTCTGCTCATCTGCTAATTTAATAAACTTGCTTGATGAGGCAACAGAAAGTTTGTCATTACATGACCATATCCCCAGGGGTAACTCATAACTTGAAAATCCCACAGGTGCAGGCATCTCAACTTGGAGCCAAAGTGAGCGCTGTTTCCATTGCAGGGAATGGCTTGGGGGCTGTTTAAAATCACAGAATCATTTTGGTTGGAAAAGGCCTTTGAGATCATTAAGTCCAACCATTAACCTAACACTGTCAAGTCAACCACTAAACCATGTCCCTAAGAACCTCATCTACACGTCTTTCAAACACCTCTAGGGATGGTGACTCCACCACTTCCCTGGGCAGCCTGTTCCATTGCCTGACAACCCTCTCCATGAAGAAATTTTTCCTAATATCCGATCTGGACCTCTCCTGGCACAACTTGAGGCCATTTCCTCTTGTCTTATCATTTTCTACTTGGGAGAGGAGACCAACACCCTCCATGTTACAACCTCCTTTCAGGTAGTTGTAGACAACAATGAGGTCTCCTCTCAGCCTCCTTTTCTCCAGGCCAAACAGCCCCAGTTCCCTCAGATGTTTCTCATCAGACATGTGCTTTAGACCCTTCACCAGCTTCATTGCCTTTCTCAGAATGCTCTCCAGCACCTCAGTGATGTAGTCAGGGGCCTGAAACGGAACACAATATTCGATGTTTAGGCTGGGCTTATCACCTTGCCAGGGACAGAGCACTTTTGGAGAAGCTGGAAGGTGTCTCCAGGTTGAGTGAGACCTTGGGGATGTTGCCTGCCTCAGTGGGTGATCCTGACTGGTGTGATGCCCTGGCTGTGCACAGCCCCTGCATTGCAGTGTTGCACGTGTACCTGATATTCTATCGAGACTTGGGAACTTAGACCTTCTTTTATCTTGTATATGGAAAGGCCAGAGATCTTATTTTATCCTGTGTTTGGATACGCTGTCCTCATTGTAATGACAAGTGATTCTACATTAGGTGAGCTGTGCTAGGATATGGTTGCTGTCTGTGTAGTCACTGCACATTGTCTATAGTGAGTATACCTGGCAAATTGTATATGTCTCTTCAGCCTTGTAGATGATTTCACAAGAGTTCACCTAAATTGTGCTCATCTCTACACAAACACTGTAGTTATTTGTCTAAGGCTGCTTTTATTGTGTCTTTTTGGTGTGGCAAAGATGCTACGTTGCACCCTGTCAGTCAGACATGGCAAACAGGACTTGCATGGGTGCACAGGAGTCTCTTCAAGCTCACAGTGAGCCAGGGTGGCTTTACTACACAACACTTACCTTATACTACCTTATCCATGATCTCAGTTGCAGATATCTTTGTCTTTTAAATGGCACTGTTTGAGGAAAGAATGGATAGAAGTAGAGGTCTTGCAGGCCTGTGAGTCCATGTGGCAAGGGTCCGGCAAGGGTCTACGTAAGATGTTTGAGGCATGTGAACAGATGAACATGAGCACCTGAAGTTCTACCTCATGAAGCAATTGCAAGAATCTGAAATATTTCTGAAGGTCCAGTACCAAATAACTCTTGTGTCTGCTGTCCAGATGTCAGCTGCTGCTTTTCACTTCTGTTCATAGATGCTGGTGAGCCAGCACTCTCTGGTCGCTGGAAGCTGTCATAGGCACAGAGCTTGGGGGATTTGAAAGGAAAAATGAATTTAGTCAGTAGGAGCTTTTTAATCCCTGCTGTGGGTTATGGGGGCTGCTAACTCTGTTGTACTGGACACAGAAATTTCCTGTTGTGTTGAGGGTCCGTTAAAGCCAGCACAGAAATGTTTTCACCTTTCCACGGAAGATATCCTCCCAACTTAGAAATTAATTAGAAGGTGAGGTAGAAAGGGAAGGAAGTACCATGTCAGTGGAAATCTACAGTGCAGAAAGGTTCAGAGATGTTGATTTTTTACTATCTTCTACTATAGTTTGAATCGTATCTCAAGAAATAAAAATAAACCCCACATTACTTGAAACAGAAAAACAGGAACCTTTCTGCCTAAAAAAGACAGAATGTTGCAGTCTCTCAGTCTTTAAAAAGGAAAATACCACAGGAAATATATGAAACACAACGTTTCCTGTGAGTTGCTATTTGAGAACCAACGTATTCAGAAAAAATATGGATACTAATACTACTCTGAGCCCAATGCTGATCAGCTGCAGTCTGAGAAAATGGCGATTCAGATAATTATAATCTTTTTATGGTGCTTGTAATCTCTGTGGTGCCAAAATTTTGTGTTGTAGACTTCTGGTAAGCATGATAATGAAGACAAGTTTTTGGTTACATGCTGCAATATTTTATCAAGAACTCATTTGTTCTTTCAGTAATGTGATTCTCACTTTTGGGATCCATTAGAGGGATTTATCTGTCTAATAAATACATCCACTCCGTCTATACTTTTAATGTTTCCTGATTAAAATAAAGCTGCTTATCTCTCTTAGCTTCAATGATTGTATGTAAACAAGGATTACTTTTCCAGGAATCTTATCCCCACTGCCAATTTGCAGTGTATTCAGGCTTTCTTTGGGAATGACTACCTTGTGAGGCATGTGTCTGCCTAAACATGTGCAACTAGTTTAGAGTTAGTCTGAACACAGGAAAAAATACAGAACAGTCTGTTCTACTGGGTTTTTATGTATATAAGCATAATTTTTTATTAGTCACTATGTAACACAAAAACAGATCTTGTAAGGGAATGAAGAGTGGAACAAGATTTAACCATTCCAACACAAACAATTTCTTTTTACCCCTTTTCCTCCAAAGGGTAATAAGAACACTTACACAGTGTCATTTTTATTTCTAAATAAACTCTTGATTAAATCTATATGATGATAAAATCATTGCTCATTTGGGAAACAGACCTCAACTGTGAGAGGGTATAATGATCCTACAAGAAAATAGCATCCAAAATCAGCTCAGAGTGACTTCTTGTGATAAGAGAGGAGCAACCTGTGGAGACTGTGCAAGGAGCCTCAGGGATAAACTTGGACCTTGTGCAACTTGCCATTGAGCAGAATCATGTTACATTCTACACATGATTAACAGGTTATATGCATATGAAAATATGGATGTTTTTGCTTACCAAGCCTCAGGCAAATTAAAGGAAGCAAGATGCTTTTGTGGCTATTAAACAAAAAGATCAAGTCATAAACCATTGATTTATGTTTATGTGGAGAGATATCACTGCATCCTCTCTGCTTGTATTCTTTCCTTAGCATCTGTTCCTGGTAGGTGTCAGAGATAAGACCTTAGAAAGTATGGTCTGGCTCAATATGGGTTGTCTCTAGTAATTTGTTGGTCTCATGTATCAGCTATCAGATAGTTTTCTTGCTGCCTTCTTACTGAAGTCTTACCAATCTTACCAATTTTTATGATTTTTCTCTACCATGCAGAGAAAGTGCGGGTTTTCCTCCTACAGTAATGAGACAGGATCTTGTTTAGCAACTTTGCACCATCCTTGGATGGAAGAGTGTTCTAAAAGCCTGTGCATCTAAATACAGGTGACTTGAGCCTGTCTTACTTTACTGTTCTTAGTTTCATGTGCTATAGTGTTCTTCATGCCTAGATTTGTCACCATAAAAATGTCTTTTATTGGCTACATTATGGTTATTGTAGAAGCAGCAGTGCTGTTCTCCTGCTTTAAGCGACTTTTTTGACTAAACACATCCAGGGCTGTTCAAGATTAATTGATTTCAATTAATTACATGGCAGATAGGCACTCCCAAGACTAGACTTAGGTTGGTTAGGTACATGGAGTTTTATAATGGCAAACTTTAAACTGCCACACTTTGAAACAGATGCAAGTGTAAGATAATATTACTCAACGCAGCACACAATTACTCATTCAATTGAACCAAGCTTCATAACATCTTTTTCAGGATTGTTCTCATTATACAGATTGAAAAAACTGAGGCAGGTTTTTGTTTTGTTTTGTTTTTCATTTCTACCCTTAATCCATTTTGGTGAAATCACTGCTCCCCTTTCCACTGAAGAAAAAAGAAAAAAGAGCCAGCTGCTGGCTTTTCAACACAGTCACTGTGGGAAAAGGTAATTGTGTGCTCCGGCACCACTGTGCAGGCATCACTGTGGAGGCTTGTTCTGAGGCACCTGGGAGATGAGGCGTTTGAGCACCTCTCTGCTTTTTAAGGCCGAGTTGCTAAATAAGGTGGCTTCATCAGCAGTTTCGGTAGTAGGATTCTAGGGCACTGAAGATCTGGTTCCAAATTCAGATTTCTTTCCCTACAGCATACAATATGCTGTGGATTAATGAGAGATACTACAGTTCATAATATGACAGTAGTCTACATCTACTGACTCCTGTTGTAACTGCAGGGTCTCAATATTCAGACACCTAAACGGTGCTAGTCATCACTTTTAGCCTATTCAGAAAGGAGAGTACCCTCTTTTTGCATAATATGCTCTGATGCAATACTTGAAAATATTTTTTTCTTTCCATGTCTTATCCATTCCTTTATTTTGTGTCTTGCAAACTCTATTCACATTTGCAAAGACTCTTTACAATTTTTATAAGGTGTTATTTATAGGACTATTAGAGATTATGTCTTTCCATGGAAGTCTTATAGCTTTTCTTCCTTATTAATGTATTTAAGTATATTAATGCTTCCTTGCTTTCCCTCATCTTTTCCCAACATGTCAAATTTCTGTGTTGTTTTCCCTTGCTTCAATAATTTTTTCCCTTTTTTTTTTTTCCCTTTTCTACGCTGAAGACACCCTTTCTCACTTCTTTTCTCTCCCACTCTTTCTTTATCCTCTCTCTTGCCCTCCTTCCTTTACATGTTTGCTTCCTGCTTTTTTTTTTTTTCTTTTTTTTTTTTAAATTGTTCTGTGTCCTCAACTGTTTGCTTTGCAGTCCCTCTGCTAATCTCTCAGAATTCCCATCTTGTTTGTTTTTCTTGGCTCATCAGCTCAGTGTGCAGACTGATCCTGTGCAAAGCAGTGGTCTGATCCTGTGCTGAGCTCCAGAGGAGCAGGCTGGGGAGCTGTTGTAAGGCAAGTGCAAATCAGAGCTTCATGGCAGCATAAGACACCTTTTGCCTGCAAAGAGGCATGGAGAGCAGAGCTCTGCTTTCCTCTAGTTCTTCTGTCTGCCGTGTTCTATGTTCTGGAGACGGTCTCTCTGTCACCTTAAGCTGGGGAAAGGCACAAAAGAACTGGCTTAACCAGCGGTGGGCAGGGAGCTCTTTTATTAGATAATCACTGAAGTGGCTGTGGAAAAGTTTTTAATTTATCACTTATGTAGAGAAAATGTTGCTTCACTTATGTTCCCTTTCTCTTTCATGAGTATTCTTCTTGTTTGGTATAAAGACCTGGTGCTATTTTCATGCTGTTATTTAATTCCATTGTAGAACTATAATGGACAATTTTCAAACAGGATTCAGTACTCCTGTCAGATGTACGCAAGAGCTGGAAAATATCACTAGGTTAAGTTCTTCTTCCTTTGCAAACCTGTTATTTTTGCAAGTGGTAATAACCTATTCAGGTGCTGCACATCTAAAAAATTCTTAGACTCTATGCCAATTTATTGTTTAATAAATTATCATTGAAGAAATATACTTAATTCCTAACTTAAGAATGCATCTTTTCCTCATTAGAGGCTGTACATTACATTTTCTTATTTGGAGATCAGAGGTGAGACTTCTTAACCATGTAGGAAACACTGAGGTGTGAGGCTTTTAATGTGATATTTTCAGTTGCAAAATGGAACTTATAAACTAGCTGCTTGGTTCGTTGTAGTATCTGAGTAGATAAAATCATACAGTGTCTGACTGTAAACCCACAAGTTGGGATTATTGGCTGGCAGCCTGTTCACAAATGTTCTGTACAAGTGCTTAAGTACTAAGCCCATTTAAGTAAAACCCATTTATTTCAAAGATTAGATAAGGGACTGAAGAATACTCAGATACTCAGTTTCAGATATTGAACTCATCAAACTCAGTGATTCTGCAGATGATCAAACTCCTTTAAGTTTATATGTATAGAAAACTAGTTATAATATTTAGTGATGTTGTTCAGCCTTAATCTTATGTCATTTTCCTTGTATTTTCTGTACATAAACAGTTTCTCTGTATTTTCTCTGATGCAGCTTCATCACTTGTATTCTTGAAATTGCTTGCACCTTTCAAAGAGCTCTACAGCTTAATTCTTTTGAGTTGTTGATTTTGTTGAATCAATTGTGCTCCAGAATTCACCTGGAGTGAATCAGTCAGCACTGATGTGTTTTATGACATCAGTTTCTCTGGAGGAGGAGAGCCCTCGCATCCTTGTTCAGCAGCACAAGATTGAGATGCAAGTGCATTTCCATAGGTTTTTGTTTCCTTTCTAAAAACACTGGATTTTTCTGTATATTTTTTTACTAAACATCACCTCGATTTATTCGGCTTTCTTAGATTTTATGGATGACTCTAACAGTTCCCAAGGTGTGGTTGTGGCTCAAGCAGACAGTGCCTGAGTTGGTAAAAGCTTTGCCAGTAAGGCGGAAAAGCTGTATACAACTTTGATTTTCTTTTCCTACCAAAAAACAATTAAGGATGCTCTCTGGACATCTTTGGAGATGAGTGTATCAGAGATAAAAAGTTAGCCCATGCAATTTAATGTTACTTTCTGAGGCAAGGAACTGTGCAAGAGAGCACTTCGAGCATTTTTATGGCATATATGGAGTACTTAATGTGTGAATGTAAGGAGCCTCCTCACAAACAGTTTGGGCTCGACATTACATTCCTAATATAGCAACATCCTTTAAGCATGTATGATACAGGGAATTAATAATTAACTAACTAACAGTTAACTAACTGACGTTTAAAGAACTAAGGAGTTAACACTTAGAGAGCTAACCCTTAACCCACCTCACTATTGCCTAACCTTCCTTAGCTTTGTGTAACTTATTGTACGAGAAACAGGAGTTCACTGACGATTTGCAAAGGTAAAAAACCTTGGGTGCATCCTTGGGTGAACCAGGTAACAGAAACTTGAGCACAGGACAGGAGATACGCCAGTTTTAACCAGCTCAGCAGTCTGAGTCCTAACCAACTCATCACACTGAACCAAAGGAGACTGTGTACAGAGAAAGAGGACCCGGGTTCACAATCACTGCGCAGCTGCAACCAGGAGGAACCAGAGGCGGAGACTAAGGAAATAGTCTCCCGGAACTCATTGTAATAAGAACTGCCTTCTCGGGGACAGGTTATGAATATGTATAGGTGTTCCTAAAACTTTCATGATTATGTAACACTTTACTGCATTTAACCAAGCTCACAGCTACTGAAAATTGACACGTCTTAGGTGGAACAGATTCCCCTGCGTGTCCAGTGTTGTAAATACATACCTGCTTTACAATCTCAAGGGTTGTAAGGTCATTTCCATGTCTCATTTATCCAACTGTAAGGGTTTGGTATAATGGTTGTGTTTACAGCTACCTGGTAAAACATCTTCCTAAGTGAAAGTCTGCAGTATTATATCTGGTCTAAAGGGCTAGTAAATTATTTGGTAAGGGCAATTTAGTGCTCAATAACAAAATCCCTGATTTGTTAGCACATTTTTGCATAAATAAATATTTTTGGCACTAATTTGATATTTAGAAAGAGACAATATTTTGAAAGCTTATGTGTAATATATCAGAGAGACTTCGATGGAAACTTAGAGAGTTTGATTAATGTCAAGGAAAATTTCTACTCCCGACCAAAATGAGAGCATCAATCTCCTGTCATAGCAAATAATTACATGTCTAGAGCACTCGGGAGAGATATGAAGAATCTCAGGCCAAACCTCTGACCTAAATTTCACATTTGGAAGTGATTGAGACCTATGTATGTTAGTAACCTAACTGTAACTGTTTACTCTCCTGGCTTTTTTCCCTTCATTCTCTAGTGGTAGAATTTCGGTGTTTTCACTTGTTATTCAGTAGCAATAACACTCTTAGGTAAACCTGAGTTTCATGAGATGAGAAAGCCACTTCCTGCTCAGCTCTGTTTGGAAGTTGAGGCACAAACATCATTATATTAGAAGCTGCTCCTTTCAGTGTTTTAGTGTATACTTTTTGGGATTGCACCAGGAGATACTGGAACTGGGAAAAGACATCAAAAGCTGCAGTTCTCCCAGACAGGAACTTCTGAGATCTTTATGCCACAGCAGAATCTTAAATCTCCACCAGATTTAACACTGAATGGCAGTAAGTCAGCAGAAGCTAGTGACAAATGAGATCTGACGGTAACACAGTCATCAGAGCACCCACCTATTGAGTTAATTGTAAACTTTGGATCTACCTTTGCTACTTTTTTGATGTTAAAACAAGTTGTGAAGTAGTGTGTGGTGGGCTGTGCAATATATATGTATTTTGAAAGCAGGCACATAAAGAGGACAGGTGTCATTTTAGGTTGCTAGCACCAGTTTTTCCTTTTCTCATGTAATTTCAGGAGAAACTTGATGGTGTTGCTTAGGAGGTATAGTAATCTGCAATGAGGCATCAATCAAGTAAGGTTTTATGTGGAGGACTCTCCAGAAGAGCAGCTTCATGTGAAGTCAAGACTATCAAATGAAGGAGTTCAGTAAATGTTTTTTCCAGGTAGGATTCACTTCCAGCCTCCATTTCTATTTTGTTGTATTGATCAGCAATCTAGAGAATCTATGTGTGGCATCGAGATTCTGTTTAGTTTTCTTCTATTTCTATTCTGTGAGCCAGTCCTGAGCTCTGGGCTGTTCAAATAGCAACCCTAAAGCACTAGGAAAACCATTGCCCAACTTAATGTGCATGCAATCTAATTGTCCCACTTTCAGAAACACTGTTCTCTGTCTGGTTCTGCAATACAATAGCTCCAGGATGCTCAAAAAAACTAGTAGATAAAGTACTTTCCATTGCTTGCAGAGAGCTTCTGGAGCTTCTTGGAATTTCAGGAAGGGGATGTATCTACAGCATCTAAAAGGAATTACAAAAGTTCCTGGGTAGCAAGGTTATAAATGTTTCTAAATGGACTAGGCATGGATGTGCCTTCTAACATCCCTACTATGATCCTTTTGGATACAGGGCAGTAGGGGGGACTGGACTGCAGAAAACCGCCCCATACACCTGCTCTGTATAAAAAGCTTCCACCCAAATAGCACCAGTGCTATTGGCAGCAGGTTTCTGGTCTGAGGTAGTAGGACATTCCTTCATTATCATGAAGCAGAGATCTGGAAATCCAATCTGTAGTGAAAATACGTGATTTATTATTCCCTCTTATGAAGAGTATTCACAAGCCTGAGCAAGAGTAACAACTGCTGGAACTGTCATGCAGTAAAGAAAAATTGGTGCTTGGTAGCAGTGCTTACTGAGCACAAGAAAAGTGAGAACCAAGGCCATTCTTCTGCCTGGGTTCCAGTCTGAATGTTATGAATTTCCTGCCATCTGCTTAGGTAGGTTTATCAGTGGATTTAAGGGTGAGCAATTCTGCTCCCTGACATTTCTGAAAGTGTGTATTTTTGTCTCTTTTCATTGCTCTACACTAATGGGAAAGTCACACTCAAAACCTCCAAACCAAAAGTGGGACAGGGACAAGTACTTAGACCATATGTTTGTTAGTTTTTCTTTTACTTAGATGGCAAACAAGTTCATAAATCCTTAACTATCCCTGCAGATTCTTGTTTGCAATGAAAAATAAGAGTCTCCCTACCGATGTATCCTACTTTCAAAAAACTTTTATCCTATTTTTTTCTGAGCTACAAAGATGAAAGCTTGTACAGTAGGAATGGAACTTTCTAAGGCAGATATTGTGCTTAAATGCCTGTGTTCCACCAAAAAACGTCATGAATTGAAAATGCATGGCTTGACTGGTTCTTAATGTACTCTGATACAACTGCCTTTGAGTTTTATTGAGGTAAACTCTATCATTCTGGGGTCTCTCCATAAAAAAATCGGTGATTGATTGGAAAGGTAGTTTCCTATAGAGTGGCTCTGACAATGCAGGAAACTAAGACTTACCTTGAAATTGTGACTCCATCATCTCAAAATGTACCTTTTTAAATATATACACTTTTACATCGCTGAATGTTTATGAAATACTCTTGCATTTCATCTTTTACCTTCCTGGGAAGTTTAAAGCAAAATACAGTCTATCTGACATAAAACTTGAATAATTGTAACTGAAAGGGCCATTCTGTCACTTGTTTTTCACTTATTGCTCTCAGGACTACATGCAGAGAATGCTTTTAGGACAGAGAAGCTGTCTTAGCTCTCAGTGCTACGTATGAGCTATACCGCGCTTGTCTGTCTTGTTCCATTGTGTTATGTCAAAGACAGTATGCGTATCACAAAGTGTCACGTCATTTTCTAGCTCTTGTCAGAACTGTATATAAAATGAAAGCAGTGCAGAAGATAGGTGTTCATTCTGTCAAGTGAACAAAGACACCTAGAAGTTTTTATTGTATTGTAAAGTAATTTAATGTGCTTTTCCTCACGCCATCAGAAAGTTTTGGTGTTTGACTCTCAGAAGGAAAAGAAATGGAATGGCAGCTGGAGAGAACAGGAGATTTGCATAGCAGTAAAGCTGCAGGTGTCATGAATGGGAGCCATGAAGTCAATTAAATCTCTACCTGTAATCTAAGCTAGGCAGACCTCTGAGAGCACATGAAACTGTTTTCTCCACCACTACCATCTTCACAGATGAAAGAGTGACTGCAGGTGTAAATGTGTCTCCATTTTATGCCATTTGTTTCATTTCTGGAGTGAAGAATCCATGAGAAAATCCGTCTGCTCAAGGGATGAGTTCTGATTTTGTTGGGTTCTCCAAAATACTTCTTCAGCTTGCTCTGGAGGGAATAGTTCTCTACTGAAGTCAAGTCACAACCTAGTAAATCACCATACCAAGTAAAGAAATTCCTTGCAAGTAATAGTTGATTACTAAAACTTTTACTGCTGTCAGTTGGCATCATGCTGCGCATCCTGTCCTGTCCTTGCACTGCAGAGGCAGGGGGTTGTGTGGCAAAACCATTGCTGGCCGGGAGCATCTCCACCGACATCGCAGGCTGTGGCATAAAGCACTAGCAGTGCTCTACGTGGGAAAAGGGTTTCATTCAATTATTATTATGGGACAACATTGAACAATGACAGAGAGATGAGTTTGTAAGTCACTGTATGAAGCACAAATGATGAAGCCCCATGTGTTTTGAGAGGTGGTGTGACACAGTGGTTGTGCATCATTGTTCTCTGAAGTGATTAAGCAAAGACAGATAAGGAAATAAGGAATGTGATATCTCATGCCAATTATGAAAATGGATTTTTTTTATATAACTCCCCTTAATGAAAAAATGAAGGCAATGCCTTCTATTTCCAGGTTTAAATTCTCGAATTTAACTGAATTTTTGTATCAGATTTGGCCAGTTCTTTTTCATTTTGTAGAGCAAAAGGGTCAGTGTAAGCATTTCTTCTTATTTGAAATGTTTTACTCAATGTGTTTTACTCGAACTGAAAGAGGATTTCAGGAGAGAAGGGAGAGTGGTTTTTGACCGGTTTGTTTTATGTGGTATGAGCTGAATTGTGGTTTCCTCAATGGAGAATTCTTATGTAAGCCCAAAATACTCATTATTTTTAGTGAGTGATTTGCAACAGTGAATGAAATACAGTTCTAGTTCCTACCATCTGTTTATATTACTAATATCTGATTTAGTTTTACAACATCTTCCTTTTTATTTCTTTCCACATTACTCAGTGTTTCCCATTCAGACATCAGCTCTCCTTTGTTTCTGCTCCCTCTCTCATTCTTTTATTATGGTGCTGTGAAGCTTTTATTTCCCGAAAGCTTAGAAAAAAATGTCTTTTGCTCTTGTCATCTTATCTCTCTGTGGCACATGGAGCAGTTATTTTCTACTCTTACAGATTATGTTTTTTTTTGTTTCTTAGACTCATCAGTCATGTGAATCTGGTAGCTCACTGTGACCACCTGATGATACTAAACTGTGTTGTCTAATCAATATATTCTCCCCCAGATCATGTCCTATCTTGCATCTAGAAGCCACATTTCAGTTGCAGTGCTTCTTGAAAAATGAATGTTTCACAAAATGAATATTCGAAGCATCTCCTGTGTTTTGAAAGCTCCTGAGAATTATTTTCTTTGTCTTGGCTCTTTTCTGGTGTTTCACAGAATGGAAAAGGAGGGAGAAATAAAAAGTGGACAAAGTAGGTGAAATAAACAGCACAAAATCTGTTTTATTTAAAGGTTAGGCTTTTGATGATTTTTTTTTTTCCTAGTAAGAAAAGAACAAAGAGCAGAAAAAAAACACATGGAGAGGTGTTTTGTAAAGACAGTTTCTCTGGAGCAGTGTGAGTTTGTGGAAGGAATAAACTATTCTAAACTCAACAATAAACTGCTAAATACTCTCATTTTTGCTGACATGGGTTCATTTGCAGTTGCTGACCTAGAGAGTGACAGCTCCTTATTTCAAGCCTTGAGGCGTTCTCTCGGAATCCTCAGCCAGGCTGGCTTTCTGCCAGGGAGCTCTGGTGCAGGGTTCTTTCATTGTTTACTGTACCGACCAGGACTAGAGAAGAAGCATAGTTTCATTATTTATAGAAGGCAACCAGAAATGGGGAGGTGGGGTGGAAATAGTCAACAGTGCGGTGTTACCACCCGCAGCTCCCTGCTGGTGATGCTGACGGGGTGTAAAGCTGTTGCCCATCATTTTGCAAGCAAGATCTGTTGTTGCCAACTAGAGAGAAGAGGAAAATTATAGTGACAAATGATAACGTTGTTGACTCCATGGTAAGAAAGTGGAAGATTTATTGCTCCACAATCAGACAAACAACTTTCTTTGTATCTAATGAATAGGTTCAGCTCCAAGTCAAACATCATCGCAGACAAACTCTGCTTAATACAAAAGCTCAAAGCAATTAGACTCCCTAAACTCCATCGATTCTTTCTCAGTGACATTTGTTACACAAATTGCAAAAAAAAAAAAAAAAAAATTACATGCAAAAATCTTGGAATCTATTGGGTTAGAATGGTTCATTCTGAAGTGGAAGCTCTGAATAAAATTAATAATGAGAACTTTATTTCTGTGATTGCTTTTTATGTATTTGTTTCTTTGTTTGTTTCTCTGTTTTTCTGTTTACTTATTTGCTTGGGACAGAGGCAACTATTAGGGAATTCAACCTTATAAGAGCTACGTTACTGACTTCAGCAGTGTGTACTAGAAGAAGGTCCTGAAGACATTTCAGCAGAGCGAAGGAAGAAAATGGCAGTTTAACAATTTTTGATTAGAGAGAGTACACAAGCCACACAGGGAGAAATTGCAGGCTTTGTGGTTTTGTTTGTTTGTTTTGAAAGAGACCAAAATGATTACACTATTCATATTGGATATAATGAAAACCCTTCTACTTGATCACTAAGAGCCTGGGATGAGACTTGATGACTGTTTATGTAGGATGATTTCTAACTTTGACCCAGTATCTCATCTGAGACTTATAACCTTCTCCTGGTGCATCCAGCAAAAAGATCTCTATGCAACAATATTTTCCAGTTAAAAATGTTAGTCAGAAAGTAAATAACCACAGTTTATTTCTACAGAGTGACCATGAGGACATCACTGCAAATGAAAAGACTCCCGTTCTGGTTTAAGAGCCTTTGAAACGCTTCTAGACAAGTGCTCCTGTTTGTATTCTGATGCTACTCCCAGGAAACAGGAATTTCTAAAGGTAGGAATCTCATCTCTTATGTAATCTAGGAGGCAAATGTTTATTGGAGTGACAAAGAAGTAAACACAGACTATTTCACCTAGCTTTGCTAAATACAGTTCAGGTTTTGGGTTAGTATAAATCAAAGACGTGTCTGATGAGCTATTTTTAAACTGCTTTTCTCAAAGAAATTAGTTTCTAGGTCCCAATTCTGTAAGACTAGAAAGATGCATGTGCTTCTACCTATCCCCTAAGGCTAGTGCATAAACCTGTTATTGAAAATGTATATCAGGCAATCATTCAAGAGCTGCTTATTTGTTCAGGGACCAGATTCTGGTATGCTTCCTTGATAAGCACCACTGTCCTTGGAGCAGAAAGTTATATTTATTTTTTCCTAACCAGTGTACTGTGATTTTTTTTTTCTGAAAAGTAACTTCAAAAGAGGATGTGGTATTGGTGATGGGTATGTTTCTTAACTTTCTCCAACTGAAAAGGGCGTGTATGTCATATCTCCTTTATACTGTCCAATAGAATGGGCTACAGGTTTGAAACCATCTAAGGAATGTGAAGGTGCACAAGTCTGTGGGACTGGATGAGATGCATCCATGGGTCCTCAGGGAACTGGTGGATGAAGTTGCTGAGCCACTACCCATCATATGTGAGATGTCCTGGCATTCTGGTGAAGTTCCTGCTGATTGGGAAAAGGGAAACATAATAGCCATTTTTAAAAAGGAAAAAAAGGAAGACCGGGGGAACTACAGGCCAGTCATACCTCTGTGCATAGCAACATTATGGAGCAGATTGATCCTCCTGGAAACTATGCTGAGGCACATGGAAGTAGGTTGGTGACTGGTGACAGCCAGTGTGGCTTCACTGAGGGCAAATTGTGCCTGACAAGTTTGGTGGCCTTCTACAATGGGGTTAATGTGTTTATGGATAAAGGAAGAGCAACTGACATCATCTACCTGCACTCGTGCAAAGCATTTCCCACTGTCCTGCACAACATTGTTGTCTCTAAATTGGAGGGACATGGATTTGATGGATGGACCAGTCAGTGGATAAGAAATTGGCTGGATGGTCACACTCAAAGAGCTGTGGTCAACAGCTCAGTGTCCAGGTAGGGACCAGTGACAAGTGGGGTTCCTCAGAGGTCAGTTTTGGGACTGGTGCTGTTTAACATCTTTGTTGGTGACATGGACAGTGGGATCAAGTGCACTCTCAGCAAGTTTGCTGACAACATCAAGCTGTGTGGTGCGGTCGACATGCTGGAGGGAAGGGATGCCATCCAGAGGGACCTTGAGAGGCTTGAGTGGTAGGCCTGTTCAAACACAATGAAGTATAAAGCCAAGTGCAAGGTCCTGCACATGGGTTGGGAAAATCCCAAGCACAAATATAGTCTGGGTGGACAATGGATTGAGAGCAGCCCTGAGGAGAAGCACTTGAGTGTGTTGGTTGATGAGAAGCTCAGCATGAGCTGGCAGTGTGCACTTACAACCTGGAAGGCCAACCGTATCCTGGGCTGCATCAAAAGAAGCACAACCAGCAGGTCAAAGGAGGTGATTCCTCCTCTCTACTCCACTCTCATGAGATTCCACCAGGTGTTCTGTGTGCAGCTCTGGGGCCCCCAACATAAGGACATGGATCTGCTGGAGCGGATCCAGACAAGGTTCAGGAAGATAATCAGCGGTCTGAAGCACCTCTCCTATGAAGACAGGCTGAGAAAGTTGAGGTTGTTCAGCCTGAAGGAGAAAAGGCTCCAGGGAGACCTTATAGCAGCCTTCCAAGTACCTAAAGGGGACCTACAAGAAAGCTAGAAAGGGACCTTTCGCAAGGGCATGTAGTGGTAGGACAAGGGCTAATGGCTTTAAACTGAAAAAGGGTAGATTTAGATTAGATATAAGGAAGAAATTCTTTACCATGAGGTTGGTGAGACACTGGAACAGGCTTCCCAGAGAAGTTGTGGCTGCCCCATCCCTGGCAGTGTTCAAGACCAGGTTAGATGAGGCTTGGAGCAACCTGGTGAAGTGTAACGTGCCCCTGCCCATGACAGGGAGGTGGAACTACATGATCTTTAAGGTCCCTCCCAACACAAACTACTCTATGACCATATGATTCTTTGGATCTTGTTTGTTGTTTTATTGATTAAATAAATGCTGCAGTAAAGAATATCTTTTCTAAGGAGAGTAAATGTTACAGAACACCTCAATAGCAGGTTTTGCCTTTGCTTTGCAACTAGTGCTGCGGCTGCCTCAGGTTACAGTAGCAGCAGAATATCTCTTCCTTTTTTCTCCCAGTGAACATTTGGAAATACGTGTTTCAAGCTTTCTCATCTTTTGGTTTAATGAACCAGGAAGATATGTTTCTCTCTCATTTTTGCTTTAGTGAAGGTGTGCTAGTTTTATATTTTCAATGCTGCATTCACGCCCCTTGCATCGCTCATGGAACCTGTGCTGTTACTTGGTCACCAGCAAATCTCAGAACTTCAGTTATTCACTTTGCACAAGTATTTAAAAGAGCAAATAAAATATAACCCATATTCCAGAAAAATTTGGAAGATCCTGCTTTCTTGCAGCATGTCATGGTGGTTGAAACTTTCTGTCTACTCACAGAAACATTCATGAGTCTGAATGGGAGGAACTCCCCCTTGTTTGTGTGTTTGATGGTCCAGCTATTAATGAGAACTCCTTTGGCTTCTGTTTCTTCTGCATTCTTGCTGCAGCAGAGGATTACTGATCTGTACTGTCCAGTGCAATAGCCTGAGCATTCCAGTTCCTGCTCTTGTGGAGTTCTGGTGCTGCTGAGATGGCTCAGCTCAGATGGGCCATGTCCTTTCACACCACTAAAGAAAGTGGCAAAGCCCAACTTCTGTGGGCTGTCCCTTTGCCAAAGTGTGTATTTCTAAGACCTTTTTGAGGAAATCTTCCCTAATCATTATGCTACAACCTGTCTATGTCTGGTAGTGGCAGTGGTAGCCTGGACCTACAACGTATAGCACTGCAGCATTCAGTCAGCTCTTTCACATGATCTGAGAAAGACTCAGTAATCAACAACTGTGTGTATATACCAACTTTTTCACTACTTCTAGCACCAAAAGACCTATATTAATGCTATCATCAAAGCATGCACTTTCCCCAGAGGCTGCTTAAAGGAAATATTAAAGTTTCAACATTGTGATTAGTAGCAGGTTTGGGTCTATTATTTTACTGCTTTTCCCATCCATGACTGTAATGATTGTTTTTGCATCAATATGTTTTCAGTGTAAATGAACAATTATATTTCATGCCTCAGGCATTTAATTTCTCATTACCACATTAAATACTAAAGGCTGTTTTCCTGCCTCAGATCCACAACATCTGTCAGCACTTGTCTAAAAAATTTTGTCTGCTTTGGAAGTCAGTGTGGTATCAGACTGAGTCACCATGAAGCTAAAATTTAGAATGGGGCTCCAGCATTCCTGATAACACTCGTAAAATGGAAGAAGCTCTTGTGTTTTAGGTTTTTTTTCTCCCAGAAAGCCCTAAAGGTAGCATATATACAGAATTCCTACTGCAATGAAAAGAAGACATCATTAAGAGTATATAAATAACAGTATAAGCAATGTTTAAGGATCACATCCTTACTCAATATGAATCACTTCAGCTTTATTGATATAAATGAAACTTTGCTCATTTATCTCCATGAAGAATTTGGTTCAAATGGTATATTAGAGTTAGCAAATGCCTTCCACTTACTTCTGTAAGATGAGTGGACTCTTCAGGACAGAAAGTCAGCTTTCAAGGAGCTGAAGTCTAATTGTACAATTCATTTAATCTAGTTTGCTGCTTTAATCACCTACTGTGTGAAGGTAGGATACAGAAAAGGGCATATGTCCCTGAAAATTACATTATTCTAATAACCTGTGGTAGTTACCTAATGATTCTTTTGTACAAAAGGGAAGTGGACGATTTGATATCTGAGTATCTGAATAGGGGACAGGAGAGCTCTGATTTTGGTCACAGGATAAATTGATCTGTTTGCATGCTGGTTAACAATTACAACTTTTCACTCTCTTCCTGGTGCGCTATATTCTTTAGACTTTCATGGATTAGTTGGCCGGGTAATCAGTATTACTTAGAAAGAAAAAACACCTCCTAAATGATGATTTTCAGGACAGTCCCCTAGTGTACATAAAGTAGAAATCCAAGGAATCAAGCCACGTCTCATTCTGTGATTTCTACTTGATCTTCCCCTTTTTCACTTCTTTGACAATGTATTGTCACTTCTATGTCAGTCCTTCCTCAGCTGGTGTTGTGCGTCTGTTTTGTAAAAGCCTCCATTTCAAAGCCTGTCAAGTTTCCTTATGGTCTCGTATTCATGTGCCCAGCATGTCACTGGAATGAACGAGAAAGTCTACAAAATAAGAGAGAAACACAGAGAAACTCTGTATCTGATACTTTTGTGGGTATTATTTTCTTTCAAGAGATGAAATGAAATTAGTTTAGTTCATTTCTGGAACAGCAGATGCCTGCTATTTGTGTGACCATCAATCCCTCAGCAGAGATCATTAACGAAAGCTTCTCTATGCTTTGCATATTCTTAGTGTAAGACAATGACTCTGTGGGCATGAGTCATTATTTCACAGATGCTAATGTGAGAATTTTTCTTCTCATAGATTTCAACAGTTACTATTCTTCTATAAAATAAAATTTGAATCCAGTGACTTACTGTTAATAAAAAAATTAGGCTGTTTGTTAAGATAAAGGATATGTGAATTGAATCAGTTCTATGTGTTTCTCAGCTCCATTTTAATGAAATAGAAACACTTCACACCTTAGATTCTTGTCGTGAATTTCATACGTGAGCTGCTTCAACTGTCCTCTGCCTCTGAAAATGGAAGAGCAGGCCCTTGAGGTTCTGTATAAAGAGCAAATTCTAGCTAAGAGACAGGTAGAAAGTTTCAGGAAAAGGTGAAAAAAAAAACAGAAGACATAACTGGTGATTCTCCTTGTTTAAGCTCATAGCAACTACAGAGTTGCTCTGAGTATGTAGTGTTAAAAGCATGATCCAATGGCATGCTTCTCTCCCATGGTTCTGCTGAATTTTAAAGGATGCCAGAATTTATATTTGATCATTATTAAGGAAGAAGAGGTTCTTGTAAAAATAAGATACTCTGTCCTTAGGAGGTTAAAATAAAGTTGAAAACCCCATCAGTCCTACACTTAGTGAAAAATTATTTTGGAATGTAATTTAGCCTGATATCTACTAAAAATGGTGAAAATTGGCAAATTGTGGGTAGCTTTCCCCTGTGCCTCTTCAGCTGCTAATACGAACACATCCTACTACCCTTTAAATTCCTCCGAAAAATGTGCTGATAAAGCGCGGTGCCTCATTTCCTCAATGTAGGCATTTGTTGCCTTGTAGGTTGAAAAATCCCTTATTGCTGCCTATCTTAATATTGGAGATTGCATGGCTAGGTTGGCATGTATCAGAGTCACGACAAGTGATTTCCAATAATGGGTAGCAACCAGCAAAGCCTTCTGGCACGTAGCAACATGTTCTGAGGTGCAGCTGAGCCTGTTGATCTTAAAAGGTTTTTGAATGTGAGTGAACCAAAATATTTACCAACACCTAGTTACTCTTAATTTAGCTGCACTATAAACATGGCTGTCATGAAAACTGCAACTGTTTAGGGATGACAATATAAATTCTAAAGCAAATATAGCACTTTTTTTCTGCATTGAATATGCTTTTCAAAAAAGTAAAATGCCGTGGGAGGTACTCCAATGCCAAAACTAAGGTTCCCAAGTAAGTTGAGGGAGAAGAAGGTTATTTTAGCTTAGCTGTTGCAAATTCCATTTAGAACAATTTGGGGACTGCTCTATAGCTTAAAATGAAGAATGTGTTCTTGCCTGAGCTGAGATTTTGATAGTGCATAGGAGTGTGTCTTCTACAAATCAAGTTACACAATCCTGATATATAGAGAAGTCTAATTTTATAGTGCCCCTGATGCTACTTTGCTAGTGTCAACTGCATCTTTACTATTGATTTATTTAGTCTGGGTTTATCACATCATGCTTTTCTACATGAATTGCTTTTCTAAATCTCTCTAGCAGGGGTTTTTAATGGCAGGAAGAAGAGTCTAAGTCAGGAATGGTAACTAAATTGTGACTTCTTAAGCTTCTGGAAAGCAAAAGCAAACATGGGCTTTTCTGATGCAATTTTAAACCTCATACTAAATTGAGAAAATTCTGCCTCTGTTAGCAGACACTTATACACTGAGCACTACCAGATGGATATTTGCGTGCCAGGACCTGGCTGGCAACTTGTCATCAATTCTAGTTACAGAGCAAAGCCTTTAGGTTGGCAGGAGCAGAGGGGTCTCCCGACCCCTTCCAGAGTGGTCCAAACATCTGGACAGTCTTTATCAGAAAAGTCATTAGAACCACACCTAGACTAAGTAAATTAACCACAACTAATTTCATGCAGCTCCTTCCCTACCTGAAATAAATGAATTTAGGGACTTAAGAGCTATGTAATTAGTGACCTTCTAAATTCTTTGGATTATGAAGGCTGCAGAGAGTTAAGGAAGTTTGTCCTTTGAAATTCTGAAACAGCTGGTTATTCACTTCTGGACTGTAGCTAGGACTGAAAACCAACCAAGAGATCTGGGCTTTCTGGTTAGGATCAAAGATCAGTATGTTTGAGAGTCTCAGAAAAGTTAATCGAACAAACAGACTGCAACCTTTTTTGATCCTATTTGATCAGATGTGAGGGAAAAGATGAGTTTTGTTTCCTCTAAATATTAGTAGCAGTGAGCTGCTTGTTAGAGTGTCGAGAAAAATGTTGAACTTGAAGCTGGGAAAAGAGGTATTTCCAGAAGCAAGCCTGGACCTTCATGTATGTAAATATTCCTACTATAAACAAGATTTTTAACGGTAGTAGTATTCATTCATCCAGGAGTATTGCTAAGGGAGTTAGTATCCAATGACAACAACCAGTAGACCTGGCATGTGAAATGCTAGGCACACGTAATGAATTCACTGGAGAACAATCTTCATAGATTAATAGCCATAAAAAGAATGGCTCTGGCTAGTAAATAAATACAAAGATGTTATGTTCCTCATGAACAGATAAAAGCTGAAACTGTTTAAAAATTACTCACTGCGGACTATCAGCTTTAGTTCTCCATGGAAATAAATGTCCTCATGAAGTTTGCACACTGATATGGTTTAGATAAAGCAGCTGAAAAAAAAATTTACTAGAAACATAGGCAAACTGTAAACTTTTCTGAAACTTGCTTGTCCTTCTGTACTAGTTGTTTTGCTTCAGTTACGGTCATGCATCTTAATTGATTCCAGTCCTTTCATACGGTACAAGCAGGTGGCATTGGCTGCAAGCAAAACACCTTCTTGCATGAGCCGGGGACATTCTTCCAGCCCTTTGGATTACCAGAAAATAAGATATTCGTATCTACACCATGGCACTTCTCTGCAATTCCATTTTCACCTTCTAATACAGAGATGCCCCCACTTGCAGAGACATGTCTCCTAAGGGGTAGTTTCAAAGGAGAGACACTGTAACACCACTCCATGTAATTTCTATAGAGCTACTGGAGACAAGGGGAAAAGGTACGTCTGAAGTAGTTCTGCTCCACTCTCTGGATTTCTAGTGTGCCTCTTTCCCAACTTAAAAACCTTTCGAAGTGACACTCTGAAGCAGAACAATCTCTCTTCTACTTTGCAAAGATAAGGTGAAAAATCTCATGATGTGTAAAACTTGGGATATTGGGAAGACCTCAGAACAATTGCCAAAAATCCTGAGTGTTATATGCTTGCACTAGTTTTGTTACCTTTGTTTGTATTGTGGCAGCATGGGAATGTGCCATTGAAAGGTTGTTGTGACAGGACAATAATGCACATGAAGTAAAACCCTTTTCTGTTTGTAGCCCAAGTAGTAATTAGTTTTGATGACTCTCTTATAGTGAGTAATGCTCCTGCATTGAGGTTATTTATAGTAGTGTGTTGGTGATAGACTCGTTCCCAATAAGGTATAGCTGATTTAGGATTTAGGACAAATAAATACAGACAAGGACTGGAAAGACATATTTGCTGTCCAGCTATTTTGGGGAATTTAGTATTGAATGGAGCTTCTGGTATACTTAGTCCAGTTTACTTGTTCTCACAAATGTGACACACAATAATAAATTCTCTGCTATAAAAACATAACTTACATCTTCAGCTCAGCACGATCTTTCTCAGTGTCTCTTGGGACAGTGTTTCGGAGACATACTTTTCTTCTGTTATGGATCTCTCCTAGTTTCTTGGCTATATGTATTTATATTTTGATTCTGTAGCTTAAATTGTTTTCTACCTGCATGATACTTATATGAGGGCATTGGATAATGAACTCTAGGCAGCGATGATATTCCTGTTCTTAGCTTCTCTGTTTGAGACTCAAAACAATGTGCCCTGCTGTGGTAGGGTTGCCCAGCCTCTGTTCATCTTAAGAGTCTTTGTGCCCTTTCCCGCTTGAGTTAGTTGTTCATCACCCTGGATAATCAGGGCTATATGCAGGATTCAACACGAGTTTTTCTGAGTGCCTTTTGTAATGGTATCTTGTACGAGGCTTCCCTGGAAATGACTTGTCATATGTCACCTTTTTAAGGTATTCTGGAACTGAAAAGACACAAAATTGTTCTAGGTAAAAGAAGACACTTTAACCAGCATACATTACGGCCCTTCCTTTCTGTTTGTCATATGGTTCTAATGCTAAAGCTTGAATAAGAATAACAGGTGCTGTATTTTTTGCCAGTATGACCTAAAGAATGGTTCACTGCAGATAAAAACCTGAAGAACTTTTTGACAGTCTGGGACTATAATAAACATAATTAATACCAACTGTTAAATTTTTGTTGACTCACGCCTTAGGCGTGAAACCATTAATTCCCCTGCTTTGATTGTATAACATAGCAGATCATATTTAACCCACATTAATAATAAATATTTTTAAGCACTTATGTAGCTACATCAGAAGCTGATATTTCTTTGTTATGTGAGATATAAAGCACAAAGGAATGGTTCATATTTACAAATGCCAGGCCAGAAATTGCTTTGTTCAGTAGCTGAAATGGGATCCTACATGCATTTATAGGTTTTATGTGCCTGCTTATGCCACTACTCTGACCTACACTGGAAATCCTTCTCCTGCTTTCCTGGCTGAATGCAGTCTGAGCTTGCTGGTGCGGTTCAGGTTTGAAATATGCAGCCCACTGAGCTGTCCTTACCCTTTCAACCCTGCCTCCTTGTAGTGTGGTTACAGCACATCTGGAAGCAACTGGGCATGAAAACAAGCATTTCTTTATAGCTATTCTCTTTACTGCCCCTTTGCTGGTTTTTTGTCTTCTTTTTGCAAACTGCTCCTTTGCCCTCTAGTCTGCGGGAGTTGGATGGTACATTAAATCACTTTATTTGGTGTTTAGTTACACGTTTTCCTCTCAAACTGCTTCAGACTGCCAGCGTAACACTTGGGGGCTCCAGGCTGCCAGCCATCGTGTGGTCCCTTGAGCCAAGAGCGTGCTGCCAATATGCAGCTTGTTGGCCAGAGGGTTACTCAGATTCCCAGTAGTACCCACAATATGCTTCAAGGAAGCACAGGGCTAGCATTGGTAACATGAACATATATCACAGTAGAAACATACGTCACATGCCTGGGATGTCATGCCAGAAGTGAAACAATTATACTTTGAGGCAAAGGATACTAACCACAAGTACAGCAGAGTCCCTGCTTTCATATTTCTGCTGTCTGGAGGCTGAAAAAGTACGTGCTAGTGTCCCAAGAGCTGAACTCACTGGTTCTTCTGCATGATACGGAAGATGAGGCCCCAAGGAGTGAGATTTCCCCTGGGATAAAGGAGGCGGGTAACAAGCATGTTGTCCCAAAACCAGGGTTCTTTACCTGGTGTGCATGCAAATGAGCCAAGTTTAGCACACAGAGATGAGATATTGTTTATTACAGAGCTGTGCAAGTTTGGATGCTGGAGTAAAAAGCCAGCATACCAGCAAGAGGAGTAAAAGGCATTATACACAAAATATTATCACTAGATTCACACCCTAAAGAGCCAATTTGTTACACATTTGCATACTGCATTACATAATGCTCTTAGTGTATAATGAGCAACATTCAGCTAAAAGACACTTTATCCAACAGTCTTGAGATACGTGTTAAAGCAACACTCAACTAATTGTGCAGGTTTCAAAATGTCTGAAGCTGTAAGGTTGGTAGTGTTTGTAGTTCATGATTCTGTATTTTGCAAATCACTCTTTGTTATATGAGCAGACTGACCAAAAACTGAAAGGATTTGAATATCTTTATGTTAGCAGTTTCAGACAGGATTCATTCTTTTAATTGATGACAACAAAGCAGGCTGTCCCACCAGGCATCCTGGGAAGAATTGTCCAAGACTCCTTCCCAAGGAGATTCTCAGACACCCATAAGAGTGGGAATGGATGAGAGGGAGTTTCAACACAGCATGCCATCCACACCGTATTGGTTATTATTTTGACAGACACCTCTATCCAAAGGCAAGATGGAAAATGAACTCCACAGGTATTTCATAATTCTCTGAGGTGTGTTGGGCTGCCCAAGGATTTTCGCATCACTTCCCTTTCCTTGCTGCATCCTCCCTCCAGGACCCCTTCTGATTTCTGTCTTCTTTCATTTCCCCTGTGGTGTCCTTTGTCGGTTGCTCACACTGAAGCACATTAAAGAACTGAGATCAGCAATGGAAGCTCTGTTTATAAACCTTATCCTGCCAACCACTTTTTCATGGAGAAGAAATGTCATATTTACTTTAGCCTTTCAAGAAAGTTTTAATAAAATAAAGCTTTCAGCAGTGATCTTACTCTGATATGTTCCACCGTTTGTCTTGTGAGCTGACACCCACAGTTCCAAGACAGCTGAGTTCACAAACAAAAAAGGAAGAATAAAAAGTGATGTGGCATGATGGTTGTGGCCCAACAATGCAGAAATGAATTGGGAGAAAATAATTTCTTACTTTTCCTTCCAGGAAGAAAGATAATGAGCAGGATGTCTTTGCAGGCAGTTAGGGATCTGAAAGGTGGCCATTCCACCTTGGAGCTTAAGCAGTTCTCAGTCACCAAGGGAGGGAAAAGAGCAGGAATACATGCCACTGCTGTGAATATACTGAAGGGGAGTATTGAGCTCAAAGTGCTTCCCGGTGATGCAAGAGAAACAGAAGAGGATGTAGGACAGGTTACTGCAGCAAGAGCTGAAAAGACCACCCAGGGATGCTGTGTGGGTTCTGCGTGGACCCCTGTAATAGACCTCATGTTGAGTCCAGCACCTCTGCAGACCCTTGTGTACAGTGAGCCACCTGAGAAGACAATGTCCTCCTGGCAACATAAGCTGCTCTGCTAATGTTTGGTCAAACAGATGGAGCAGCTTAAGGCCTTTGCTCCACCATCCTCTGCAGAGCACTTCTGGGATGTGCAGGCTGTCTGGGAGCTGAAATTATGAGTGTTTCTCAGGAGACAGACTGCTTAAAAGCTTGCAAGAGGGAAACAGCTCTTGTGTGCTGGCTCCCGTGCACTCTCATGATGCCTAAGCTCCCAAAAAGAAGTTGGAAAGGGCAGAGATCCTGTATTCATCTGCAAGTACTTTGAAATTGCTTGCAGACCTTGGGAATTGTTTGATTGTGTCTAATTTGCATTTTAATTTTATTTATTGCACTTTCTGTGACACGGCACCATTCTTTGGCTGTCCAATATAGATAAGCAGCCAGCTCAGCTCACAGCACATTCATTTTTCTTCCCTGAACACGACTGTGAGTTTAACAAATTTTTGTTTGGCATTTACTGTTCTTCTCATTGTGCCCATGTTTAGCATATATTGTTACTTGTAATGAAATATATTACCACCACTGTGCCAAAAGGTTTTATTAAAATATCAGAAAACTGTAAGCAGTCTATGTAAGTCAGTTAGATGGCACTCCAGGAACATAAGCTAGCAGTCACTAAGGTTTCCAGTGAGATTTTGTATGGTAGGGAGATCAGCCTGCACCAATGCCATCCATAGAATTATTCAGGCACAATAATCCTTACAAAGACCAGTGGCTCCTTCATCACAGGATGACAAACTTAACCCCCCCACACATAATACCCCAACCAGTTTAAAGCACTATAACCTATTAGTACAATGTGCTCCACAATAAAGCAGAACCTATACAGGAAAAAAAAAACAAAACAAAACACTTGCATTTGAGAGAAATTATGCATCAAATCACCACAGGAGACATTCTGAATTTTCATTTGCAGTATTGAACCTGGTTTTGTTTTGCTGATAGGGAGGACATTAAGATGGATGTTTTTATCATTTACACAAATTAGAAGGACATCCACAGGAGTCCGGAATTCACCTCGTTTATCTGTGTTTAGTATTTTTCTCAGACTTCATGTAGATCATACAGAGTACAGCAGCACATCTCCATAAATGTGATGTTTGTAATAATTACATTAGGTCTGAAAGGTGGTTCTAGCTTGTCTCCAGAATAAATGTTGAAATTGCTAGAATTAATTAATTAAATAAATGACCTCTAGGGCTTCATAGCATACATACTCTTTAAGCAATGTTGGAAATAATCGAAAGCTTTCACCTATAACATGCTCTTAACTATGTAGCTGGAGAAAAACGCTCACCACGTGATGTCCCCAGGCCCCCACCTTTATGAAATTTCCCAGTACTTCCCAAACTGGTGTATTAATGCTGTCTCTAGTATATACCCCAGGACCAGCACAGTCAAGGAGGTTTGCCCTTGATGCTTATCAGCTTTGCTGGAAGCAATCTTTGTGCTTTCCTAAGCCATCAGTTGCTCGGAGCAGTCAGGACACTTCATTCTTTCAAGGCCAGCTGCTGTTTTCATACAGGTTTCTACATTTCATATGCCACATCTGGCAGGTAAGTATCTTTCATAATGTCATCACAGCCTTGCAGCACCAGTAACCCATCATTTGGTAGATGGAAATGAGACAGACAGCTGTAGTGGTGTGAACTCCCTCTGTTAAGAAGCAGAGAACAAGCTGTATTTCCATGAAGGTCCAGTTCCTCCTGAAGTAGCTGGAGTCATCTCAGGCCTAACAAATTATTTGATCCTGTGCATTCTCTTGTTTCAGAAGTGATGAACACCAGCCAATAATAAAAGGGTTGAAACTTTCTGCTAAATCTGTCTTTAAAATATTTGAATAAGAAAAGAGACCATAGATGAGGCCAGGAGCACTGACATGGAGCCCCACAAATCTTCTGCTTTCCAGATGGAAAGGTTTGTTGATCTGAAAGCAGTTAGTTTTATTTGAGAAAAAAATGAAGAATATTCACTATATGTGACTGCATCAGACCTACTTTTGAAAAAGTTGTTTATTTCAGGTATATCTCTGTTGCATCTTATTCCTGAGCTAGGGGAACACTATGCACTCATACAGCAGCCAATTCCTATTCTCTTCTTTCTTCCAGCTACATGAAATGCAGAACAAGGGAATTAAGCAGGATGAGTTGCCAGCATCTGGATGATCAATCCAGCATCTGCCATGGGGATTATGTGATTTATTTTTGTACTTCATTTCTGTTATCCAATTTAAATACCACTTTTTTTTTTTTTTTTTTTTTCTCTTCTTCTAAATGCCCTATGCTCAACCTAACCTCCATCTGGTTTAGGATGATAAAAAGCCAGATTACACTGGTTAGTTGTTTAGGAGATTAAAGCAAACCAAATCAATCAATAAATCAAGGGTTTCAGTCCCTTGCTGAATTTCTTTTTCATGAAAGGACGCTCTACTTTGTTTTTCCAGAAGCATCTTCTTTGTCTACAGTAGGTCTTGTCTCCCAGGGCTTCTCATACTTCAAGGCCTAGATTTTGGCTTTACCTAGTAGCACCCTGTAAAATTCCATTTTTTTTTTTTTTTTTTCTCTTGGTATCTTAAATATCTGAGTATTTTGAAGTGATGTTTTGCTTGCTAAAATCTTTGACATATTTTTTTACTCAACAAGGTTAGAATATGGAGGCTTTTTGAGAAGTTCTTTTGATAGTAGCCTAAGCTGGAGATTTTTAAATTAAGGTGGTTTGTAAAACACGGACTGTGCATTTCACAAACTGTTCATTTTCTCCTATTTTAACTTGAAGGTGAGATTAGGAAGAAAAGGAGATGTATCTAGAATAAGAATTAACAAGTAGTATTACTTTCTTCGTAGTCTAAACATTCTTATAATGCAGTTGCCCTTTCATGCATTTTTTTCTCTGCAAGAAACGATTCTTTGGATTGTGTCTCTGATACCTTTGTGACATTTGTCTTTGATCTTCTATCTACAAATCCTGTTTTCACATAAGTAACTTTCTAATCTTATTTTGAGTCTTCCTTAAGAGTTACCTCCCTTGACATCCTGGGACAGTGATTTCCGTATAGATTATAGATAGCTTTCTAATGCATTTGTTGAATAATGAGAAAAATATGCATTTATGAACTTTTAGTGGACTTCGGTATATGATACCAAAGAGGTTTTAGAGTACAAAAGGTAAGAACACTGTATGATTGAACAATATGATCTCTTCATACAGGCTGTTAACCTTCACATACAGTGTTTTTCATCTTACTCTCTCTCCAGGACTGTATCAGCAGTCTTTATTTTGCTTTTAACTGTAATTCATTATTCTTGCACCATTCCCTATGAAGACAGATGTTAACTGGTGACAATTCTGCTGCTGGCAGCAAAGCAGCCACTCAAGTTGTCTATTTTGTTTCTGTTGCAGAGATTTCACTCCATCACATGTAGCTGTTTAGTCCTAATTATTCTGCCCTCCAATTTACTTCATTTGTTCAGGAACGTAGCTCTCTACTTTCTGAACTACAAATTAATAAGCCTATCTAAAGTGAGTATAGTTTTAGATATTTATTTTACTTTCTTTTTTTCTTGAGTTTCCAGTAACATTAGTGTTTTCTACTGCACAAGTCTTGTGTTATGAATTTTATTTTATGAAACCCTAGGCAGTTTGCTTTGGCCATTACTATGTATGCTGCAATTTGCTTAGTTAAAATTCATATACATTTTCACATGACTTCTGGGCTTGGTTTAATCTCATCAAATAGAAAATGCTATATTTTCCTAAGTATAATACTGTTGGTAAACAATAGTATTGGCTATTCTATCTGTTTGGGTTGATCGGAAGCATATTTAATATAAATTGTTTTAAATTTCTCAAAGAATTTTCTCTGCAAATGAGGAAATCTAGATTTTCTATAAAATCAAAAGCTAATCTTGTGCAGCTGAAAGAATTTTGATGAGGTGTGATATACCTCCCTTTCTTTCACAGTTACAGAACCTGGTATCTCTACCCATTTTCTGCTTCCCTCTCTTCCTTATAATTTATATTCAATATGCTGCTTTGATCTGCCTGATGGTTTCTCCAGATGCATTGTAAGATATCTTGTATGCTTAGAATATATACATACATATCATGTACAAATCATTTCCTTTCACTGCTCTGTTTGGCACTAAACCAGTTTGTAATATCTTAGGTGCAGAGCTGTCTCTTCTGTGTCCATACACTACCAAACACACTGTGAGCACGCAAACAATAAGCCAACACACATGCAAAGACCCTCCCTGTTAATGCTAAATAAAATTTTCATTGTTAAACAATCAGACGCCAGGAAATGTGAAACTTATGACTGAACTAATAACCTCACTTATGCCTTCTGTGGAACAGTGAAGTCAAAAGCCCTCTACTTTAGCAAGTTCTTCATCTGAGGTAGTTTCATTTTTTCAGATTTAGTTTTCAAAAAATAGTAATTTAATAAGCTTTTGATCCACAAAATCCTTATGTAACATTTGCAGTGGGCCCTAGCTAACATTGGCATGGGTAGGGTAATCTCCAGCAGTCTGACCTATGCAATAATGAATATATCTGTGTTACAAACCTTATTGCTGGGTTTTCGTGGGGCCACGAGCATGGAGTTTTGCATAGCATTTTCATTTTTTAGAATAAATTTGCTTTTATAACATTATTTGTCTGAGCATGCGAGACGCCTCTTGTCACCATCACAAGTAAAACACGCTCCTAAAGGCTGAACAGGTGAAAGTAAGCCAAGCCAAATAACATCCTGACTACTCTCATTTCCTGGGAATTTTAAACAGTGAAAAAACCTTCAGCTGCAACACACTGCAATGTGTTTCCATGCTAGTGTCCTGGGCTTCAAACTTCATCTGTTAGGGATCTCCTGCTGCAAGATCTTCCTTTTCAGAGTAATACCTACCTAACGTAGAACTGTCCCACTTTTTAGTGGGATGTTTTTCATCAATAAAAGTTTTTAGAAAGGCATGATTGTTCTTGTCACAGTCATGGTTGTATTATTCCAGACTTGTATAAAGGATGCCCATCACAGCAGGGCATATTCACACTTTATATGTTTAGACTGTAAGGTGCCAAAAAAAAAGCAAACACACAGTGAGCCTTAATAATGCAAATATGTTCAGCAAATGGAGTTTGGTGGGATGAAAAATCATTCTTGAACCAAATCCATTCCCAGCAGTAGCTCTTTGCCTCATTGCTTGTCACAGGCGCTCCCAGTGGTAATGGGTTGGAACATTTTCACTACAAATGATGCAAGTCTGAAGTTCATCTGGTGGGTTAACAGTGCAGGGTGATGACTTCTGGCAGTTTCTCGCTGTGTTTCTCCAAGCGCAGTGGATTTGAACTGTGATAAATGCTGGTAAACTCTCGACAGCTGTCAGGTATGTTGACAGTGGGAAACTGGGAAGGAGGGACTGTATATGTTATGCGCTGAAAATGAATTTGTTCGCATGACGATTTGCTCTGAGTATAATTAAAACCAAGCCCAACACAGCAGCTCTGTTTTGCTTAACTCTCATTTAGCATCATACTAGCAAAGAGGAGTTGTTAGTCCCCTCTCAGCCTCCACTCCCTGCATCCAAATCCCGTCTGGTTATGCCAAAATGATTTGCCGTTCACATTTGATTTGGCAGGGTTTCAGTTATTCTTTTTTTTCTTACATTTTTATCGCCAGTGACATTGCTGCCAAGCCTTGTGCACCTCTGGATGAGATTTATGCAAATTATTAGCTACGCTATTTTGTACATTTGCTAGTAATTTACATACAACTGTCCAATTTAGCCTAATACGTGCATATTGAGCACTGGGAAAAGCCTTCAAGTGATGGGCAAGATGTCTATTGCAGAGTCTACTCACAGTGACATTTTTCCAAGCTCTCACTTTCTTTCAAAGTGGGAAGCAGTAAAAATTGCCTTTCTCCTGAGGAAAGGCTATGCAACTTGGTCTATGGTAAGCACAGGGGAAGCGCAGGAGTGTTTTCAGCAGTGGGCAAGAGAAGGGAATGTTTGAATCACAGAATCACATAATGTTAGGGATTGGAAGGGACCTCAAAAGATCATCTAGTCCAATCTCCCTGCTGGAGCAGGAACACCTACATGAGGCTACACAGGAAGGTATCCAGGTGGGTTTTGAACGTCTCCAGAGAAGGAGACTCCACAACTCCCTTGGGCAGCCTGTTCCAGTGCTCTGGCACCCTCACTGAGAAGAATTTTCTTCTCAAATTTAGGTGGAACCTCTTGTGTTCCAGTTTGTACTGACTGCCCCTCGTCCTATCATTGGTTGTCACCAGGAAGAGCCTGGCTCCATCCTTGTGATATTCACCTTTTTCATATTTATAAACATTAATGAGGTCACCCCTCAGTCTCCTCTTCTCCAGACTAAAGAGACCCAGCTCCCTCAGCCTTTCCTCATAAGGGAGATGCTCCACTCCCTTAATCACTTTTGTGGCTCTGCACTGGACTCTCTCCAGCAGTTCCCTGTCCTTCTTGAACTGAGGGGCCCAGAACCGGACACAATGTTCCAGGTGTGGTCTCACCAGGGCAGAGTAGAGGGGAAGGAGAACCTCTCTCCACCTACTAACCACCCCACTTCTAATACACCCCAGGATGCCATTGGCCTTCTTGGCCACCAGGGCCCAGTGCTGGCTCATGGTCATCCTGCTGTCCACCAGGACCCCCAGGTCCCTTTCTCCTACACTGCTCTCCAACAGGTCATTCCCCAACTTATACTGGAACCTGGGGTTGTTCCTGCCCAGATGCAAGACTCTACACTTGCCCTTGTTATATTTCATTAAATTTTTCCCCGCCCAAGTCTGCAGCCTGTCCAGGTCTCGCTGGATGGCAGCACAGCCTTCTGGAGTGTCAGCCACTCCTCCCAGCTCAGTGTCATCATATGTCCTTGTTGCTCCGATCTAGCTCATCTCCCTTTTGCTTTTTAATTCAGGTAGGCATGTGCAAGGTCACACTTGGACTCTCCTTCTCTTTCTCTCCTTCACCCTTACCTCTGTCTACCTGTTTCTGTCTCTCAGATACAAGAAGGTGCACAGTGAAATGTTGATATTTAACTTTAAAGTAATGTAAGTAGCATCCTTTTGATGTGGTTGTCAATGAAGGAAAATACCTCCTTAGAAATAAAATTAAATTGTACTGTTTGGGTCCAAACATAATGTGAATGTCAGTAGAATAATGAATTATGTTTTAGGAAAAAGATTTTCCTCTTACAATATGCCAAAGACTGAATTTGATGTAATAGTAAGAATAAAAAAAGCTTTGTCAAAATTTAGGATTTTGATTATTTTTTTAAAATGCTGTTTTTAATCAGATGAAAAACAACAACAACAAACAACTTATTTATTTTATTGCAAGTTGCTTTCATCACCTTAGAAATACTTCGGTTTTGTTCAGTTCCAGCAACCCAAGTGAGTCCATACCATGTTATTTTGTTTAATGGTGATGGGGGTTATATAAAGAAGTGAAAAATGATCATCTTCTGTTGCTTTGCTGTGCTCTTGCGTGTGCCAGTGGTACAACTGGTGGAAGTGTTTGCTAGAACCAAGTTATTTGTTTTTAAAGAAAAAAGATTATTTACTTAGGTCTTCTTTTTATTATTTTCTTTAAGATACCTGTAAAGAGCACTAGGAAAGTTCTTTGTGTGTACACATAGGTATGCATATAGAAAAAACACCTACAAACAAAATAAATGTGTAACTAATTGTGTAACTAATAAATGTGTATCTAATTGGAGTTTCTAAATTCATCAAGAAAAGCAACACTAAACTTTCCAAATGCTTGAAGTAAATTGAATATAATTTTGCTGCCCCCTAATTACTTAGGTCTTCGTTTTCAGCCTACAAATATTCAGAGCTACCTTCAGGAAAGTGAGCATTTCAAAAAAACAGCTTTGGCTAATAATTTGTTGTCACTATTTGCATAAGTAATTTGATGAGTTAAGTAGTTAAAGTGGTGAGAGTGGGAATGTACGTTTTCCATTAAACATTTTGGGTAGTTATGATTCAGGACATTTTTTCTTAAGCATAGTAATAACATAGACAGTCATCATCCTGAATAAGCATCACAATAGTTAATTAATATGTAAAAAAACCTCCCATGAAAATGTGAAGAATAATTTGCTTTGGAAGATATGTCATCTGAAGTGGATCTACACAAATGATAGCTCTTTGTGAAACTTGTTTGTCTGCAATGGTGAAATACTGTGTGGGCATAAACATACTGGGTTTTTTTTTATTTTTGTTGACATTTTTATTAATACAGCTGTAGGAGTTTTACCCTAATACATTTAATACTGGGAAAATCTTCAGAGATAGGCATTGTCCTGCTAAAAAAAAATCATCTTAATGGAAAAAATTTTAGAATAGAAGGGGGATCTGTGTATTATGGAATTCCCTTTGGAACACCTAGTCTGCTTTTATTGACTTTGATTCAGAGGCTAAACTACATTTAAATATTTTACAGCAATATTGCCTTTAAAAGGGTTATAAATAATTCACTCAATAGCTGAACAGATGTCTCTGTGGAGGCAAACTCTCTATATCTTAATGAGTAGCTTTAATAGAGTAAAACAAACTTCTAAGCCTTCAGTTATTGGAAAACAGATGACAGAAGATCTGATATTCTGCTCTTTATAGAAGAAACAGATAAACTAGAAATAAAAGCAACAGGACGTGCCTAGACTTTTTTTTTTTTTTAGTTGTATTTGAGGAGTCAATATCATGGCCTATAACATTTTGTTCCCACTTTTATGTTTAGAAGAAGCATTGACTTTCATTTTCCTGCAACAATTTTCACACAGAAATAGAAAAGATGAGGATTTGCTTTAAACATATATTGAAAAATACAGAAACCCTATTCAAAACTTAAGCTGACTCTGAAAACTTAAAATAATAAAAATTCTTCAGGACTGACTTCCTAATATCATCTTGCTGAAGAGGAGACTTCATGTGGTATCAGAAGAATCACTGTTCTCTGGTACTGGGACATTTGCAAATGCTTTCTCCGGCTGTCCTGTATCCTTCTGCACTGCTGTCAGTCAACATTGCTTAGAAGACTGGGGAAGAACTTGAAAAAAGGGCAAAAACGGAACTTTGCACTGAAAAATATTTTCATGCATTTTTTTCCCCCTTAAGTTTATTGGTTTGAAATCTTAAAAATAATCTAGACACAGTAATCCATTTTCTCACATTCTGGAAATAAATCTAGCTACAATGACCTGCAAAACCTTATGCAAAACCCAAATCCAAAAATGAGATGATCACTACAGACTCCATATCTTCCTTGCCTCCACTTAACCCTCACCGGGCATGAAATTATAAAAAAACCCCAACACAACTCAAACCAAACCAAAACAAAAACCAAACAAAAAAGCCAAACAAAACCACAAAACCAGAAAAACAAAACCCTAAACCAACAAGTTTACAAATGAGTCAGAGCTTTGGCCTTTTCATTACAAATTTACCAGCCAGAAAAAGACAGTGAATATAATATTGTTGTGCTCCTGAAAATCAGAAGTTACACAGAAGTACTCTTCAGTACTTGGCTGAGGTTTGGAAATGGCATAACTCCAGTTATTGCTGGTTTCTAATTTTGTTGCTGTGCCAGTTATCTCTATTATAACTGTTGTGTTAAAATCTGTCTGTCTTTTGGGTGAAGACTGCAGATCTGTACATACTTGTGTAAAATAAGAATTTCAGTTGATATTACAAATCTTTTCCCAATATTTTAAAAATTCTTAAAGCTGTTTTGTTTAGAAAATGCCAGTGTTAAAAAAAGCAATTTTCTTCTGTAACACCTTATAGTATGAGTGTGTGCAAATGTATCTTCAAATAAGGCATAGTAATACAAGATTTCTAGGAACTTTTCAAAAACTTTTTTTTTTCCCCAATTAGAAAACAAAACCAGATTTAAAATTGTAATTCCCAAAAGAAATCCAGATTTTAAGCAGGACCCAGTCCCTGCTAGCTGTTTTTTGAGCAGCCTCTCTGAGCAGACATCCAATAAACCCCCAAAACTCAGATGCAGAACAAGGGAGTTCAAAACTTCTCACAGCTTTGGCCGCAGTGCTATTAATTCTATAATTTCAGGCCCTTTCTTTTTGAAAGACCCTTTCTGGAAGTGTGTGAGTAGGCAAAGCCCCAAGCTTTCACTTGTAAGAAGAGTAACATAGAAACTTTCATACTGGTGAAATAAATTTGACAATACCAAACCTTCAAAATTGAAAGGTGAAAAGGAAAACAAAAATATCTCAAGTTTATGGCAATTTATTTTTTTATTATCATTATTTAAAAGCTATTGATTTTTGAATACTTGGATGAGGGATATGTAAAATTACTTTGATTGTGGCCTTTGTCAGCGCTAAAGTAACTTAGGACCCACCTTTGTTCTGTCTCCTTTTCAGATAAACCTCTGAGGGGAAAGAGCACAAAGTCAGTCTCAAGAAAAAGAAATAAGTAAGGTGCCAGGTTGTGAAAAGTCATCCCATAAAATCAGTGCTGGAGTGTCCAAGGCCAGTGCCGCCAAACTTCTGAGTAACTCAGACTACACTTGACTGGAAAATATGACCTGTGAGTAAGGATACCAGAGAAATTATCTCTAAATAGCAGCAGCATTTGTGCCAGGCCGAGCACCATGTGGCTCATGATGGGCACTCATGGTGAGCAGCAGCCAGAAATTTTGCAGGGCCCTTCAGTTGCCCTCCTAACTCAGCCTTGCACCCATCCAAGAGAAGTTGCCTCAACAAAAAAGGGTGCTTGTAATGATGATCTGTATTACAAGTTAGAGACATTCACAAAGTATGTTTTCAGGGGAATAGTAGAATCATAAATGGCTGCTGTTTGTTTTGGTTTGGTTTGGTTTGGTTTGGTTTGGTTTGGTTTTTTCCCTTTTAGTTTTTATATATATGTGTGTGTGTATATATCTATATATATATATATATATAGATATAGATATTTGGGGTTTTTTTATTGTATCCTCTTTTAAGGCCTGGTGACATCTAATTCAGCCAAGTAGAACTTCAGCACTATCTTGTATGTTCAGGTTTGCTCTATGTACTGAGTAGCCCATCATTTTCTGCAGCGGAACCCTGCTCCCATTGTATCAAACATCAGAACCCTCAGTAAATGGCTATGTCCAAAGTACAGATGTATTTATATGCAGCGGGAAGCATATTGGAAAGCTTGTGGGAGCAAAGCCAACCACCTACACCAAGCAGCTAATATTCTTTTATTATCAGATCTCTGACAGCCTGTGCCAGAATAGTACATCTCATCCCCCGGAGTCCTAAAATTACATTTGGCCTTTTGAAGGCAACCATGAGGCTGATGTGGCCCCCAGTGAAAATGAGTTTTACACCCCTAGTCTAGATTAATTTTCACAATTGCTGCTTGCCACGTGGGGAAATTAAATGTACATACCTAATGTATTTCCCTGTGTACAACAGACATAATATGGGGAAGTTGTACTCAAATGCAAGGTCTGTGTGCTGTTTTCCAAGTTATGGCTCACTGTTATGAACACTGAACCAGAAGTGTCCAAAGCACAGTGTGCTGGAGTGTGGTAGAACATGTTCCGCATCTGCCCTGCCTGGGCCAGACTTGCAAGTCCCTTCCCTTAAGCTGTGTGTGATGTTCACGGTAATGCACACTCATTGGGCCTGGCACCGTCCTGCAAAGGCTGCAGTTTAGGTTAATCCTTGCACAGCAGTTGCTTCAATGTTTAGAACAAGCATTTGTGGCTGCCAGTGGCCGTCCAAGGTCACTGTGGAAAGAAATCCGCATCCCCATCTCTGTGTTCGGAATCCAGATGCACACTTCCAAGTGTGCATTTGCATGAGATGCACTGGAATTCAGTCTGAGTCGGTGCACCATTGAATTTCATAGGTAACTTCTGTTATAACTTTTTGCATTTGGCAGCTTTTTAATTCTGAAAGGATCTAGTCTACAGTTCTATACATTAGCAATGTTCTCAAATGTGTTATTATAAACATTGTTTTCATATCTCTGAAGCTTTTCCTCATGCCTGGTGACACAAAGTATTATTGACATTTTGTCAATTAACTTTGAACTGATAATTTTGAAAAGTTAAAATTTTTTTCCTAAATTAATGTTTTGTCTTTTTTTGTTATTATTATTATTAGGTAAGGGCATTGCTTTTAATGTAGAACAAGCCAAAAAGTTGTTATTGGATGAGAAATGTGAAATTATATTAACCAAGCCTGGATTATTGAACAAGCAAGTAATAATAACTCTGTTATCTCACTTCTGCAAACAGCACAATTGGTGGAAAGATGTCGCAACTTTTCCTCTTAAGGGCATCCACGTTAGGCATTTTTAATTTTAACAGTGTCCCTTCTTGTTTCTTTGGAATGTATTTCAGGAAATTACTTCTTGTCACTAATCAGGTTGGGGGAAAAGTGCCCTTATTATTACCAGTAAGATTAGCTTATGTTTTCATGAAAATCAAAGCAGCACACGATGAGGACTCCCTTTTTCCACTGCTCAGTTATGCCACCGCTGCTCCACACAGTAAGGTCATCAGAGAAGGTCTGGGGTGGCTGATGAGGCCACAGCATCATCAGCATGCTGAAAACTCAGCTCTGTTTTTCACTGAAATAAATGGCAATAGTATTACAGCCTTCTCATCAGCGAGTTGACAAGCTGGCTGATGAAATAACGTGCTGTGTTTCTCAGAGAGCTGCCTTCAAATCAACCTCTGCAGGCAAGGGACGGCCCTTTCAGCACAAGCATCCAGAGCAGTGGCTCAGGCTGGTGTCGGCAGCAATTACTGAGATGGCCCTTCTGCTCATGTCAAACTATTTTGCAGCCTGTGGATCTTTGTGTCTGCCTTTGTCCCCAGTTCCCATAGAGCAGACAGGGCTTGTTATCATTTGGGACAAACCTAGAAGTCAAGATTTTCTCTCTGCTGTGGCTTTTGTTTGTCATCGGTGCTGTAAATTTGCTCCAGTCAGTTTACGTAGCAGGTGAGGATCAGCGTTTAGCTTTCCATTTAAACACTGAAGTAAATTATTGAACTAATTTGGCAACAAGACAAGCTTTCAACCTTCTATCAGACAGAGGTCTATTTGTGCATCTCTTGGTGAATTACACCACTGAAAAGAATTTCTGTGAGTATGCCTTACGGTAAACAGCAGTACTCTGAGACACTCTGGATGCAGGAGAGGTAGGGAGGATACTTTGGCAGACATCTCACCTTTATGTTTGAAAACTGAGAAAGCGACAATCAAAAACTAATTAACTGTCAACTTTGACTATCCTTGATAGAGGCCAAATCCTGCTTGTCTTCCTGGAGCAGTCGATTTGAATCTGATAGTGATACTTAACTGTGTCTAGTAAGCAGGATTTATTACTTTGTCATATAGGGTGAAAATAGCTGGCAGAAATCTGTGAAATAATTGACACACAACTAAAATACATCAGATGATTATCCCAGCTGAGCTCTTCCCAAAATAATTGCCAAACTAATTTAAATGTGTGGCAATATCAGTGCTATTGGAGACAGTTCTTCACAGTTTTCTTTTTTTTGTATTCCTCATTTTTAAGTCTAAAGTGTTTATTATTGAATGGTCCTTTACAGAAACAGAGTAAGACAAGGTGTCTGCACCAGAGATTTTACAGGTAAGTCTGGATAATAGAAAAAATTGACCAAAAAGATAACTGTAACCTTAAAAAAACAACAACAACAACAACAAAAAACCCACAAGAAAACCCCAAATCCAACAAAAAACAACAAAACCACGAACAAAAACACCCCATCAACAAACACAAACAAACAAAAACCCACAACCAACCACAGCAATTAGTTCTCACCTGTATTTTCTGAGATTTTGTTAAATGACATTTTTTTCTGGAAACCTCTAAATGCCTTAGAATGAGAAGAAATAATTTTTAAAGCATTTTCTAGAGAAGAATAATTAGCCTATCTATGTATTTTTGTGGGTAGAGATGAAAAATTAGTACCTTCACTGAAGAAAAATCAAATAAGTATGTCTTTCAAATAATGAACTACAAAATAATTTTGGGTTTTTCAGCCAAAACATTACTCCTTCCTCCAGTACGAAGTAATACAATATATGCCTATGACTGATTCTTTAAAATCACTGGAAAATAAATACCTGAAATGTGTCCTGTATCCCCACACTTATGCAACTAAAACAGATTGTGTTTTCCACAGTGCCGAGGGACTTTCCTTGTGATTTCCCATGGAAAAGAGACCAAAAAAAGGTCTGCCACATAATTAAATTGTAATAGGTAGGTCAGCTATATTTCAAGTGTTCGTTGCATTACCTTTATGGACACTGAAAGGGAAAAAGAGAAGGGAGAAAGAACACAGCTTCTAAGTGAGAACTGCATGGCAAACGGAGAAGCAGCCAACTGTCTGAAGGCATTTTTGCATTGCAAAAAGCGGTTTTGCACAGCTGCACTGATTCAGCGGTTGCTTCACGTCACCTTGTTTATTATCTACCTATGTGAAAGATGAGGAGCATCCCAAGGAACCTCCTACAACTGCACGTGCTGCCTTGTGGGTACCATGGATGTTCCTATAACCATCCCCGTGCTGTGCTCTGGGGAGGGGGCAGAGCAAGTGCAGCACACGGTGATGGCACCACTGCCCGTGCATGAGACAGACATATAGGCAAATGTCAGCAAAGCTGTGAAGCTGGCACATTCAGAGTGAAATCCTAAACTGGGAGCTGTGTCGAGTTTTCACTGGAAAACTCCTATGTGGGTGTGAAGGGGAGAAACTGAAAAGAAACTTTTCTCTAAGTTCTTTAGCAGTACTCTGCATACACAGTTTTCCAGGTAAATTTCCCAATCCTTATTTTTGCCACTTTACTGATTCTTACAAAAAGAAGAAGAAAAAAAAAAAATGCTCACAAATAAGCAGTAATATGAGGCACTGGATCTTGTCTGATATTGTTAACCAAACAGAAAAAAAATGCATGCAGCTCTTTTTGTACCCTGTTTCTCATCATGTGGTTTCTTTAATGAAAGAATTCCAATGGTGTGTTAAAAAGGTGCCATATAACTACACTCGTGAATTCTTGTGGTTTTTTTCTGGACTTCGCAAGTCTTGATGCAGTATTTTCAATATAAATATGACCTGTCAATCGTAACATCTCAAATCAGGGATGACATTTTAAATAGCTGCTTAATTGCATGAAAAGTGGTGAAATCAAATCTGGATCTCACGAATAAGTGAACTGTGATGAAATTATGTTGGGTTGATGTATATCAACTATTATCTTAAATATAGCCCTAAGACTTTTCAACATACAGAAATTTCTTCTTGGAAGGAACAAAAACTGGGGCTCAAAAGCCACCTTACTCTGTGCTGTTGAATTGCCAATGGTGAAACTGTTTTCTAAATATGCTTGGATTTCACTGTTTCATCTAATCCTTTTGAACAAAGTTTCCTTTATGCTTCTGACTTATTTGCATCAAGAACTGCTTAGGCATCTATGCAACAAGCTTCTGACCCTATTTGAGTGGTTGTTTAGTGAGAAGTTTATTGGATGCTTCTTGTAGATGCATTGGTGAGCTCAGTTTGTAGGAAAGTTTATTTCCTCTGCTGCCTGAGTCTGAGTTAGTGAACCAGATCTGCAGCTGGTAGGAACTTATGTACACACTGCGATATTCAGTCCAGCCTTTGGGGGTTTGACGTATTTGATGAGTAATGCCATCTGTGATTCCTTCCACCAGCCCAAAGTCCCTCCTCAGGCACATATTTTCTTAGGAAATCCATGTAAAAGCCCCGTTATCAAGGAGCCCCTTTTACTTCTGACAGGTGCTTAATGAGAGCAAGTTTCACAGTGGACCTTCAGAACTGTGTTAGCAGCTCACAAATCATAAATGAGAGGAAAAACCTTGTTATGTGACTATCTGCCACTTAGCAGTGTGAAAAACTGTTAAACACGAGAATTGTGTTTATGCTGAGCTAAAGGAGAACTAAGTTTTTATTTGTGCAATGTGTAAACACAAATGTGAGGTATGAGGACTGCAAAGCTACTAGTAGGGCCTGTGAGGTTTGTTATTGCCTCTCATTCGTTTGCCGACATGTTGTCAGTTCCACCAAAATATGTCAAAATCAGCATCAGAGTGATTTTTGTAATATGGACAAAGTCTACCCGAAAGCAGTTGGCAATTCCCTTCCCTTGTATGCAGCGATGCTTTCAAAATCAAGACCTGATATTTTCTAACGTTAGGATAAGGAAAGATTTCTGATTTTACTCAGGTCCCCTTCTTAAAAAATCCAGAAAATCTGTGTTATGTTTGTGACTTTTTGTTCATTTTCTTCGATTGTGGTGGAAGGAAATTTATGTTCCAGTTCAGGATCCAAACTGGAATTTCTAATAGAAATACATTCGTAAATCTCGTAGGAGTCTTTTGATTAGGTACAAGTTCTCTACTCTGCTTGCAAGGTAAACATTTCAGCATTGTATTAATGCATTATAGCCAGAACTCGAACCTAAATAATGTCCTTTCATTTTCACAGCTGAATTTAGTGCAAATAGTAAAATAGTACAAATGATGAAAAGCAATTAAGGCTATTATCTTAATAACATGTACACACATGAATAGTTCCACCAAACACAAAGAAGCTAATTTACTGCATGAATGTCTTAGCTATTTAACATGCTTTCAGTGTTAATAACTTAAGATGGGATATTTTAAAGAAATGTTTTAGGCTTTGCACAGTGTTTTTGACAGCACTCACAATGGCACAGTGCTGCCATTTCCTCTGACCTCATTTGCAGTGAGCTCAGTGTGAGCAGACTAATGTACAGAAGCTTTTTGGAACTGCAAGGAACAACCACCTAAATTACAAGGAGTGGGGAAAGCTGCACTATGCATGCAAAGAATGGATAAAAAAGGCTGAAGACCTACAAAGCTAAGTGAATATAAATGAGTTGCTAAAATGGCTGCCTTTTCACCTAGAATATGTTAAAAGTGGATGTGAGTGCCATTTTGGGAGCACATGATGATTTATTTTTTTTTTCCTAAATACTCTCTTCCTGTCATATTATTTGTCTTTCTTTGGAAGAAGAGAAGAAAGAAAACAATTAAGTGGCTTGCTGATTGAGTGTTCATTGTGCATTGCAGTTACACATTATGCTAACAAGCCTCAAAGGATGTAAGAAAAAACTTAGTTAAAACAGCTGATTGTATATTTCATTGCAAAAAAACAACAACCTCAAGGTTTTATTGCTAATATTTTCAGTCCTGCAAACAAAAGAAAAAAATACAGTCGAGGAGTGGGTCTAAATCAGAAAGAGCAGTTCCGCATCTCTTCCTGTAAACCCAAAGTCTTACTAGGAATGAATTTGTAATCTTCTGGTTCTAAGGAAATACTGTCTTTCTCAGCAAGACTGCCTATGGTCAGGGTATATGTAAAGAGCCTGGGAAGTATTGTTTTCCTTCTTATTTTTGCCTGAGTGGTAGAATGAATATCTGAGGAAACAAGATTTTTTTTTCTCTTCATAGGATATTTCTTTTTATTTCTCTCTTCTTCCTTCATACTGGCTGCTCAGTTTATCACGCGTAGGAGACAACCATGGTTCCTCCTGAATTATTTCTCACCACTTGCTTTCATAAGGAAACCTGATTTTTCAGCACACAGAGTGGATTGTCTGTAACAGTTATACTGAGCAACTTGAGCAACAGCTTTTCCATAAATGCTACAGAGTCTTTATTTCTGTCCTTATGGGAATGCTTCTAATATCCATCCTGCAGGGACACACATAATCTCCTGACTTCAATGTGTCTGCGATAAGGCAGGAGTCTCTGGGGCATAAGAGAAAAAGTTGAGCTCAGATTCTCTCTCTGCCTGCAAAAGTGCTCAAATGAAAGGTTGTAAGGTGGATACTTAACAGAGGAGAAATATTTCTAGAGGAGGAGACATGAATCTTGGGATTTCCAACACTGGGGACTATTTTTATTCTGATCTTTTCCTTACTCAACTTGACAATTCGCAAGCCATCTCCAGAGCAGACTACAGACACTATGGTAAGGTAGCTCCATAGTGTACTGAGCTGTCTTGCAAAATAAAAAATTACATTTTGCACAGTGAAAGACACATTAAAAGGTAAAATGAAAGATGGGACTACACAACCTCCTCTTATTAATATCACTGTCTAGGTGAATTTTAAAATAATTTTTTATCAAACAAGATTCCAATCTCAAGAGCCAGCAACAATTTTTTGTTGCATTTTGAAGAGCACTACAGTCATCAAAGTCTTTGTAAAAGCAAAGTTAGAAATAAAGTCATGTCTCTAAGAGGGCAGAGCAAAGCTATTGTAACTTCATAGGGTCTTTCATAAGCATCGACCAAGTTTGTACATTTGGCTACTGCTTCTCTTTCCATTACTGTAAATATTACATGGAAATTCCTTCTAAGATCCAGACAGTCCAATAATACTATCAGTTATGCAAGTAGCAATATTAGGACTATGTTGAAATTCGAGGGCAAAAACGTCTCCTATGGAGAACAGAATTCCATAGGAATTCTGTAGCTGGTGAAGCTATAAGGGACTGAGTTTATTCTATGTCTTTGTATAATTATAGATAGGTACAGAGGAAGATTTAAATATCTGTCTAGATAAAAATTGTCATGTTTTTAATAGCCAAATGAGAAAGGGATTTTTTTGCACCACAGGAAACCAGCTATTTAAAGCATCGTTTCATGAGATGGGGCAGAAACCTGCTGGTTTTAAGATGATATTTCTGATCAGAAAAGTTAACATGGGAAAGCAATGCAACTCGCACCATCTAAAAAAAATCCAGACCTTCTGTTTTCAAACTATTTCTCTCTACTAGCTCTCTTTTCATGTCGCATACAGATCTCAAACTAGGCAAAAGCAGGTACAAAGGGAACGATCACCTTAATGCCTTTCTATTTCACTGCAGGGAGAGGGTAAGAAGAGCAAAAGGAATGCTACTAATTATTTGCCCTTTTTCTAGATATGAAAGCAAATTGAATGGGACTGCAACTTTACACTCAGTATTTTAGTCGAGGTCCATTCAGCATGGAAAGGCAGTTTGTGGTGGCAGTGACAGCACTTGCCCACCTGAGTGAGGGCAGAGAGCTTTTACCTGGGAAAACTGGTTCCTACTGGGCTTCTCAAAGGGTTCAGCTCATGTGGGTGTTGATTTGGGGGTAGAATATTGCTCCTCAAACCCATGCTCGTTTCCATGTCCTGCCAACCCATTTGTCTCCAACGTGGGAGAGCCAGTGCAGCTAATGATGTGAGTCCAGCCTCATCAACAAAAGAGTGGACAAGTTTTAATGACGGTTAGTATTACTGGTCATTGCCAGTGATGGCATGAAAGCAAGAGAGAGCAGGACTTGAGGTTGCTTTTCAGGACTGAAATCACCAAGGCACTGGAACATGATGCTATCAAGTACCGTTTTCACAGAGCTACACTTCAGAGTACAACTGCTTTTCAGTTCCCACAAACATAACTTAGAGCTAATTAAATTACATTTTTTTTCCCCCTCTACTGTCGTTTTGTGGTATGGAATTAAAAAAAAAAAATATATCATTAAGATTCATAGCCTTCTGAGAGACTCCAATGCACTTTGACACTAGCAGAGGAAAGTACAGGAGATAGGCAGCTGTTTTGGCAAAACTGTGATACACAATTCAGTAAAGTTTTAGAAAAGAGTGAAGGAAAACTGTTCTGCTCTGACATCAGCAAGATCAAGAAGTTTTGAACTAAGCTGATTCCCTTGCAACTGAAAGGGTTTCAGCAATGAAACCAGTGCTGTCCCAAGCAGGGAAATTGCAAGAGAGAAGAAAAGAGAAAGCTTGAGCTGTGATTCTGAAACTGGAATTCATGCGAGAGCTGGTCTTCTATGGACTTTTGTTACCATCTGGCTATTGTTAGGTACTATTATTAATAGGAGTATTTGACACTTCTTTATATGCCACTGTCAAAATACTATCTCACAAGTTATTATAGTAGCATTCTGTAGGAAGCATAAAGAAGTCAGATCTGTTTTGTACCGTGACTTGATGAACAACCGAGAAGTTTAGTGAAGTCTGAACTAAATAGTGGAATGTCTGAAACTATTCACTGTGTCATGAAGTATTACTGAGATTATCTTAATCATCTGTTCTCTGCTAATTTTACTTTTTGATTTAGTATATAGATTTTACAGCTCTGTGCATGTCATGCCAAGCTGTATGTATAACGTATTATTATATTTTGTATATAGTTAAATACAAGTTATAGTATATTCTAGATACACTGTAGAATACAAAAAAAAGATACTAAGAAGACCTCTAAATGAGAATTTTTAAATTAATCAGATTTTACTCCTAAAACAACCAAACCAAACAAAAATAAAACCACCATCCCCTCCAACCCTGTGATTTTATTGCAGGCAAAGTAACATGGTACATCTATGTTACTAGAAAGGCTTAGTGAGAAAAGGCACCATAAGTTTGCTGCAGAATAGCTAAGAACATTTAACACAGGCTAATAGCTATTCTAAAGTAAGCCTACAGTAAAATCCATAGTGCTTTTACTCTTCAAGTGTATATAGAAGTGTTGCTGACACATTATTTCTCCTACAGTAAAAGTAAAAGCAGGTTACTCACAGTCTCTACTGAAAAATGTGGATACATGTCCAAGAGTCCTATAATTGTATGCTGTAAATTCCATGGGGCAACAAACATATTTTAGCATTAAATTCTACTGTAATTTTATGTCAAAAAAAGCTCCTGTCAGATGGATGCCTGTGAGATGGGCCTGTTAGTGGCTGCATATTCCGTTTCTATGTGAATTTCTCTACTTCTACTATAGAAACTAATTTCTGAAATGTGGTCTGAAAGAATTGAATGTCAATGCAAAATTTGAAGTTGATGAATTGTTCCGGTTTTGTTAAAAACAAGTTTCCCTTTTAGTGATTTTTTCTGTCAGCTAAAGTCTTCTTACTAACTGTGCTTTCCTGAAAGTGAGATACATGCTTTGGTAGACATAGCAGTGGTATGCAAGGTTGCTGGACTGATAAGGATGGATGTACATCCCATGAGAGGGACAACGAGAAGTAGTGAACTGAAACTGACCAACTAAGTATTCCATCCCATTCACGTGAATACTTCATATAAAAGTGAGAGGCCACAAAGATCTCATCCCTTTTCCTTATGGCCGACATTAGGAGAGGATCTTGCTAGTCGTCCCTGTGAACTGAGGCCTAGTGACAGACTGAATCCAGTTCTGGTTGGCTGCAGAGTCCAGTCCAGGACTTTGGGTGCCAGCTCTGCAGTTGCTGGGACTTTCAAGATTGGTTTTGTATATTTTGCATTATTTTCTCTATTTTATTAGTTGCATTAGTAAAACATTTTTAATTTTTTCAACTCTCTTCTCTTCGTCCTTCTTTCCCTCCCAATTACCTGTCCTTAGTGGGAAGGGGTGAGAGGGAGGGGCGAGAGGGGGGCAGAGGGGTTTAACAATGCATCTGCCACAGTTTATTGTCACCCTGCAATCAAGATTTGACACCAATGTCTCCCCATTTCATTTAAGAGAGAGGACCTGAATCTGGCTCCCAGCTGAGTATAGAGTGACTTACCCTAGTTTCTACCTCAGTAAGAAATTTAAATGTTTTAAGACCAAATTCTCATACTTACTTTAAATTTAAAAAGCCAATACAAATACATTTGACAGACTCCTAGAACTTATTTTCTCACAGTAGCACTTTTAGAAGTAGCATTCCCTTGATGAAATGTGCACGACTGGGCTGTGGCTATGAATGATTTGAGGGGAAAGAAGGATTTTTCAGTCCCACTAGAACACAAAAAGTTATTGTTGTGTGTGCATGAATTAACAGCGTTGATTCAGATCAGGATGTCAAGCAGGGCTTCACACCATCTGCTTAGTGGTATTGCTTTAGAAGCTGGGACTTGGTTAGGCTGAGATAATAACAGTAGTTCTCTGAAAATCATAACCTAGAAGAGAAAATGTCATGCTCTGCCCTTGGAAAACATTAAAAATATTAATTAGCTAATGGGTATATTACTTGTCCTACTTACTAAAAAAATATCTTCATTTAGGATCCTTGTGACTGCAGTCTCATAAATACAGTAATAATCAGTGAAAACAAACCTGGGGGCTTGTTTTCACAGAGGTAAGACAACAGGATGAGGCTGTAGCAGTAACAGTGCATAGCACATAGGTCAGTCAAAGATTAGACAGTCACCGTGAACAGTTTTCTGGAGAACTGCTACTGAGCTGGGTGTAACTTGGCAATAGCAATGGAGAAATTCATAGTTGTTGGAAGGATTATGGAGAAGTATAAAGTCTGAATCTTTCACTGTGATTATATGCACTTATTACAAGATTGTTTTCAATGTCTTAAGACAGTAGTGTCCATCTGCTCACATGTAATAGAGATGTCCTGTTGTGTTTCCAGGGAAGATCAGGATTCACCTGAAGGACATTCTGAGGGTCTGGTTTGACATTCAAGTCCCAGTGGGACACAGAAATATCCATCCCCTGCAGGAATAAATTCCTAAAGCCGTATTTGGGAAATAATCCCATCCTAGTGTCTGAGACTTAGTCTCAAAAATGTCATACTACTCTGATCTGTAACATACTACGTAATGTAGTTGGCTCCATTGCTAGAACTCAGTCTACTGATGGTTATCTTTCATTCCCTGGGACTATGGTCATCTAGCCTGCTGTCTTATCTGATGTTTGAGATCAGCTGTGGTGCTACAGACATTCAAAACAAAGCCTGGCATCATATATATTACTTTGAAAAATGATCATTTGGGCCTTCTATCTCAATGGAAAGTTGACTAGAGCTTTATTTGGGTACTTGGTTTATCGATTTGGCATATTTTGGTTTCTGAGTTAATATTACTTTTTCTAGTTACATTTCAAGCTCATTTAGTACAAATTGTGGGAGTGTGACTGAGTTCCATTCTGGTAGCTGAAGGACTGGAAATACTGGAGTAAGTCTGGGGCAAAGGATGCTGAGAATCTTTGGGCTGTAGTCTTGGACTGGGGAGGAGCAGAGGAAGGAAGGAGTAGAGGAGTATGTTAGAAAGATGTGGGAGGGAAGTTTGAAATGAGATAAAGGAAATGCATTTTGGAAGAAGTAGGAGAATGCAAAGCCCACGGGTTCCTGGCATGCTGCCAAGGAACAGGCATTGTTTTCCACAGAGATGGGAAGAATTCCAAAAGATTTGGGTAATGAGAGATCTGGGTTAGTAAAGAGAGGAAGAGGGATCTGTGGAAAACCCCTTTATTCTTTCTTACAGTTACTAAGATCATAAAATAAAAAACCTCTACTGCCATTAGTACTTTCTAGTTCAAAGTTTGATAATGTTCACTTTTGATAGAAGATCAAGGTGAGGACAACCTTACTTCACTCAGCAGGAAGGTGATACAGCAAATAAACTTGGAAACCATTTCAAAACATGTGAAGGATGAGAATGTGATGGGGAGTATTCAGCATGGATTTACAAAGGAGAAATCATGCCTGACCAACCTGACAGCCTACTATGAGATGACCAGTTTGGTGGATGAAGGGAGAGCTGTAGGTGTTGTTTATTTTGATTTTAGTAAGGCTTGCAGTTCTCTGTCCCATCACACCCTCATAGACAAACTGATGAAATACAGACTAGATAAACGGACAGTGAGGTGGTCTGAAAACTGACTGAAATGACAGTCAATGTCACAAGGTCCAGTTAAAGGTGAGTTGCCAGTGCCATGCCCCAGGGTTTAACATGGCAGCTGATACTGTTTAATATCTTTGTTAATTGCCCGGGTGATGGTAGAGAGTGCACCCTCAACAAGTTTGAAGTTGATGTTGACAGACACATGCTCAAGTGTTACAAAACTTGGTGGAGTTACTGGCACATCAGGCAGTTGTGCTGCTGTAGAGAGGGATCTCAACAGCCTGGATAAATGGTCTGACAGGAATCTCAGGAGGTTGAAGAAGGGGAAATGCAGTCCTGCATTTGGGGATAAATAATCCCATGCCCCACTGCATGCAAGGGGTCACCCACCTGGAAAGCAGCTCTGCAGGGAAGGACCTGGGTGTCCTGATGGACAAGTTGACCAGGAGCTAGAAATGTGAAGTCATGGCAAAGAAAACCCACCACCTCTTGGGCTGCTTTAGGCAGAGTATTGCCAGCAGGATGAGGGAGGTGATCTTTCTCCTCTTCTTAGCCCTGGTGCAACAGATCTGGAGAGCTGTATTCAGTCCTGGTTTCCCTAGTACAAGAAAGACATAGACATACTGGACAAAGTCCATCACAGGGTCAAAGAAATCGTTGAGGGACTGGAGCTGTTGTCACATGAGGAGAGAATGAGAGAGGTAGAACCTGGAAAAGAGAAGGCTCAGGTAGATCTTATTAATGTGTATAAGTATCTGATGGGATGGAGTAGAGATGACAGAGCCAGACTATTTGGACTCTATGATCTTGAGGGTCTCTTCCAACCAAAATGATTCTATAATTCTATGATTCCATTCTGAGTGGAGCCCAGTGACGGGACAAGAGGCAATGGGCACAAATTGAGACACAGGAGGTTCTGTCTGAAAAAAATAAAAAATCTTATTACTTTGAGGATGCTCAAACACTGGCACGGATTGCCCAGAGAGACTGTGCAGTCTCCATTCTTGGAGATACTGAAAACCCAACTGGATGTGGTCCTGAACACTCTTCTCTAGCTGACCCTGCTTTGAGTGGTGGGGTGGGGTAGATGACCTCCAGAGATGCCATCCAACCCAAACTATTCTGTGGTTCTGTGATCCTCATCATATGAGTGAAGCTAGGAAATGCACTGGAGTCTCCTCTCTGTCTGTCAGTGACAAATCTTTATTATGGTTTTCATTTCTGAGTTCTCAGATCCAATTTATAAATTTGGAATGTCTTTAGCTGGCACTGAAACACACAATTTTAAACTACCTGGCAAGAGTTTAATGTTCCTGGCAACATGATTGTCAAATGCTTTTTACTTAATTCCAAAGCATAGCGTGTTAAGACAATGCACCATTAGACAACAATAACCTGACTGTTAGGGTAATTAAAGATGTTGAAAATGCCCAAGAAGAAAATTAGTGAAGCATTTAGCTACATTTTAGATCAAAAAAAAAGGATTTTTTTTTTTTGTTCATGATAATTTCATTATTTTCTAGAAATACTCTTTCTACAACAATCCAGCTGTGAACATTGTTCTTCTTGAGTTCCAAAATATGCCTTACAGAAGAAAATTATCCTTTACAGGATGTGAATGCTTTAAAATATTGTTTTATTCATCTTGGAACAGCATTTCCCTATTCTACACACTTAAAGATTTTACTACTGGATATTTAGTATTCATTTGATGTACAAACTTAAGGTTTACTTTTGGATGTTTAGTTAATAGAGCAACTCATGCTAAACATCAGTTGCATTGTTGTTGTCAGCATGTCACCTGGTGCTTGTCATCATTTTGCAGAGAAGGGTCAGGCCAGTGAACAGCTGCTGGAGAACCCTCCCATGTTTCTGATGGCAATAACCCCCTCAGCCCACCTGCTTAGCAGATCTCAAGCAGATGCCAAGATGAAACCACAGGCAGTGTTAGAGTTGGAGTCTTTTCTCACTCTTTTTTGTTGTAAGTAGGAAGACAGCGGGAGGCAGGGTAACTGGGCCAGGGTTGCTCTGGCTGGGAAACTTGGTCTCTTGGTGGGACATCAATTCTGTTTCTGCCTTCACCGCTTAGTGCAGTCTTAGTGCTATCATCTGGCACTGGGGCTGCCTTGTTTCCCTGTAACTTGTAAAACTGACATTCTGGCACTGAGGTGAAGATCACAACCATTGCAATAAAAGTGGCAGCAAACCTTGTTTTACCTGAAAAATAACTGGTTGTATTAAATACTTTTTCTAAATGGTACTCCAGGACAGAGATGGCATCTGCATTTGACTGAAAGGGTTGTCTGTTTTCATTTCAGACAATCTAAAAACTAAAAATCTGAAATGTTCACTTTTTAATTAGAAAGTAATGTATTTCTCTATTTCTTTCTGTGATTTAATGCACTAGACTGAAAAGGTAGCTCTTGGTTTGTATTTTTATTTCCCCTGAGTTACTTTGCACAGTACTTCTGATGAGTTTCCGTAACATTTGCCGAAACTGTTTAAAATGTTTATTTTTGTATTATGGGTGAACTCAATCAGTTAGGGGGAACAATAATGGGATTGCCTATTAGAGTCATGTGGGTGGTTGACAAAGAGTTATTCAGGAGATGGACAGGTTGTTAGTTTACCACACTGAAAGAAGGACACAACTCTGGGCTTACAAGAGTATGAAAAGCGTAAGGCACCACAATAAAAAAAAAAAAAAAAGAAAAAAAAAAAAGGACATACAAGTGCCGCCTAAAACAAACAAACAAAACCAAAAAACAAACAGGCAAATACTTGTCTGGTAAGTTTAAAGTCTGATAATACCCGTGACAGAAATGACACAAGTACAGCCCTGTGTTCCTCTTCAGTAGCCTGCCCCTACTTCCAAAGGTTATACATTCTCTTCTCCTTCCTGTGTTCCAGCCAGGCTGGACTTCTTGCCCACTGGCTGGCCTTCCGGCACACGGGGACAGCCCGCTCCTGCGCCTCTAAGAGGACCTTCTTGAAGAGAGACCGGCCTTCCTGGACTCCTTTATCCCTCAGAACTGCCTCCCAAGGGATGTTGCCAACCAGCCTTCTAAACAGGTCATGGTCTGCCCTTTGGAAGTCCAAAGCAGCACTCCTGCTGACCACCCTTCTGACTTCTCCAAGGATAGAAATCTCAGTCATTCCATGATCACTATGCCCTAGGGCATTTCCAGTTGACATGCCGCCCACACGTTCCTCTCTGTTTACAATCAACAGATCCAACGTGGCTCCTTCCCTGGTAGGCTCACTAACCAGCTGTGTCAGGAAGTTGTCTTCCATGCACTGCAGGAGCCTCCTAGACTGCTTCCTTTCTGCTGTCTTGGATCTCCAGGGTACAGTGATAGCTACTGGCACTGAGGTGAGATCGATAATTTGGAATCCAGAAATTCCTAGGGTTCAATGCTATTTCTAGGAGAACTGAACTCCCTTTAAGGAACTGTTATCCAATTCTTGATGTTGCAGCCTTAAAAAGCCACCCAGAATGTAAGGCAGCACCAAAGCAGGAAGGTGGGCATGGAAATGGAAAGTTTCCAAAAAGGGCCTCCTAGTCAAAGACAGGGACCAGGAGGTGTCACAGGAGTGCAGGCACAGTTGCCAAGGTGTGAAAGAAGAGAGAAGAAAAGCATTTTTATTCTTTTCTTTTTGTTTATTGTCTCGTGCGAAAGATGTGGTGGCTGGGCCGCCAGCAGGGAGACAGCTGGGCGCTCCTGCGACGCTGCTTGCCGCCGTGTCACGCACGGGAGCCTGGGTGGCTGGGGAACTGCCAGACGAGCCCTGTGGCAGGTGGAGCCAGCGCCATGGATGATGGTTTTTCGGGTCAATCCACCTCCATGGGCTCCTCGGTGTCCTGTGCTGGCTGAACAGCCAGTGGCCCCACGCCGTAGTCTGGTGGATCCACCTCCATGGGCTCCATGTCGTCCTTTGCTGGCATGTCACGCCTGGGCCTCATCAGATAGACACGCTGTGGCCCCATGCTGTTCCCCTGCCTGCCCATAGGTGCTGGCTGCATGACGGTGTTGACGTGCGCATGGGCAATGGATCTCATGGCACGAGGGGGAAAGTTCCTCTTCCTCCTCTGCTCCTTTGCCTTCGTCAGGCTCCCGGGAGGTCCCAGCCGCACGATGCGTCTTTCGCGTCTCCTCCGCCAGGGTGGGCAGCCATCCACCTTGCTGCTTGTGTTGCTGCCTGGCAGGCACACACGCTTGGGCTCCACGCCATTCATTGGTGGTCCCACAGCCATGTTCTGCATGGCGGAGATCAGAGATGTGATGTCCGTCCCAGTCGCAGCATGAGGGTTGATGTTCCTCTTCCTCCCCCTCCTCCTCCTCCGCTGCCCCTGCTGCCTCCTCCAGGGTCGTTTCTTGCTCTTCCAGGGTAGCGGGGAGCGGCTCTGTGGCTTCCCACGCCATGCTGGGCAGCCACCCGCCTGGCTGCTCCCGCTGCTGCCTGGCAGGCAGACACGTTTGGGCTCCACACCGTTCGCTGGTGGGCCCACGGTCAAGCGCCGCATGCCATCGATCAGGGAAGTGAGATCGATGGCGCTTGTGGCACACGAGCTGACATGGCTCCCGCTGGGAGGTGCCGTGCTCCCCTGTGGTGTTGGGATGTGGCTGTGTGGCGCCCCACCCTGAGGTGGGCAGCCAGCCGCCTGGTTGCTCAGCGTCCTCTTCCTTCCAAGCATGCTTGGCGTCCGAGGGCCTCGCACTGTGGGCCAGCTGCAGGGGCCCCCGCTTTTATAGGGCCGGAACAATGGGCAGTGAGGTGGCTGGTGACAGGCAGGAGGTCACTGTGGTGACGATTGTGACTGTGGTCGATGGGTGTGGTCAGCAGTGGCAGGTGTGGGCTCAGGGTCTCGTGTCCTGAAAGATGCCTGAATGTGGGAGAAGGAGGAGGGTGGTGGGGTTTGAGGGCCCCTCTCCTGGGGCTCGCTGCCGCCTGTCATAGTTCTTGCCCAAGAGAAAGGCTGCCCCGTGGGCACAGGGACCGCCCGCCACCTCGCCTCATGAGCCCTGGGCTCCAGCCCCTTCTCATCCCGTGCCTGGGTTGGTCTTGATGAGATGGTGGCAAGAACATTCCAGGAGGGCTGGTGTTCCTCGCGGACCCCTCATTGACCTTACACCCTGCAAGAGCCACAGTCCCCTGCACTCAACAGTGGTTGAGATGGAGCAAAGCATCCAGAGATCTTGTGCAGCATTGTTCTCAATGACTTTTATTTGTGCTATCAACTGTGTGTTCATCACCATCCTCTCCTGTGTGCCCCCCTACTCCACAGCGACACTGCTTTGCAGTCCATTGTTGTTCGGTTTTCCTTTGCCCTCCCTGTCAACTGCCCCAACCGAGGTGGCAAAATATACTTGATCCCTGTGTCTCGCCTCATCTCGTGTCTTTAGGCTTAGCCTGTTAGGCAGGAATTGAGACTAGCAGTCAGCGTTTTTTACTGGCTTGCCATACAAGAGCACATCTTGAGCTCATTTTCCACATTTTTATTTTGTTACTGGACATACCCTGTTACCTCCCAAGCCACTTATCTCTGCACCTTCTGTCTAAGGTGCCCACCATCATGGGCACCACTCTTTGGTTTGCCTCCTTCTCAAGTGGGCTTCTGAAAAGGAGCAGTCTTGCTGTATGCGACAGAAAGGGAAGAGGGATTTAAGCTGGATGATTTAGTAGACCAGGTTAACAGCAGTACCACATTAACTGTCAGGAATATGCTGGGTAGTGAGGGAAGGAATAAAGAAGGGGAAAGAAGGAATTAATAGGGGAATGTTGGAGTGATCTGAAATGGGGCATGGTACAATTAAATTTTCAAAAAAGCACTGAGTGTCTCAGAAAGGTAACTGAGTTTAATACTGCACATTTTAATGGTGTTACTAAATGCAACCAGGAGGGAGTGTGCTGAAAGACTGCGCTGCTGCACAGGCCAGGTAACTGCTATCCCATCTTTCTGTTTCCTCAAACAGTTCAGCTGGTTTTCTAGGGCTCTAGCTCATTCCTCAAAAAGCAGGTATAGTTTTGTCTTAGTAATTCCCACACCATGGTCTGAATGTGAGCAGCCTTTGATTTGAAGTGTAAAAAAATAGGATAGTATTAATCAGAAGCATAAATGATTTTGCTGTTTCTTCCCCACGTTTTAATAAAACTTAAAATTACTGTTACAATAGTAACAGTGTGTCATTTAATGATTTTCACCTGAAATTGTGAATTTCTTTTTCCCCCAGACATTTCTCACGTGTTTCTTCTTTTTGAATTGTCACTAAAATCTTGTAGAGAAAAACAGAGAGGAAGAAAAAGAGCTGAGGCAGCTTGAAATGCAAATGTATAGAAGCAACTTCTCTGAAAACTGTCTCTTGATTTAATTCTTCAACATTGAAAACTTCTCCAATGGCACTTGCCTATTTGTTCTGTTTATTTAATTTTCTTCTGTGGAATGAGTGATTTTAAATTTTTCTTTATCTGTGAAATCCTAAGAAATGCAATAGCAGGCTTAGTAGGACAAGTTTACTGCTAGGAGTAAGGCAGTCATATAGTTACCCTTCACAGCTCCCTTAAAAATCTCTGTGGGTTCTCAGACTGATCTATGGATCATAATTTGAAAGTCATAGTGGCAAAGAGAATATAGCCTCTTTTGGTAGTAAGTATTTTAAATACAGTGCTTTCTTCAGAAGACAGATTCTTGCCCTCCTTAGTGTCTGCATAGCTCTGTAGAATATTAAGTTTAGGAGCCAAGATCTTAGCTGAAATCCTGTAAGCATTTAATCTTTGTTTCAACATCTGAGCTCAGTTGCATAATCACTTATAACAAATTACTCACAAAATACCTTGGATTACTCTCTAGAGCTCTAATAGTCAAAACACGAACTCATAAATTTCAACTTTTAGGAGTATTCGCCCACAAACCTTATGTAAATAGAGCGTTTTTAGAATCTTTAGATGAAAATTCATCACACAAAAAAATATACAATAGTCTAAAATCCATCTCAGTGACTTGTTGCTGAGACTGTTTTGGGATGGACTAAAGCCAGTGTTTTAGGAAAGATGTGTAAGCATCATAGAGTACCAAGCTCAGAACTTTTATTTCTTAATAAGTCTGGAAGGGGACTGCAGCTTCTGGAAGCTGTTCCTTTGTGATTATTTTATTTGTTTGTTTATAATTTGCATTTGTTCTGTATCAGACCTGCCCTGTCTACTATGAGAATCCAGGTAAATTAAGAGTTACAACCAACACTCAATACCTCACTTGTCCCTCCAACTTTTCAGGTAAATATTTGGGACCTGTTTCAGTATGTGGGTCTTTAGCATATGATAATATCTGACAAACAAGGGGGCTTTTCCTCTTCTGTATTGCACTCTTTGTTTCATCTGACAAATGGGTGAGTTTGAAACATTAGTGATTCAGAATAGCTGAGTGGTCACAGTGCAGTGGTGAAGGTGAGAACGGGAGATGTGTGGTCAGGTGGGGTCCCTGCTTCTGTCAGTCCAGTACTATCTATGGATCCTAAACAGAGATCCCCAGGTAGTCTCCTACCTGCCTACGGTGTGATCAGGCATCCTATTTCATGTATAACTGTTCTGGCAAAAAACATATCTGCTTGTCACCACCCATCTGGCAGGAATTATTATTCCTACACAGACCTCTCACCTTCCAGGAATGTCCAGACATCTGTTGCTGGTGAATTCACCATAGGAACAGAAATAGTCCATGAAGATGACCTGGGCAATCGTGGCTACCAGGTCAGTGGGCAGTGGGAAGCAGCAGGAGATAGCAATATATGACATTATTAAACCTGGATGATGTTAAATGGCCATGTCTATAGAGTACTTCAGCACTGTAACAAAACAGAAGTAACTTCCAAAAGGACAAAACCTCAGAGCTCCATATTGATTTGGTAGTCCAAGGGATGGGATTAATTAATTTCTATTATATTCCTTGATAATATTAAATCCTTCAGTATAATCACTGCTATTTTATTTTTTTTTAGCTCTCCTCTGTGGTCTCTCAAGTGAAACAACCTTACTTTTCCCTGCAATCTGTCAACTCTCTCCCCGTTTTCTCTATCAAGTTATTAATAAATATTCTAATACTAGGTGCCATGGTGTCTGAACTCTCCATTAACCTCTCCCCACTCTGAGAATAATCTGTTCTCTAATCCTTTGTTTCTTATTACTTCATCAGTCATTTTGAAATCTGTGAAACCATCTATTAGCCTTCCATCATGTTTTCTAGAGCAGAAATTGAGGGTTTTTTTCTCATTAACAGTATAAGGATGTTTGGACTTTTCTCTAGTAAAATCTGCGCAAACAGGCATTGCATGAGTGATTTTCTTGTCTGCAGCAGGAATAGCTTAGAAGATCCACTACTCTTAGATGTACTCACTGGCTTGGTATAGGATCATCTTAAACATTCCTTTCAGTGAAGAAATAGCTTCCCAGTATCATGATCACTGCCTTTAAAGAAGAGGAAAAGTCACCAGCCTCTACAAGGTGTGCTGGGTTATTGAGGTCGGCTTGTGACAGCAGTTCCTGTGACCTGTTGCTCCCACATGTCTGTACAGGCGACCACAAGCCCCATTCACGAGCAGTCCCTGAGCTAGAGGCAGCGCAGCAGCAACTCCGATCAGTTCAGCAAAAGGTCTGGAGGCAGTCTGAATCTTGCCCATGATGGTTTGGATTTTGTACTAGCTTTTTTATTCTCTCTGCATCTCCAAAGTGGCTACTGACTTGAAAGGTAACTGGGGGGGGAAAAAAAAAAAATCAGAAAGATTTGCAGGGCTGAAGAGTTGCTTTTAAAGCAGTTGGCTGGAGTAGCAACAGAAATTTGGAGGAGGAATAGGCTTTGCACAGCACGACATTGTACACTGCCCCAGCAGGAGTGATTTTGAGGGGGAACAACAGGACTGTGACTGAGGCACAGGGACCTCCTTGGGGATAGGCTAAAGCTGGGCTGGGCCATGGGCCCATGGGCTGGGAGAGTAACAACAGAGCCTATGTCTGCACTAGAGCAATTTGGGAGCCATCCCCAGCTTGGGGCTGACGGCAGGGCTGAGGCCGGCAGTGTCTGCAGCTGAGGGGCTGGTGCGACTATGCCCACTGCCACTGGGACAGCCTGGGGGGGTCTCCAAGGGGAAAACTTCAGCCTGGTCTTGTGCAGGGCTGAGGCACATCTATGAAAATGTCCTGTCTGCTCAGTAGGTATGTCCTTCTGATTATTTTCTGCCATAAAACCTATTTACTCCTCTTCCTACATCTCCCCATGAATGTTGGTTATGCAGATCACAAAATAAAAGGAGTTTTCTAGTAGGTGTTTGTAGCATACCAATATAACTGCTTCTACCCTGTACATTGAATCAGTACAGCTACTTCTTTTTCAGGGAAAAAATATGCCATTGTTGTCAGTCCTTACACTGAGAGATGCCTTGCAGCACTTGCTCTATGCCAGGATAAACCAAAGGACAATCCTGATCCATCACACTACTGTCAAAAAAAGCCATCAGACCCATGTCTCCCTCTTAGTACACAGCTGTATTCGCAACACAGATGGATTCCCAGAGCCTGTGTCCGGGTTATTCAAACACCCTCTCCCTAATGAACACCTCAGTCTCTTATTTTCCTTTTTAAGAGTCCAAATACCTGCCTGTTCTTCACTGCACCAGCCCCTGGGGGTTTGCAGGGCCCCACTGCTGCCCTGTGCAACTGTGCCCTGGAAAAGTCTGGGTGTGTAATAGAAAATGTCTGAGGTAAATGGCTGGAGTAGGGATGAAGATGCTCAGGTTTGGTCAACCTGAAATAGCATTTTTCCACTGCAAAATGGTCGTTCTGGAATGAAGAACACTGTTTTCCTCCTTTAAAAGCTGCCCATAAAACAGGGGCAGTGTGGAGAGTGGAGAATGGAAACCTCCTTTAGGAAGGTGAGAAAATGGGTGTATTGAAAAAAAAAAAATAAGCTTTTGACACACTGTCATACTATAAACACCAAAGCAAATGGTAGCAGAAGTCGTCATAGCAACAAAACCTTGGTCAGGAAAGACTTTCAGAGGAGTGGTGATTGTGTCCTTCAGGTAGCAGAGAATCAGACCTCATTATATTCAACCTTTGAATACTTGAATTTGCACTTTTCTTCAAGGGAAAATGCAAAATTAGGAAGGCAAACATTGAACAGGGTTGCCTTTGTTCTCCTCTGGGGTGGACAGTGGAGTGTAATAATACAAACAACAATAATCCTGTTGCCACCCTTCTACCCCAGAAAAAGAAAAAAAGATAAGCATTCCCTGATCCTTTTTTAAGATTATAAAAGATTAATTACTCTTTATTGATGGTGAAAACACTTTCTTCTTTCTAACCCTCTAACTCCAAATTAAGGCCTTTTGAAAGCAGCAAGATATTGAAAAATACTTTAACCGATAAGTGGTTAAGCTCTTCCCCTGGCACAGGTGCCAAAGGACTAGGGAGCCCTTTTCTGCCGAGCCTGGTGCTGGGAGGGTGTCCTCCTGCTCCCGCATGGCAGAAGGTCCCAGCTGGAATCTGAAGCACCTTGAGGCTTTGGGGAACCCACTGGAAAGCTGAGGGTGTGCCAGTTTTTTGGGGTAACACCTCAGGCTGACTTTGCCACAGTCCCTGAGGGGCGGAGCTGTCCTCCAAAACAGCTGGACTTGGATGCTCTCAAAAAATGTGAAAAATTACCCAATAACACACACCTCTGTAGTTGCCTGATGGTGCTCTGAAGAGCAAGGTTGTGTATTTGGCGTATTGAAATCCCAGAGCAGCAACAAGCTTGGTTGTAGGTGGTTTGTAATCAGCCTTTTTAGGATCTGAGGTATCTTTATACATAACCATGTGGCAGAATGAAAGGCTGTTTGAATGGGTTCCCAGTGAGGGTGGGATGACCTAGTAATAGTCATATTTAGCACCTATCAAGATAAATTATTTTAAATTTCCTACTGGAAATATTCTTCATGAATGTTTGAGTTTTTGAGAGGAAAATGAATTTGTGTTTTAAAACTTTATCCAGTCTGAGAAAATAAAAAAGTTGAGGCCTAACTACCAGCCACCAACTAGCATGCCAAAAGTAAATAGTTTTAAGAAACCCTTAAGGACCCTGAAAACTAACAGAGCTGACATTCTGTAACATTCTGACTTAAAAAAAAAAATAGGTTTTGGTATTTAATGCAAGACTACAGCACTTTGTGGATTTCTTTCTCTTTCTTCAGCTCTATTAATCACATCCAGACACAAGTATGAATTCAAAACAAAGAAAAGTTTAATCTTTTAGAAGACTAGACAAATGCTTAGAAAGAACATTGGCCTAATTGCTTTTGCCTTTACTAAATACATTTTGAAATTCTCCTCCTTTGTGATACGACTTGTCATTTTGCTTTTTATATATTAGGCAGTCTCTGAATGGTACTTTCATCTTCCTATAATTCAAAATCAACATCTTCCTAGTGGGACCACGGCAACAACTTGTTCAGTCTGGACGCACAGTGCTTGTTCTGATAAGAGGTTACAAAACTGGTATCTTATGCCTCCATAGAACAATTCAGAGTTTTTCTTCACATTTATCATTTGACTTTTGCATTGAACGAGGTCTCTCAGGGCTCATGTAGCTAATACTGAGTGCAGTTCCTAACTTATGTGGCCTAAATTATATGTATAATGTAATTTGGGCTGTATGTCTACAAAAAATGGTTGATATAGTGCAGTTATTTTCTCCCATGAAAGTTCCCTGAGCTCAAACAGGTGAGCTAAAGCTCTGTGTAGACCCACAAGACTTCTGTATGTTGTATGCGATTACAGAAATCCCTACAGAGAGAAAGTGGAGTCTCTGTGGGACAAGCTGTTAAGAAGTTCCTCTCTTTGTTGGTAAACACACAGGGATTTTAACAGAAATCAGAGAAGCCCTATGAAGTCAGTACTTTGACGTCATTTTCACAGAGATACTTTTTATACCGTTTGCAGGAAAGTTCCCAGAAACAGCACTGATTGTATATGGAGTTCAGGGAGCTATGCAAGCCATTTGATTTTATCAACAAATAGAAAAGCTGTATTCTCCCATGGCTTCTAAAAACATTGAAGAAGTCAAACGTAGTGGCATATTAGGACTCTGAAAATAGGCTAAAGGTTAATAATGATAATAATAGTAATAATCATCTTAATCTTCAGCATATTTATTAACCTGTCTATATATAAAGCTGTATATAAAGCTGAAGCATAGGAGGTTCCATCTGAATATGTGGAGAAACTTCTTTACTCTAAGGGTGCCAGAGCAGGAACAGGCTGCCCAGAGAGGCTGTGGAGTCTCCTTCTCTGGAGACATTCAAAACCCGCCTGGACACATTCCTGTGTGATCTGCCCTGGGTGAACCTGCTTTAGCAGGTGGATTGGACTAGATGATCTCCAGAGGTCCCTTCCAACCCCAACTGGTCTGTGATTCTGTGATATGTATTTTGACATACTTTAACCTATTTTAATGAATAAAGTAGTTATGGGTCACTGACAGAATAAAACCAAAATCTCTAGGTGCACAGTGAGTCCATGGCAAGAAGACAGCTGAGTGATGTAGTTCGACACATTTTCTTACCTGCCCATCAGCTCTTTTGCCCTGTGTTTACATAGCAGACCACAGCTGTCTCTACATCAGCTATCTTAAATAAAAGATACATATCAGAAGAATTTTGGGAAATTATTTGGCTTGACATTGTTGAGATGTCAAGGAAACTTGGCACAGCTGTTGTGGAGGCTGAAAATATGCAGAACTGAGAATATGATGGTTGGAAAACTCCAAGGGAAAGAAAGCAGCCTGGAGATGACAAGATGGGTCTGTACTTATTTGTCATCTGTCAGGGCCATAATCTTGGTTTATGTATAGAATCTGTTAATTAGAGCTGTAATGAGCTGTTCAGTTCACTTTGTTCATGCAGTAGCTTGCAGACTTAGGGGCAAAAGCCAGTGCCTAAAGACCCAGAGGACTAATTAAGTACACAATGTTTCAAGTAATTAACATCCTAGTCAGATGATTTCAGTGACAGTAAGTATATTATGCTGTCATTGCCCTGCCCTAGAACATCCTCAGGCCAAGTTTTTTAAACACTCTTATTCTGTAATCTATTTTATCTGTTAACCCACAGAAATGTCAGGGACTCTTTAATAAATTTATAAAATATATTTTTAGCAAAACTTGTTCTTTCCAAAGAAGTCATTGTCATGATGGGATGACCCAAGCTGTGATCCTTAAAAATCAATTATTTGCATATCAGTTTAAACTAAGTAGACCTATTGGCAGAAGATATTTTTGCACAGGGGTGATGCCAGAGTTTTGTACTGCTTATTGGGTTATGTTGTCTGTGTAAATTAAAAGACCAGTGAGACATCCTGTTGCATATTGACAATTGCATTCCCATGCTGTACAATTGAACTATTAGCTTTGCTAAAATGTGTCAGTCTAAAGCCCAGTGACAGAAAAAAATATGCATCTGCTTTTCAACAAGCAGCAAGTTATCAAAAGAATTTCTAACCTGGAGGAACAGACCAAACCACTCTTTATGAAAGTGTCTAGGAGTAACGAAAGGTAAAATAATTCAGAGCTGGTAACAAGTTTTCATTTCTATTGGCTTAATTCCTTTAAGCATTGTGAGACAATATTAAGAAGGCATTGCTTCATGGCTTGTTAGTCGATTTCTGAAAGCCTTCTGTGAAAGATCATGGGTAATTTTCATTATTTTGCAGTCTTGGAAAAGATGTAGGTGACTATTGGATAGCTTGGGTCCCCAGACTGAGTGTAGCACTGCTTGCTCCTGGTACTGGTTGGAGGATTCAGGATGTGTCACCTTTGTTTTGTTCAAGTGTCATCAAAATTTACAACCAGCCCTAACTGATTGTAGTTAGCAAGTAGCAGGCTTGTGTCTGAGAGTGCAAATGTTCAGTTCTAATCATTCACCTGCACCCGCCCACATACAGACAATTACCAGCTGCCTGTCAGCATTCTCAATTTAAGTTGTTTTTTGTCTAACACAAGGGCCAAGTCCTGAGGCAGCAGGGAACTACAGCATGCAGAATTTGGCTCCAATCTCTCCTATATGTGACTTGTATCACCATAAATCAGCCTTGCAGGGATTTATAATATAATATGACTGAGGCTGCTGTGAAGTGCACTCATAGATCTTAGTAATAACTCCTGTGTGTGCTTCACTAAGATTGTCAAGAATCCCCAGAGCAGAGGTGACTGGGAAGCAGCAGAGCCCACCAGAGGGCACAGTCTTTGTCTAGTGGGCTTGTGCTGGTGGACCATGTTTCTGTGAAAGTTTTCTTCAAGTATTGCAGCATAGGCCTCTTATTTTAATGTTAGGTATTACCAAGCATTTGCCTGTTTAATTTCTACAGAGAACAGGTTCCCTAGGTATCTTTATTAATATTTGATCTCCACACAGTCTGACCCTGCATGTAGCTGTATTTTGTAAATCTCCTTCATAAACAGTGAGTAATTAACTTTAATTTGCCACACTTTAACTGCACTGGCTGAAGCAGTAGCTCATTCAATCCTCTTTTGCCAGATTGCCCCAGTTAGAATGGAGTCCACCTGTATGCTGTACTCAACTGTAAGTTTTATTCCTCTGACATAATTTCACAACAAGTATGGTTGCTGTGAAGTAGCAATCCAATCAGTGTTCCTCATTATCTTACTTTACGTTTGCTTCTCTATAGCAATAAATAACCTTCAGAAGGGAAGAACCACCACACAAAGGGAACAGCAGGAATTCAGAAGGGGTATCCCAAAAGTTTTATTTTCTTTTCCTTGCTTTTTAAATGTGTTGGAGCAGACACATTTATACAAGCCACTGAGTACAAAATACATGCATGCATGTGCATTTCTGAGATATACACTTAATTTGTCTCATTGGAAATACTTTTGCAGTTAAGATAAGAGTTTAAATTTCTCTTGAGGCATGAAGCCTGCCTCTCCTCTGCAGTTCATGAGGATAAGCTTGACGGATGACCTTCTTTGTATGCAAGTTAGTTACTTTAAATGTAGTTTATCCTTCATTTAGACTTACTGTACTGGGGACCTAATGGCCAACAGAGAGCAAACTCTAAAGTACATTTTAAACTGTTTTGTCCTGCCACACCTGATAAATTCAACTAATCCTTATTAGAATATATTCTATCATTAGCATCTCTCCCAATTTTAATTTAGTATGGACAGAAAAAATGTCCTAGTTTCTCTGTTATTCGTTGTGGGAACTAATAATTTAAAATAAAGCCTTGTCAGAGCTTAAGCAGACATAAATTGACATGGGAACAGAGAGGGTATAGGAAATGTGGCTTGGGAGTTACTCCAACAGCTGGCAGAGCTGCATGGTTGAAATGCACAGTGTGAACAGACATTTTGTGAAAGTCAGAATAATTTTTTCTATTGACTTTAGGGTCAGGATTTCAAGGAAGCAATAAAATGAAGAGCTAATCCTATACAGTTATGTATGTGTAGTTGTAATCAGTCAGCTAAAATATAGGACAGATACTATCACTAAAACAAAAGGCTGTTTTCTCAAGTTCAGGCAACCATATTTTATAATCTCATCTCTACCTAATAAATGAATTTTTTACTTCTTTTCTCGTTTCTTTTTTGGGTCCCATGGATCCTAATGTGTGATTATTTCTGAAGCTCTGTCCTCTGCCTTGGCAGGTTGTATTTCTACCAACAGGACAGTATTCTCAGAACCAGCAATCCTGCTTTTATAAAGGCAATGAGGATTTTTGAGGAAGTTTAAAATGCCCTAGAGATGTCATTGCTGTACCTCAATATTAATGCCAGACAAGATAGCAATATCAGTCAGGTCTTTCTTAGAGCCCTGGGATGAAAAATACTGACAGCAAGGGAGACAGTCTCTCTTTAAGAAACAATTGAGTTCATCTGTTGGTTTTTTTTGCATATATGAAAGTGAGAGATCTGCTTGTATGATGATTTATAGACATGCGTTGAAATGAATTGTTTTATTTTGAAATGATAACTTGTGATTGTCATGTCAAATAAATGCTCAGATGATGCTGAGAAACAATCCTGATTTGGGCTTCCTTCCTGCTTGACAGACTTCTCCTGTGGCCTGAATATGTTTCATCAGATTCCTCTTTGCTTTTGGCATGTTCGTATCACTTGGCATTTTTATGAGCCATAATTTATTTTTGTCTTAAAAATATCTTGTTCATAATTCACTGATTTCTCCTGCTACTTTGCGATACTTTTAGTGATAAATCTGTTCATTTTGCCTGTGTTAGAGATGCAAAGATATTTACAGCAGCCACATTTTTGAATAGTCTTTTGTTTAAATTGTTTATGAGCTTGAGGAAGCTCTCAGCCTTTTACCTTTATTTAACACACTCGTCCTATAGTGCCTAAGTGACAAGCAAATGAGCCCTATTGTGTTAGGTTCTGTACAAGGAAAAGTAACTGTAGTTCCTTGAGGTAAAGCAGGGAGAAGAGGCAAGCCAGCAAGGTGGGCTTGGTGAAGGAAATACTAGTAGAAAGAGAATAACAAATACATATATTAATAATTTTGAAGTGGGAAATGCCAATAAAGTAAGAAACCTTCCCCAAAGTAGAAGATTATTTCAAGAGCACTTGATAGAGAATGGTTTTCCTTCTCCCTGTCCAGAGACCTTGAGATTCATAGTGGTTTGGCTACATTTCAGAACTATTTCTCACACCTAGAAATATTATCAATAATTTCCAGAACAACATGGTACGTGTAAAGCTATGATTGGAAGGTGATGTGGTTTTTATTGTTGTTGTTTGGTTTGTTTTGTTTTGTTTTCACAAGGCATATACATTTTAAATTTTTCAGTGCTGTTCCAACTTGTATTAAATGGTTCTGTTCATTTTAAGTATTGATTCCTTACAGAGAACTATCATAATGTTTGTTTTCTGGCTATAGCCGGGCCTGAGACCACATACGACTCAATGGTAAAACCAAGAACAGGTCAAATGTGATAAGAAAAATAGAAGATGCTTTTCAGAAGGGACAAATGCAAGGTGCTACACTTGGGCAGAAATAATGACCTGCAGAAATTTAAGTTGGGAAACTTCTGGTCTGAAACAGTTGTGCAAAAGAGGATATGTGGATCACAGTAGATCACAAGCAGGAGTTACATACCTGAGAGAAAGTTATTCAGAAGAGGGCAAATACAATCTGCTGTTGCAGAAAAAGAAGTGTGGCCTGCAAAAATATGTGATTTACTTGCATTCAGCACTAGGCAAGTTCCGCATGGAGAAGTGTCCGGTTTTGGACATGACACTTCAAGAAAGATGTAGTTTGGCTGAGGACAGTCTAGTATACAGCAATGTGATCAGAAGTTGGAAAGGATGACTTAAGGAGAAAATGTGAATGAGATCAGGTAGCCTGAAGAACAAAGGACTGAAGAAGGATGTGATGGAGTCTAAGATATATAAGAAGCTGTTGTAAAGGAAAAGGAATAATAGTTTTCAGTGTTTGCAGTAGAATAGGTAGGAAAGAGTTGGCTTCAGTAGCAAAACGAATGACTGAGACTTGATATTAGAGCATACTGGTACTGCAAGAAGGCTAAGTGTTCTCAGCTTCTGAATGGGTATAACACCTGAATAGTCAGTAAATACTTTCAAAGTATAACATTTGATTTAGCCAGTGAGGGTATATAATAAAAAGAAAGTGCATTTTCTTTCAACCTGAGGGAAGTGGAGCCCTGAGACGACCATCAGCCAGCAATGCACAGGCCATTGAACATTCATACGCTATAGGGAAACCTTAATGTAAAGGGCACGCCGGGCTTTAACGCTGCCTCAGGAAAGAAAGAAACAGTTTGATTCAAGACTCAGCTCATCCAGGAGATGCACTCCTTTGTGCTTTCCACCCAGCAGGTCCAAACCACCAGGACTAGAGTCTTCATTAAGGGAATGCCAGACTCTCTGATTGTTTCCCAGGTAATAACCAGTAATTTGTTCTACAGAGCAGTTGGGGTTGGAAGGGACCTCTGACACCACCTGGTCAATTTGTCCTGTTCAGGTAGGGTCTGTTGGAGCAGACTTCCCAGCATGGCATTTGATTTGAAATTTTATGTAAATTAAAGTACATTTCAGAGTGTATGTTTCCTTTAACTCAGAGGAAGAGCACAAGCTATTTAGTGGGGGGCAGCAAATTTGCAATTTTGATTGTAGTCACAGAAAGTATAGGATGTTTGCCATATTTAGGATTTTTTTTTCTTTTTGGTTGAGTGTATTTTCAATGGAACACACTGGGTAGAGAATTCCCTGTACTGCTGTCTGTGCGTCCCCAGAGCGACTACTACTAGATAAACAGGAATATTTCAAAAATTAAGCTCTCAGTCAGAGTTAACAATACTGAACTTTGAAGCAGCCAAAGTTTTGGTTTTATTAACATGCTAGCTTGCACAAAGAGGTGATTTTCAGTTTTTCAAATATGTTGTTGGATTTATTTCTTGAGCAGCAATGCTTCCTACACTTGTTTTGCAGTTAAACAAGGTTAGGCCATGGGTCCTCAAAACTCTTATGGCAATTTCGTCTAAACTATGTCAGGAAGTGATGTGCAATTCAGGAAAAAGTCTTCTGCTAACCGAAATATCATTTTTAGACAGATCAAAATGCATTAGACTTACAACAGAGGAGAAAAATAAAAACATGGAATGACTGCAATCTGTATTAATTTAATTTATGCAGAAACTGGAATGAAACTGTCCAATTGACATGAGTGGAAATGTCACTCTTACATCATAAATATTTAACCTGTCACTTGAATAATAATCAGGCACTCTCAACTTGTTATTTGGATCTATATGTCTGCAGAGAGGAACCTGCTGCAAAGTTTTTTTGAGTCTTTTTCAGATTTGTAATGTTTTCACTTCCACCTCCAGAAGAGCTCTCTTCTGATACTTGCTGGCACATTTGATTAGCATGTTTACGTGCAAATGCATTACATTTTGAACCAAGTAGGGTTGTACTCTGCTAAGTCATTATACCAGACTTGCTGACTACCCAGCTGTTCTAATTCAGAACCATGTCTGCAAGCTCACCCAGCCAATATTTCACCCGTGCTGGAGCAGCAGGGTCAGCGAGCTCTGGGAGATGGAGTTGCCTTCTCCTCTCTCTCAGGAATCACCAGTGTAGAAAATACAGCTCTGAATCTGTCTCTGTAGCCCAATGTCAGGCTGTGAAGAGTACTGCCAGATTGCTGTTGGTGGGTAAATTGGCAAAGCCAGTGAGTCACAGATATGGGTGGAAGCAGAATCTGGTAAACGTGTTGGGGCTGACTATGCGTTTGATAGTAATACAGATATCACCCAGGAGAATACAATAAAGAGATTGCAAAGGTGACTTGCACAACTTTAAATTTTAACTGATTAAGATAAATGATGAAAGAGGACAGCCTGACTTGGAGACTCAAGCTGAATTTTGCAAGGCAAGTGCAAGTTAGTAAAAGGATGTTTCTCTTCTAAACGGTAGGCATGAACTTGAGCCAGAGTAAAAATGGAAACCTGGGATGCCATTTTTATCAATTCCACTGTCAGAACAGAATGGTATTTGTGCCTGATTATATAATATGACATTTCACACTTAACTAATGTCCATTTTCAGTCAGATAGTCATTCATAGTCACTGTAAAAACGTTGAATGAACTACTGAAGAGGGAAAGCCATTTCACCTTATTTTCTATAGTATCTTTCATACGTATTTCTATTATTATTTTACTTTGGCTCTATTCACTTCAATAAGGGTTTAGTGAAAACAGCACTCAATAGAGTCAGAAATATGTGTTTCAGAGGGTAGAGAATAAAGAAACATGAAAATGTATCAAAAATTCGGACAAAATGTTAGTCTGGAGTCAATAACAGAGAACAGCGCAGATATCACTGAGGAGAACTGTCAAGCCAAAAAGGATAGATTTAAAGAGAGGAATCAAGAGGGAGTTACAGATAAAGAGCAGAGAGGGCGGTTGTCTCATACAGATCGCTAGGGAGATGCATTTATAATAGCTCAAAATATCTTGAAATTAAGTGAAAATAATTTGTCTAAATCACCCAAGGCTGTTATTTTGAAGTTTGATCAGGACTGAATAGATGAGCAAACGATCCATCTGACTTGGAAAGCCTTTCCCAGGAGTGTTCCCAGGGAAGATTTGTGGGAACACCTGGTACAACATTATTCTAACATTACCACCACACTAGCAAAGCTTTTTGGATATGACCAATATATTAAAATTTCTGTGTGTTTTTCTTCAGTGAGTAGATTCTTAGCATTTTCTAAAAATAATATCCCTTTGCTGAATTGTGTTTGTGCATCTAATAACACCTCAAATCATTAGCCATTTCTGAAAAGTTTAACCTGTGTCATCAATGAAAATATAAGCTTAGTGTCTTACATTTCCAGATCTGTACCCCATGAGTGAAGATCTGGGTATACCTCTTCTTCTGAGCTCCTTGAATATTTTTTTTAATATCAGGCCTTCTTCCTACATGGTATTCAAAAGGCTTCTCAGCTTCAGGCTTGGGCAAAGTCCCAGACCTGCAATGATTTGTTCCTCCACCTGGTTTACTCTGGTCTGCGACTGAATTCTGGTCCTGGTAATTTTTGTTCTGGAACCTGTGACCATTGAGATGTTTCATGGCTAAAAATCCCCGTTAAACCGAAGTACTCTTATTGAGACGGAGAAACAATGGTGTTAAAAAAGGTTTATTTCCAGATAGCAAGTCCTAAGTGAATTATCACCCCAGAAATACCTGGGTTTTCTTCAAACAAACCTTCATCTATATGTGCTGTAGTTTCTGTGTGGTTGACCCGAACAACTGCCTTCCCCCTTCTGAGAGAGGGTGACTTTTTAGGCTAATCAGACTCCTTTAATTTTCTTGTTATCTTTAGCCTTTTCCTGTTATAGTGTCCTTCAAATCATCCTGAGTAAAGGCAGACAGCAAAACAGTAATTGTGAGCCATCCTTACTGTTTTTTTTCCAATATGTCCCCAATTACATTGAACACAAAGCACTGTACTGCAAAAACACTTCTAACAGATGTTGATAAATGCTACAAAGTACTTCCAGATATGTCAGTTCTCTCAGCTTTGTTATCTACAAGCTTCTACGGAAATATGGCACATTTCTGCACTGAATTTTTATTCAGAAAGTAGCTTCACTGCTATTATCAAAATGAAAAACGAAAAGCATCTGGCATCCTAATTTGCCAGATGTTGTAGCCTAGGGATCCAACATCATCCTGATGATGGTAGAATTTTGCAATAGTAAAAATTTATAAATCTTGTTAGATGAGCACTTTCATTTTTTTTTTGGCATGTCAAAGCTAGCAAATTCTTAAATACCAAAATGCTCTAATTTATGCCACCTTTGTATGCATCATCTTACTGAAGTCCTCAGTTTTCATATGTGGTGATACTAATTTCTATATGTATTCAGTTTCTTTAGCAGTGTTCTCTTGACTCACTGTATCTTTTTTCCCCCCCTCATTGGACTTTTGATTCTCTTCTCTAATTTCATTCCTGCTGTTACAGTCTTGACTTGCATCTTTGTAAAGCTGGTCAATTATCAGAAAAGCTTGGTTGACATCATTTGGTCAACCCAGTAAAATTTAATGAAACAGATCTGGAAAGAATAATTTACTCAATTTTTCACCTGTCTCTGATTGAATCAGAGCAAGTCAACAGGATTAAAGTTCCTTTTTCAGACCAGCACTCACAACAAAATCTGAAAATTCTAAACAGTGCTTTATAGGTAGCCCAGAAATACATACTCAAATGTCTGGAATGTCAATAGACATAATATCAGCTGGGAGTGGGGAACTGATAAGGATGGAGAGCTAAGTAGCAAGTAAGTAGATGCTCACCTTTTTGGCCCAATCCATGACCTGAAATGCTGCAGTAGCAGCCAGTGTCTGTCAGTTCACTGCCTTGACCTGGCTTTCATCACCAGAAACATCATAAGACTTTTCCACAAAGTTGTTGCAAACTCCGTTCCGCCCTTCAAGCCTTTCCCAAAAAGTTTACAGCCACCTTAGCGATGAAGCTACTGAGCTTCTGTTTGCTGTTTGCTGCCAGGATGGTTTCACTGAAGATGTAGTAGTAAGGAAAGGAGAAATGGGCAGGAAAGTTGTGATCTGTTTGCTGAAGCAATGCATGTGCTCTTTAGGAAACACAGTGTAAGAAGCTTTCTGAGAATTTTTCTGAGATTTTTCCAAATCAGAAAGAGAAATGCTGATCAAAATGCAATCTATAATTATATGAATCATAGAATCATTTCGGTTGGAAGAGACCCCCAGGGTCATCGAGTCCAACCATAACTTAACCTATCTCTAGCACTAAACCATGTCCCTAAGAACCTAAACACCTTCTAAACACCTCCAGGGATGGTGACTCCACCACTTCCCTGGGCAGCCTGTTCCAATGGCTGACAACACTTTCCATGAACATTTTTTCCTAATATCCAATTTAAACCTCCCCTGGTGCAACTTGAGGCCACTTTCTCTTGTCCTATCACTTGCTACTTGGGAGAATAGCCCAACACCCTCCATGTTCCAACCTCCTTTCAGGGAGTTGTAGACAACAACAAGGTCTCACCTCAGCCTTCAGGCTAAAATAGACCTATTCACTAAAGAAGCCATCATAGTTGGCAAAGGATTGGCATATGGATGCATAGGGAAAAGATTGGCGGCTCAGAGAGGGAAAAAATGTGACTCACAAGATGAATACGCAAACCAGGAATAACCATATGGAATTTCATTATCAGACTGTGACAAACAACATCGTGATAGATCTGGCTGTACTTTTAACTCTGAACAACAGAGAAATCCCCAGAATCACAGGGTGTTATTTGATAAGAGTTAACATAGATTACTGACTGTATTATTAGTACTGCTCAGAATGGTTCTGATGTGTCATTCTATAGCACATCCTGCTTTTGGAGATGTTCATCGTCGTGACAAATATATCAGGTCGAGTGAAGAGTAGCTCCTTGTCTCCAATTTATACTTCTTCATTTGAAACACTGCTTTGTTTCCCCTTCACCTTATTGGGATAAGACACCTGCAATACAGAAACTAGATGTGAAAGGAAAGGGGAGAGCAAGCTGAAGGTAAGAATGGAGAGTATTGATCAGGAAAAAGAGTGGAGCAGATGAACCAGGGAAAGGAGATTAAAAGAGTCAGCCCATAGCAGCAGGCTGTTGGGGTGTGGGAGCTCACCCAGCCCCACCACCCAGCCCTCCCCAGATCTCTGCTGCAAAGGCAATGCAAGGGTCAGAGCCGTCACCCTCCTGTGGCCACTGCTTGCTCTGCCAGCTCCAGCCACAGAGCTGGTTGCAAGTGTGGGACATTTCAGCCTTACCAACCCACACAGGCATCATTATGGCCACATTTGAGGAATCCTGTACCCTGTATTTGTATTTTTAGGAAAGAGGAATGTGCATGGATGTCCAGACTCTTGTGAACGACAGAATAGTGCCAGCGAAGGCAGTCTTGTGTGCCTGCTTTCAGTTGTTTCTGACTTTTTAGATTTTTTCTATCTATCAAAGCTCAAACAGAAATGTTAAATCAGTTTCAATTTTAATGTAGATCTCCACTGAAAAACTTTGCCATCTTAACTCTGCTGCTTTATATGATAATATAAGGAGACTCCCCTCAGCATCTTGGCCTCTTAACAAACATCCTTCTCTGGATTCAGCTGTGCTGGTAGAATTGGGAGCTCCCAGATGCTGGTTTTCATCTCGCGCTTTGAGGCTGCCATTCCACTACTCTGCTGGCAAAGCAGCCTGTGGCTGCTCACTGAAAAGCTGGAGGCACAGTCAGCTGGCTTGCCTCAGTCAACAAGTTCAGACCCCACAAATAAAATTTCGGTGCAAAGGGAGATGTTCTCTAACAGCACAGTTCTTCTGGAACTCGAGTTGTATATTGGGATTAGATGAGCCACCATCCCATCTTTTTGAGTAACCAACATACTTGCAAAAGTAACTTTTTATTATTATATTCCCCAAAATACTATACAAATCTATACCTGGCCTTGTAGAATATATGCAGGTCTTTTATTTGTATGTATTTAAAAGTTGTTATGGTAACTTTATTCAGTATTATTCAGAGTAACAGTGATATATCATTGTGCTAGCAGATGGGGAGGGAACTAGTAATGCTTTAAAAAAATAAATAATTAACATGAGAGCTGGGAGACTACTTCAAAATGCCATTATGAAAATACATTCTAATGGAATTAGTTCAGTCCAATATTTGAAAGTTTATTTGCGGCCATGAATATTCATAAAAGCTGCTTTTTTTTAGCAATAACATTCATTAAAAAATTTAAAATTAATCATGCCAATATGTGTTTGCCCTGAAAGTGTTGTGAATTCTCAAATGACTGTGTTTGCATGAATTTTCACTTCTATAAAACTTACTCAAGTGCTTTTTCTTTTTCTTATAAGTGTGATTGGATGCTGGAGACAACCAAATGAATACCCTGGCACTTAAGATGGTAGCAGTGCTGCATAAACAGCAAATTCTAAGCAAAGAATGCCAAAAGCAAGGCTGGCCTGAGACAGTTAATGAGCAAGCTATGGGCAAGAATATGATCACATAAAATCCTTCCTAAACAATGTCAGCCAGTATATTTTTTAGAAATGAGATCAAATTATTCCTATGGCTAAGCAGCAAACACAGAAAGAAGAGGCTTATATTAAATTCATTTTTCAGCCACCTATAACTAAAAACTTAAATAGTGCCCATTCCTCTTTTTATAAAAGGTTTTATCCCTGCCTTAGAATGATGAACCTTTCACTGTAACCTGTGTGGTATGAGCAACAGTTTGTCTTAGTGCATTACTAACAGACATCAGGAAATGGCTTTTAATAAACATAATACACTCATGACAAGTTGTTGATAATTCTGACAAAAATATTGTATCCCAATATTTGGTAAACCCTTAATTCTTGCAAGGAGAATTCTTGAATTTAGTATCAATATTAGGTTGCTCCCTCGTTCTGGTCTCAGGGTGACAATTCACACACATGTTGTTGCTGCCCTGGGAACTAAAACCAGAGCTGAACAAAACCACAATCAGAAAACAATCTGGGATGTGGTCTTTGAAAAGATAAAACAGGGCTTGGTGGCTTATCATTTTCTTTCATAGTGATACCTTTCCCCACTCCTCCTTTTGAGAGTTCAAATGTAAAAAGAGTGGGCATTCCTCCAACCCCCTATTGTAAATTATAGATGAGATAAATAGCTGGGTGATCACCTGCGTGGTTGTTGGGTGACCCTTGTCAGCCTGTCTTAGAAGTGGTTTCCAGAGATGAATACCAAAGAAAGCCCATTCACCAGTAGGTGAAATTCTAACATTATCAAGTTGAAAAGTATGCAATCGGGGGAGAACAGGGAGGAGTGAAGAGGATGGGCCATTTGTGGTAATGAGTAAATGAGGATTAAATGAAGCTTCATCCACAGAAAAAAACATATGGAAAAGCAACATGAATAATTTGAACCCTTATCTCAGAAGATGGAGCTAAGAAACTGCTGACCAAGGAAAAAAAATATGCTTATTTCTCTAGAAATTAATAGCTTAAGGCAGGAGTTTCAAACTCATTTTCACCGGGGGCCACATCATCCTCACGGTTGCCTTCAAAGGGCCAAATGTAATTTTAGGACTCCTGTAGAAGTAGTTACATTTATAGATTCCTAAAGTTATATTTGGCCCTTTGAAAGCAACCATGAGACTGATGTGGCCACTGGTGAAAGTGAGCTTGACACCTCAGCCTTAAGGAATATGTATTATACATTTGAATACATGGAATTATCTGTTCAAAAGAAAAATCATCACTATTTACTTTCCAGGAAAGTAATGGCTTCCTTAGTACAAAATACATAGGTGATGCTGAAGAAGAAAGTTCCAGCAAAAGGTTTTACTTACCCATCCTCTTAACCCACACCAGCAGAGAGATCTCTCATCTACCTGAGCAAGGCACTGACCTGCAGCCAGGTAACTAAGAAACTAGATAGATGTGGGTTCTGAAAGTATCTGAGATAGATACATTTTAAAAAGAGAGATTAGTCAACAAGTAAATCACCCACAATCACTGAGAAATTTTGTAGCAAGTTCTTTGTTTTTTACTATCAGAATCAAACTCTGCCAAATTCTTCCATTTTGTGTATTTTTTCCTGTCTGATGTGGTTGATGTGCATAAAGGAGCCACTCTCTCTATTTCTGTCCATGCTTATACAAACTAGCATTTAAAACCCTAATGAAAATGGTGATAATAAAAGATGGAAAATTACTAAATTTCTGGGATAAATTCAGTAACAAATGGTTTTTACTGAGCACTCTCTGGATATGGTGGTAAAATATCAGCCGAGTGAGTGAGGAAGAGAAAGGAGCAGGTTTAACCTCTGGTGTATGTTCTGTACTAATAGGCTAGGAGGGCACAATCAGGTAAAAACATCAAGCAATTGACTTTCTAATTAATCAGTCACAAACCTGAAATACCAGGAAACTGCAATGACGGTATGCAGCTGGATCCAATTGTTTTTATGGGCAAGGCATCCTAAGATCTTGAAATTGCTTTATTCAAAGCTTTCTTCTCGGATAATATAGATGAATAAATAGTAATAAGAAAATTGTGAGGACAGGTGAGCTTGAAACCACTCACTTTGTTTAGTTCATGGAAGTACCATATATTCCGGCCAGGCTTTTCAGTTAGATGGAAATCTATTATAATGAAGAAATAGAGCCATGTCCTCTGATACTGAACTCTAGGAAAAAGATATTTGAGATTATGCTGACAAATGCCAAAAAACATTCCCCTGGAACATGCTGGAAAAGTAGAGCAAGTATGATAAGGCAGAAAGCCCCACCGAAGAAATGGTGTCTCAATCACATCCGTTAACTACTGAAGTGTTATGAAATATGCCTTTTCCATTCCACATAGTGCTCTGAATGTTAAAATAACTATGCAGTAGCACTGATTGCTGAGCAGATAATGAAGAATCTTGGACCCCCACCCTCTTGACTGACTTTCATCTGAAAGTCAACTGTATATCTAATGTTCATATAATGATATGTCCATTTCAAGCACAGCTGGGGCATAAAAGCTCATTGACTTTGCACAAAGCACTTTACCAGCTCCATTAGTACAATCCCTGCCCAGCTATCAGAACTGTAAGCTTCATTTGATTTAATTGGCACCTGAGACAAATAAGAGACTCAGCTCAGGTGTTTTCTGTCGGTCTTCTCTCACACAGCCAGACAAAAAGGACAGAGCCTGGGTGATTTCAGATCAGGTTTGGTTTATTCAAAAGACCATTTCCTGCCTGCTTTCATTTGTGTTTCTTAGCAAGTGGCAACCAGGAGTCTGGCCAGCAAAAATGGGAACAAATATACATAATGTCAGCGACACGCTTCGATGCCAAAAAATGTGTCTTATATAGTGTAGCAGAACACAGTTAGAAATTATCAGAGGGTTGGGTGATGGCTGGCTCTAGTCTGGCAATGGAAGGAATGAAAAAGAATTAAGCACTCTGGACACTGTTTTGTGTTTGGAATGGTTGTTAAAGGGCAAAGTAGCTTAGTTTGTTGTTTCCTGCAGGTGTGCTCATAGGGATGGGAATGAACAAAGCACTGGCACTACTGAGCCATCTCGACCAGAGATACAGAGGTCAGGTGTCCTGGCTGGGGCTAAAAGAAGGGAAGAGCCCTTTGAAGGATGTATGGGAGAAGTAGGGAGTTTCCAAAAGGTGTAGTGTGGCTCCTTGTTTTCTTATTCTTATTCTGCCTGTGGAAGAAATTTGTAGAACAGTCGTAGAATCACAGAATAGTTTGAGGTGAAATGGGCCTTCAAAGTCTTGAGAGGATTCAGCGTAACCTTAGGGAGACACTTTGCTGCTGTAAAAAACTGTAAGTTATAATATGTGTCATATGGCCACATAAGCATTTTGTACCTTCCTGTGAGTGACCCACTGAAGAACCACTGATGAGATTCTTCCTGTAAAATGTTTCAAGCTTATTTTGCTCTGTTTTATACATGGAGTGCCTCAATTTAGTCCCAAATATGTGGGTTGTCATATCTTACTTAGACCTACATTAGAAAGTCTCAGTATTTCTTCAGTTTATCACCCCAGCTTTCATGTCCTCAAGCGATCATTTAGTGCCGGGACCTGGATGCTGCAGCAAATTCTAATTGATCCATTGTAAGGCACTCAACACACATTCATGTGAAAATTCCTTAATAGATTCGTGCCAGTAAAAAGAACCCCAAAACCAAACTTCTACCAATGCCATGATGCACAAAGGAATTAATATGTTGTTTTAAGTTTAAAAACTAAACCCAACGACACTTCTCACAAGGAACAGATAAAATTGCAAAGGCTCTGAAAATTAATTTCCTGCTAGCACTGAAATAATTGAAAGACCTAAGTTGCTTCTGAGATTAGAAGGCTGTCTGCAGGTCCCATCTGTGAACAGATTTTAAGCAAAACTCCCTGCAGAACCAGGTTTTTGTTACTTAGACAGTTTTCTACCAACAGAGATGTTGATTAATCACTGAAAAATTTACAATAACTAACAGAATGATTGGTATAATTGCCTGAAAGATGATGGCTATTCTTAAATGATCACAGTGTTACAAACTTCCAAGGTACAACATTTCTGTATCTGTATCTTTGTGTGTAGAGCTTTGAAAATGCTTGTTTCAACACTTCCACAGTCATTGTCTACCATCTGCCAGCCCTCTAGAGCATTCGCAAAGGGCCAGGAGTCATTAGTGTACACAGGAAGGATTCCCTGCGTCTTCATCATTCTATAGGAACAGGAACATGAATACAAGAAGTTCTACACAGTCAGAAAGGATATTTTGTTTTTCAGAAATCTCTCCATTTGAAAAATCTTTCTGTACTTAGAGCTAATCCATCTGGGATTGCTCCAGGTCTCTTAGACACCTCTGTCTGTCTCACGTCTCAGAAAATTACCATTTTCTGCTTTGGTGGGCCCACTGCTTATTATTTGTGTTATTACAGGACATGGACCAGGCCTTATCAAGCACTGGGGACAGGCAACATCAGCCAATGGCTCCCTGGCAAAAGAGCTGGCAAGCCAAGCCAGCCGTACAGAAGACATGCAAAGGAATCTAGGTTTAATCTCTCACTTCTTCTCCATTTTGGGACGGTGATTTTTGGCACTTATTATGTTCTCAGCATGTTGGCCTACGCACCTGACTTAGATGCTGACTTCAGGTAGTACAAATTTTCCTGATTAATCATCGAAGGAAGACAAGTTTCTCCAGTGACAATGCAAAGCACGATCCTAAAGTGTTTGTTTTGCCCTGTGGAAGAAAGGCTGTCTCTGTGCTGAGTATTCAGGAAGACCAAGCAGAGCAAACTACATCATACAAACACCTTTCTGTGTCCTCTGGATCTTGGATCCCTAACTGTGAAGTACGAATAACACTAATTTTCCTCATAAAGTGATTGCAAGGATAGACTGGGAGATGTCTATATACAGTCATGGTAGAACCCCTGAAATAGACCTAATAAACTCTCTTTCTCTCACTGTATGCATATTTGCTTTTCAGCATCTGAAATGAATTATTGGACATAAAAGGTATTATGACATTAGAAACTCTTCTGTTAAATTCAGACTTTTAGCTTTCTACAGAAAAAGATATTGAAGGATGAAATATTTTTTTCTTGCAGATAGTTGGAGGTTTCAGAAGCAAAAATAAAATGTAGAAAAAATAACATAACTGTTTTGTTTCAGATTCCTGAATTATATTTTTCCTCTGTGCAAAGCAGACAAGGACTACAAGAATGGATAAAGGAGTTCATCCATATAAGCCAGAAAGTGGAACTGACAATGAATGTGAAAGGAAGAGATTATGCTCACCAGACTGTTGAAGACAAGAAAGTGCAGACAGGGGCGTTGCTGAACAAGTACATTCAAAGTCAGGTAAGTGTATGGCTTTAACTACAAAGTCAGGCAAAGGATAGCTCTTTAGGGATTAATCATGTGCCCCTCAATTTTCTCTCTTCAAAATACTTAACTAGTAAAGAGCATGGATCTTGTTACTTCTTTTCTAGTCTTGAAATTTACTTTACCCTTGTGCATTCTTACGATTGTGTATAGCTGCAATATTTATAGTAAGTGGAGTCCCACATGGTATGGGATTTTCACAAGAAGGCTTCCTGTGCCTAAGGAATATCCTTCTCCTGTGGGTGTTGGCACATCAATACTAGGCTGGATAAATCTACTCTCCATAATTCAGTGATTTGCTATTGACTTGAAGGGGATGGTGCAAGGCTGCAGTTTGGATATGCATAAACAGCAGAGATTTAATGAAGGTGCTCATGGTGTTTGCAGATTCAGAACAGACATGATGTTAAGAACAGTAAAGAAAATAATCAAATATATAGCAAGTAGACATTTAATACATCTGAATATGCAAAATTACTTATTTTGTAAAGGATCTGAGGCAGCTTTGGAGGAACAGTGAAAATGTCTTTAAAGATCTGCTGGAAGGCTGCATTTAAAAGAGATCTCACAGATACTGTAAATATTACTTACTTCTGGGTGTTCTTGCTAAGATCTTAGGTTAGATCTTTCTCCAGTGATAGCTGGTGTTCAATAATTTTGTTGCACTTACCCTGCTGAGGATCTGGATACTTATGTGGAAAAACAAACAATAGTCTGAAATGACTTGGCCTTGGTACTTTACAATTTTTGGAGATAAGTGTTCAAGTTTCATATGTTATAGAGAGAGAGCAAGTTCAGTTCTGCTTAGTGCTTTGAATACAGTGGATGAACCCAGCAAAGGGCATAATCTGTTCCTGCACTACAGGGGTTTGCAATGTACACCTTCAAATTTTCTGTGTGAATAAAATTATATACTGTGGTCACAGCGCAACTGTGAAATTCTTACAAGTTCTTTAGAATATATGATGCATATTCTGTATGAAAGGTACAGCTGAACTTTATGAAAAAAAAACTTTCTCATGCCTCTAAAAATGTGTAGTATTTTCAGGAAATTAGCATTTCAGTTTGGTGTGAAGAGACTAAAAATTATTAATTCATTTAAAAGATAAGGTCTATGCTAAAATAGAGGGGTAGTGATGATACAAGCAATATCCTAACTTTTGGTCACACAGTTCCTATTCAGTCCACATTTTCCTCAAATGTACCTGAATTCTCTTCTCTACTTGTCATCAAAAAGAAGAGCATTCAAGCATTCCCCATTTAAATGGCCCATAGAAATATCTTATCTGCACAATGAATTGCTTAGTTTGAGTGACAAGTTTTAAAGGTTGGGCACAACACCTTTCCATTCATTTGTCTAGCACAATCCTTTTTATCAACACCCTCCAGGCTCCCTCCACTCTCTGTGCGAGGGAGATAACGAATAGAGCAAATTTTTATAAAGAATATTTTCTATTTAACGAACCATGGTATCTATCTGTTGTTAACCTTCTGAGCAGTGTGTGAAACAGGATTACCATATAGGTGGTGAAATAGCCATTAAGCTGATAAACCAAACTTCACCAGGGTGTTTCAAATTTTCTTTTGTCAGCTGCCAAGGTCAGAGGAGATGGGGGTTATTTTGAACTTGGAGGTGGATTCTCTTATCTGCTGCCCACCACTCCCTGTTCCAGGCATGGGTAATATGAGATGTATGAGGTAGACTTGGGTGTTTCATAAAGTTGACTTATAAAGACATTCTTTCTTAATGTTTGAGTATGATGAGAAAACTTTGGAGTTCAATGTGTTAGTCTCTAATAATGATCTTCAACATCTCAAGGAAAAGCTAAGAAGTCCTAAGAAGTCCTGTGACTGGGAACCAAACTCACAGAACACAGCTTGTTTGTAGAAAGATTCTGTGAAAGATAAACTAAATATAATGTTGCAGAGGGATCCGACTACTGTTTTAATTTCCATATGCGTATGCATTTATTCATATGCATACAAAAAATAAATAGCCTACTTAGTATATTTATGCACAGTACTTTCCAGCTGATCTGTTGTTTTCTCTACTCTTTCGAATGCCTGCAGGACTTATTACTTGAACTCTGACAACTGTCTTCCTAGAGAAGACAGCTTTGCTCCTCATCCCCTCTGGGACATAGTTCTTAATTCAAATCAGATTTCGAAAAATAGTAGCAATGTGCAGGAAATAATAGAAGTAGCTATTAATCACTGGCAGGAAGAAAAGAGACTATCCTTTGAAACCAACTTATCCTTCAAGTTACCAAGTAATGCACTTTTTATTTAACTCTAATGTGTTTGGGATCTTGAGTTTCTATAGGAGTGTCATAGCTGTATCACCTCCAGGCATCAGGGACTGTGAATGGGAATTCAACTCAATTTATAGTTCAGGCAACTGCTGATGTGAAACTGTCATGAATCACAGCAAATGGTATAGGATGTCTGAAGCCAGTCAGTCTACAAAGTGCAATTTCTTCCTCCTTTCACACATAAACATCTATTGATGTTAGATTAGCAAGTGTAGAGCTGAGTGAATAATTTATAATGAACAATTAGTCTAATTGTGTCTGCTTCCATTTTGAGCTGATTATGAAGTGCTGAGATTGGATGTCTGAGGTGATTTGTGTATTTCTTCAAAACAAGTTTTCCATGTGAATGTCATGTGAGTAATTCATTGTGAATAGTTGAACTTCAGGAGTGATGATGGTTGCTAAGTTATATGTCACTGAGATTGTTTGTGTTTCCCTAATTAGATTATTTGCAAGTCCAGACAAAACACAGTGAATTTCAATTATTAGAACTGAAGATATCATGGCAGCAGAATAAATGCTGGAAAATATCTGAACATTTGAACTTAATATGTTTGAATTAAGGCAAAACCAAGGAAATAACTGGAAAATTAATACAAAAGGTCAATAGACATCATTGTTTTTACCTTTATTTTCAAGTGAGGAGGTTACTTAATGAAAATCTTTCTATTCTCCCAGGTCTAATAGAACTTCCTTTTACCATCTGCATTTAATTTCTGTGTTGTTCAGGGAGAGGTCTTCCATTAATTATCTGTTCATGTGTGGAGTTTGCCAAGGCCAGCCCCAGACAGTGACATAAAATCCTGGCTGAAATGAAATTTAAGTATTTCCACTGACTTCATCAGCACTGTGATTTCATTCTCTCTTCTGAATACTTTCATATTACAGGAGCCTTGCATCTGGATCTAGGGTTGAAGTTGCTATGAGAAATATTAAGATTTCTGGAAATGGAAAAAAAAAAAAGTAGAGGAAGGCATGACTAAAGGCCAATGGAAATGTTATTAGAGGTCCCTGTGGATCCTGGTGTCCTGTGCTGCCAGTGCTCAGGTGGGAGTCACTGAGTCATGCCTGAATGATGGCACAAGTCTCTTTGTGACAGGCACCTTTTATCCCACTGAATACATCCGAATTTTACATCTGAGCCTGCGTGCTACTGCATTATTGCCTTTAACTTCGACTTGCTTGGTTTTTCTGCATGGCTTTTTAAAAAGACCTGTCTTTCCTCACCTTGTTATTTCAGCATTGGTCAGTGGATTGCACCATGTCAAATATGCATTCAGATTATTTGTGAGGGACTTTTTACAAGAATCCTTCTTTCTGAACAGTCTTAATCATGATAAATGCTCTTTGTCAGCATTTGGGAATCCTCCTCCTGTGTAATGTGTCAAATCCCTGACAATGAGACTTCTACTCAAAGTGTTTTGATGCACAGTCAGCTATTTTCTTGTACCACTGAGAGCAGATCACAATAAGAGAATTTTTCAGCTCACAGGTGTGCTCTGGGCACCCAAGATGCATGGGCTTTTTTACCTTAATTATCTGTGCTATTTTTTTCTTCATCCAGAAATCAAACCAAGTCATTATTTCTCATGTCACAGGTGTTTTGTAAACATCAATGAAGGTTTGTGAATCCCAACATACCAGTGATAAAGGGCATCAATATGCTCAAAACGAAATGAGTGGTTCTGTCTTCAGAAAAGAGTTCAAATTCCCTTTCAGCGAAAAAGGATTGCACCAAAAGTAATGTCATGAAAATAAAATTAAAAATGGAACAGCTGCTCCTTGAGTACTGCTCACTGTTGTACCAAATAAATAAAACACATTCTTTAAAACATATTATCTGGTCATGGGATTAAAAGCAGTGTTGTTGTGCATGAACACCAAAGAAATTAATGGTTTTCCATTTTGAATCATGTTCCTTTGGCATATCCAAGGTGTGTGTAAAGGCTGTTGCCCTGTCTCTCAAAAAGACAGTATGAGTATAACGAAGTGAAGGAGGAGGATGGACTGGTCAAGCAAAAGCAATGTTTTTATTTGGTAAATATTTTATAGGGCTAAAATGAGGCACGTGAGCAAGGGATGCTGACACTCAATATTTCGTCTGGGAAAGAACATAGCATTTAGCACTTTCAGACATGCCCTTCTTTACTTTGGTCCCAGCACTGTAGCAGCAGCATTTCTAAAAAGCTGTAAAATGCTCTGATGGAAAGGAATGATAATTCACAGCTCCTCACACATGGGGATTACTGAAATATACGTAAAATTTCACTGCATCAGCAATTCCATCTAGCTTACACCTGACTGATATAACTTAGGTTTCCTTTCTCTATATATACTTGCTTTTTTATGTGTGTTCTGAAACAGTTATTTGAGGGTTATTGGTATTCAGGTATTTTTCCTATAGATTACTGCTCTGGTCACTTCTGTCTTTCCAGCTGGTGTTTAGAACTTTAAAGCAGAAATTTATAAGAGGGAATACTGTACCAGGCAGAGCTAAAAGTCACTAACTCTCCATGTGGCATCCAAAAGGTCTCTGAAATGAACCCCGTTGTGTGATTCATATTCTACATTTTAGTTTTTTTTTTCCTTTTTATGCAGAGTTTCCAAGTCCACTATTGCTGCCAGAGAGCTAATATTCCAGGTTCACCTTTACCGACATGTCTTCCCAGTGTTGCCAGATTCCAACTAGTTTAAACACTTGGAACTGAAGGAATTTACAGATTATTTGTGTTTAACACACACAAATATTTATTTTTTCCTTAGAGAAGAAAAATGAAAAATCTAATTTATTTATTATTATCGCTGAAGTTAGTCATAGACTGACTGTCAGATAGTCATAGAGGCATCCAAATGCACTGTGGTAAAAGAGATTTGCAGATCAGGAGTCCCAGGTAGTTTCTTCAAGATCTACAGGAGTGCAGAATAATGGATTATGCTCTAAATGAATCCACCAGTAACTATATCAGTGGACAAAGGAAGGGCAATGGATGTCATCTATCTGGACTTCTGTAGAGCCTTTGACACAGTCCCCTACAACATCCTTCTCTCTAAATTGGAGAGGTGTGGACTTGTTGAGCGGACTGTTTAGTGGGTGAGAAATTGGCTGGATGGTCGCACCCAGAGAGTAGTGGTCAATGGCTCAATGTCTGGATGGACACCGTTAACAAGTGGTGTCCCTCGAGGGTCCATACTGGGACCAGTATTGTTTAATATCTTCATTAATGACATAGACATTGGGATTGAGTGAACCTTCAGCAAGTCTGCAGGTCACATCAAGCTGAGTGGTGTAGTTGACACACCTGAGGAACGGGTGCCATGCAGAGGCACTTGGATAAGCTCAAGAAGTGGGCCCATGTGAGCCTCATGAGGTTCAACAAGGCCAGGTGCAAGGTCCTGCACCTGGCTTGGGGCAGCCCCCAGTATCAATACAGGCTGGGGGATGAAGGGATTGAGAGCAGTCTCATGGAGAAGACTTGGTAGATGAGAGATTGGACATGAGCTGGCAACGTGCGCTTGTGGCCCAGAAGGCAAATCACACCTTGGGCTGCATCAAATGCAGCGTGGCCAGCAGGTCGAGGGAGGTGATTCTGCCCCTCTGATCCACTCTGGTGAGACCCCACTTGGAGTTCTGTGTCCAGCTCTGAAGCCCTCAGCACAAGGAAGACATGGACCTGTTGGAGAGGGGCCAGAGGAAGCCACCAAGATCATCAGAGGGCTAGAACAGCTCTGCTGTGAGGACAGGCTGAGAGAGTTGGGGTTGCTCAGCCAGGAGAAGGGTCCAGAGAGATCTTATTGTGGCCTTTCAGTACTTAGAAGAGGCCTGTAAGAAAGATGGGGACAGACTTTTTTAGCAGGGCCTGTTGTGATAGGACAAGGGGTGGTGGTTTTAAACTAAAGGAGAGGAAATTCAGGCCAGAGATGAGGAAAAAACTTTTTACAGTGAGGGTGATGAAACATTGGAGCAGGTTTCCCAGAGATGTAGTGGATGCCCCATCCCTGGAGACATTCCAGGCCAGGCTGGACAGGGCTCTGAGCAACCTGATCTAGTTGAAGATGCCCCTGCTCATGGCAGGGAAGTTAGGACTAGATGACCCTTTGAGGTCTCTTCCAACCCAAACTACTTTATGATTCTATGAAGTTCATATATCTGAATCCAGAGAGGCAAGTATTTTCTACCTTTAACTCCCTGGACAAGGACCACAGTGTGTCTCCACATTTGCCATAGGCATCTCAGTTAAATGCCTCATGCTTGTGAATATTTAATACATTTGTGCTAGGAAAAAAGATTAATGAACTCTAGTAAAGGCATTAAAACTCCATTATATGTACAACTGTAAACACTTTTTGCTTCTTAAATATATATGAGAGAAACATCAGTCCACAACATTTTGTCATTCTACGCTGCAAACTTCTCTGTTGTCATAGTGTAGAATTGGCGAAAAAGATGTTGTTTACTAGACTGAACACTTCCACACATTCACACCCAACTGAAATGTTGACCTTTACAATGAGAAATTGTGCATTTTGCTTGCAAGCTCTTCTGTTTCAATACTGAAAGTTGAGAAATGCACAAACATAAACACAGAGCTAAATCTCTTGTCTGTTTATGAAGTAGTGTCATCCAGTTGAGGCACTAACGTGTATGAGCCAAGTGGCTGACTTTGGAAGGATCTTGGCTTCATTAAACTGCCTTTTCTTTAATCTTCTGCACTCATTTCTGATACATCTTTGTCATTTTAGCATGTAAGCTAGGGTGAGGCTAGTTTCTGCAATCAGCGGGTTGTCCACCTTTGTGTCTTGTATAGTATTTGTAAGTGGAAAATAATTTTTAAAATTATTCAAGTTGACTGGCAGTGCTTTCTGCTAATCAAAATTGCATTAAAGTTTATTCCTTTGCATCTTTGGTGCTGGTGGCATTTCACATTGATAGGAGCTTTGCATATAAACAGGCTTCAAATTTTAGACATGCGGTGTAAAGGCAGTGGTGCTGGATTCTTCCAGGCAGCAGCTGGATTTCAGTGGCTTTTGGATACATCCTTGCTGTGTTTGCTTGAGTTATTTTTTTTTCTCAGAAACCTTTATTCAATTAGAAAGCTTGAATCCACGATGCCGATCTGTCTGATCTCTGCATGTAGCTCTGTCCCTAAGCCTCCTTTCTGGAGCAGTTAATTTTTAACAGTGTCCTGCATGCACATATGATTTCTTGTGACATTTATTTGGTAGGTGTCTGGAGGTGTGGTAAGCAGACTGTAAGCAGAGGTTTATTCATATATGCTGATTCCTATACAGCATTAATGAAAAGGCAGTGTAAGGGATCATTGCTGAGCCTCCTTTTCCTATCCTCTTCCTACCTAGCCCCTCTTGGAAGGAATTATTCCACACTGAATGAATATTATTTTAATAATATGTCATCCTTGAGAAAGCTCTTGGGTCTTGCTGAATGCTCATTTACATTGCTTTAATCAATAGTACCTTAAAGACAAGGGCTTCTGCCAGTGGAAGGATGACGTGAGAGAAGATTCATGAGATCACTCAAGAGCTGTGCTGGAGCAATGTCCAGGGAGCAAGTGGGACAAGACTCATGGCATTTTCAAATCTCATTCTCCTCTGAGATACGTGAAGATGTCAGCTTTGAATTTTTTCCTTGACAGTGATATTTTGAAGCTAATAGAGGTCATTTGACAGGAAACAAAGTGAGTGCAGGATGTGTAGCTTAAACTTATTAATTAGGATTACTTCCTTTTGCTAAGCCAAATTTTCTGGACAATAATTCTCTTGAGTTCTTTCTTCCACCACTTTGATGGGACATTGTTTCTTCAGTAATGGAAGGTCTTTTCAGGATTTTTAGTTCATTACTGGGGAGCTAAAATCTAATGTAGGCAAACACAAAGTCTTGAATAACATCAACAATCAGCACAAATTGGAGAGTTCAAGTTTTTCTCACTGCAAATAGGTACATCTACCTATGCCCAATGCATAGATATGAAGTAGTTTTAAATTAGTCCCTTTATTCATCTTTCAAGGCCCTGAATGAGGATCTGTGTTCAGGTCCCATACCAGGTGGAGGTGCACGTTCAGCTCCCAGAGCGGCACATCTGAATTAACACGGTACTCGACTTAGACTAATTAGCCTGGCCTCAAAGAGCTGCACATGCTGTAGGTAATGCAAAAATCCCTCTGCTAGCAATGACCACCATAGTTCCCCGGGTGGAGGCAACCAGACCTTAACTTTCTTCAGGGCTTCTTCACTGAGACATGGCACAGCCTAAATATAGCCAGATTGCCTTTGTGGCACATCACACAATGGAGTCACAGAATCACAGAATGGTTGGGACTGGAAGGGACCTCAGGAGATCTAGTCCAACCCACCTGCTAAAGCAGGTTCACTCAGAGTGATTGCACAGGAATGTGTCCAGGTGGGTTTTGAATGTCTCTGGAGAAGGAGACTCCACAACCTATTTGGGCAGCCTCTTCCAGTGCTCTGGCACCCCCAAAATAAAGAGATTTCTCCTCACATTTAGATGGATCCTCCTATATTTCAGTTTATGCTCATTGCCCCTCATCCGATCATTGGGCACCACATCGTGATACTTCGTCATACAGATGCGTGGCCCTGCACTATGCCATGTGGAAGTGTGGACACAGCATGGATGAGCCCTTCTGCCTTTCTTCTGCCACATAGCTGTGCCTTAAGCAGGGCTTGTCAGGACCAGGGCAGCACCATGCTGCCACATCCTACACAAAGGAGTGGAGGGGGTGAAGTTAGCTCAGTTCATGTGTATTCAGGAATTTCTCCCCTGGAGGATGTCTGTAAGATGTCTCTGGATGAGGTGATCTGCAACTGAGAGGTTATCCTTGAGGTACCCAAGACTAGTTCCTCGAATGCTGCTGGTTTATGTCAGGGCAGTCAACACACACCATTACCGTGGATCTTGGCCTACGCCTTGCAGGTTCATATTCTGGCTTTGGGCGTTAATTTCTCATTTCTGGGTCAGCTCTGTGTGGTAGCCATGAGATCAGATTCCAAATCTGCATGCAGTCATTAGTTCATCACACAAGGCATTGCCTAAGATGGTTGAATTTCGTAAGAATTAAGCTCTGGTTTAACTCCATTGTTGATTAGACCTACCAAGACAAACCCCATTTTAAACATAACCTTTAGATGCATATCCAAGAACTTTCTGTAGCACTTGTTACCTGCTCAAGCTTATGATTTTACAAACCCAGCAGGTAATTCAAGTTGTCACGAGCTCTCATGTTTCAGGAGTCCACTGTAACAATAGCTGTGAGAGAGAAGGTCAGAAAGTGAACGTTGCTTTTGGGAGATAATTAAAACTTTTCATCTCCCTTCATAAAATATTCAGGGGAGTCTCACAGAGATTTAAATTAAAATCTATTTTCAAACATTTTAGTGGTGACCACCTAGGATGTGGCTGACTGCATCACTGATGTAACGGTGTGCCAGGGGACATTGTCCCCTGGGGCAGTTCTGACAATTTCCTTCTGCACCTTGTTCTGAATGTGTTTCCATTGTGGTCTGGGTGGACACAGACTCCCTTATTCATGCCTCACACTGGTAATATTGATAAGAAATAATGTCTTGTGAAGCGGAGACAGCAGGTCAGCATTGCTGCCCATGCCTCACTGTTGCCAGTGCAGCTGTTGCACTGCCCAGGTTCCCCGTGCTTTGGTGATGTCCTTGTCCTCACGAGTGCAAGCCAAGAGGTGAGCAAATACAGGCAAGTGGCACCCCATACTGTGCAATGGTTGGCACCCCCATGAATTCCTAAAGCCTGTTGTACAAACTCATACAAGTTTTAGAGAAATTCATGCTTAAGATATTAATCTTTGGTAGATTTTTCAGAGAAATGGGCAGAACAAGCATACTTTTTCTACGCAGCAAGAATTTGAAGTGTAACAAATGCAACCTGTTTTGGAATTTATGTGGATCTTCCTGTAAGAATACCTGGGTACTTCCCAGTCCCTCCAGAACTAAATCTTAACAAAACATATAGGAATTAAGAAAAAAGTAATTCCTGTTCTACAGCTGGGAAACGTGATAGGTTAACCATAAATTCCCTACAGCAAGTGACCTCAGAATCATGCAGTAATAGGCGTTTTCTCACTAAGACCTTTATTACAGCTTGCTTTCGTGCCCAGTGTACAAGAGGTACCAGGAAAACATGAGAATGCATGTGCAGACGCTTCACACATTTCTGCAGGTAACTTTGCTGTGTGCTTCAGGAGATCCAGGAGAAGAGACCGTTCCTGCTGAGGTTGCCACCAAAAATCCCAGGGAGCATCTGCTGGCATTTTCTCATGTCAGTGCATGTTCAGTGCAGTCAACTGACATAACTTCATACTTCCAGGCAGTTTTGTTCATATGTGTTTTATGCTGAAGTTGCAGAGCCAGAAATGAAGTCTCTGTTCCCATCAGACTGTAGTTTATTTCTTGGATAAAGTACATTTCTTTCACTTACTTTCTAGAAAGATAAAACAACCAAGGATCATTCGGGAATTTTTTTTCAAGCTGCTTTTATGACTATCAGGGGCTTTCTTCATGGTGAGATATTGATTTGTATGACATGAAGTGATAGCCTGCTGCAAAGAAACAGCACCATTCTTTCAATGCGAAAGCTAATTTAATATTGATCTTTCACTTATAAAATGCAAGGATAATTCTTTCAGTAAAAACACCTTACATCAGAGCTCCTGTGGCTCTCCCAATTCAATCTGAATTTCTAAGCACTAAAGAAATCTCATTATTGAGAAATGAAATAGCAGCTCTCTTGGCAAAAAGGTCATGGAAGTGTGAAATAGCCTTTGTACTGTATTCAGCAGCAGTTCTTGAATATATACATTACTCATCCATGAGGCTCATGATGTTCAAATGCCATCTACAACAGTGCTACTTCTCTGACAGTCATTTTACTTTTTCCCCTTTTTGCCTTTAATAAAGCAAAGATTAAATGGTTTACAAGAGCTATTACTTTGAAAGTCACGTTTTCTCCACATCTCACTTGCAATTGCATAGGCAATATGTTTTCTATTAGAATACTTAACTCAGTGGGTTTGGATGTTTAGGTTTCAGCAAGCAAGTCTCTGAATGTTGAGGTTTTCTGCCTGATACCAGTCTTCTTAGTTTTCCATCCATCCCTATTTCCCTTTCAGCCCAACCTATTTATTGTTATTTTCTTTGGTTCTGCCAATCCTTCCCCTCAATTTCCCCTGATTTGCCTTTTGACTTGTCTCACTCAGCTCATGCTGCAATTAGATCTTTCTTTTTTCTGCATTCCTGCAACATCCCACAGTTAGTTTGATCATTAAAATCAGAGGAGTTTAAAGATGCTTCTTTGATTTTTTTGTTCTCAGTCTAATTTGGGTTGGACTTGTTTTTAAATAAGGATTTATATAAGGTGTATAAATAGTATTAAATAAACCTTTTTTCCCAAGCTTTTAGCGTTTTTTTTTTTCAGAAAAATAATAATAATAATAAAAAAAAGAGTGTTATATAAGCAGTCTAGCATAAGGAGAATTGGATAGTTAATGGATGGGGAATTCCTGAAAACAGTAGAACAAAGGTATTTAATGGGAGGTTACTTCAAAGGAAATCTGTGAAAAAGAGAAAAACTGTGGGGATCTGTATACCTGAGGAGGCACACATCCTACATTTTATTCTTACATGTTTGCAGTTATATACAAAAAGGATTTCACAACTGAAGTACGCACATGGGGAGACACACTAGCTGGAGTTTATTCAGAGGCTCCTGACAGAGAAGGGGAAGGAGCATTTTGCTGAAATGTCTCAATATTTGTGGACTATACTAAAGTATCTGTTTAAAATATTGGAGAATATCTTCTGCATTGGAGGTAGGGCTCAGTAGTGGAGATGGCATGAGGAAAACAGAAAGAAATTATGGAAGTAATGATATGGGGTTCACTGACAAAAATGTGGTGAGTGGAGGTCAGAAATTTTGATTAAAAAGTTAAATACTTTAGACATGAAGGAACTGTGTGAAAATATTTGGCTTTCAGAACATGGCAGCCTTGTGTTCCTATTCACACTGCCTAAGTGTGAGGGGGAAAAGAGCACTGAGAAATAGCATGTAATCAATATGAAAGGTCTATACTGAAGCTGTAACAACATCCACAGTGCAGAATATGACTGCACCATCGTGCAGAGCTGCACTGTAGGCTGAAGCTCTGTAACCAGACAGGTTGCATTTATTATAGGAAGATTGCCCAAGGGTATTTTCTTTGGTTTCTGGCTCCCAGAAGAAGTTTGCTCTTATTTTCTGCGTTGGTCTTACCTGCCTTTTAAGCCATACATCCTTCAGCTGGTGAAACCTGCCCCTTACAGACGTGTCCACAGCAGTTGCTGATGCCTGTGCCAACCCAGCCATTGAACAGGCTGGAGCAGCAGCTGCCTCTAACTGGTACACACGGATCGTCCTTCTGTTGTGTGTGTCTTGCTCTTTGATGCTATGGAAATACATTAATTTATGCTTTGCAGCTACATCCCAGATGATCATGGTTGTATTTTTAGACAAACAAAATCAAGGGGGGAGGGTGTGTGCTCTTAGAGGATGCTGTAGTTAGGCAGTTGATGAGAGGAATTAGAGACTGCTTTTTGCTCTGAGCAGTTACAAATGTAATAGGTATGGTGATATACGTATAACAGGAGCTGTATTCAGATCCTGCACGTCAAATTCAGCTTCTCTTTCTGCCAGAGATGTCTGACTGCTTTTCACTGCTCTCTGTCCACTCCCCTGCCATGTGAACACACACATACACACACACAGACATACACATACACATACACATACACATACACATACACATACACATACACATACTCTCTTTGTCTCTTCCAGGCTCCCACAGACCTTTGGAAGCCTGTGCTTATCTGTGGTGGACAGAGCCATCATACAGACCTGTGGGTAAAACAATTCTGCCACCTGCAAACATGTTGATTATGTTACCTTGCAGTTTATACCTTCTGCTGCTCACTGATGTTCACTGAAATGCACACAAGTGCTTATGCTTTAAAAGGTGTATTTCTGTTCAGGATACAGACATATTCAGAGAAAAACATTGAGATATTAGTGTTTTATTGTAGGTTTTTGCCCTCTGTAAAGCTATTTTTCCAGCAGGAGATGACGCAGTGACACCTCTACCTGCATACTCCTTCCTAAAAACTCTGTGCAGACTGTGTCTTTGTGTTTGGGAAAAGTGCTGACATGCTTCAAAATCATGAATGAGGTCACAGCAACTTTCCCCATGGATCAGTGAGGTTGAACTGAGAAACAACATGCAGATGTCTTCTAGGAAGAGAAGAAAAAAGTGCCTTGAGGATGACATTTGAGTACAGTGTCTCCAAACAGGGTCAAGCAAACAGTTTGTTCTCTGGCGTGAGATGGGGGTGGGAAAAAAATGCCAAAAGGCTTTTCAGCTCTGGGTAAAATCTGTCTTTTGTGTTTTACTTTGCTTTTCTGATTTATAGTCCCAGGCAAGGCCTTATGTGATCTTCCATTAGTGGAGAGATTAACGAGATGATCTTATAAAATTATTTTTTTAGCTCTACGTGGTTTCTGTTGTGAATACAGTATTAAGAATTTTACAGCAAAAGTACTTATCTACAGTTAGAAAAAAGCTTTGCCTGTGTTCAATTTTCTAATTTTTACACGGTAGTTAAATCACGGCTTTGGTCTTATTGTGAAAAGAGGTGATTACTAAGTAGTGAGAGTAAAGTTTCTTGATGATACTAGTCCTTTTGTCTAAAAAAGGTATAAACATCTTTTGGCTTTTATAGGAGCTAATGGGGAATATACATGTCAAAAGCAATGCAAAACCTGAGTTGCACAGTTGTTGACACATTGTTCAAATCCCAGCTGACAAACTGCATTTTCATTCAGCGACAATCTCTGATGGTTTCACAAGCTGGACAGTGACGAAGGGGGGAAAAAAAGCCTGACAATTTCTTCCATAATTGCCACCTGCAATCCCAGAGAGCGGAGGAGGAATGAAGCCATAAATAGCAAGGAAGATTTGTCAGGCTGTGCAAGATCAGAGCATTGATTCAGCCTTGATTGGACTCCCCACTGCTGTCCTTTCGTTATTTATGTCAGGTTAACCTCTCTCTTTCAGCAATGACATCTGTTCCCCATCTACTAATTTCAAGGAACATACTGCGGTTTCCATTTTGTCAGCTGGTTTTCCTTCTTCTGATTACTTTGGAGCAAAGCTCCTGGGGTGGTTTTTATTTAAATAGTGCCTAATTCAAAATGAATGTGCTTGCTTCGAGATAGGACATGTGATAAGACATGGTACATTCCATAAAACCTGCCAACAACGTTCAAGATGAAATGAAAACTATGTGGACCTAACAGAGAGGTTTACAGAAGGCAAAAGCTGAGGGAAGAACAGTCCAAGCACAAGGGGTGGAAGCTCCCAGACCTGTAGGCAGCTCTGTTTTGTACAAGGAAAATGTAACCATCAAATACCCTGTGGTTGTGCACGATACACAGGTGAGGTGTTACCCCAGGTGTGTGAACAGATGAGTATGTCCACTTGTCGCTAGAAATCTGCTTCTATTCATCAGTTAGTCCAATAACGTCTGACAGCTTTATTTCTGAATTTAGATTGGTTATTTTCAGTTTGCATGGGGTCTGTTTTCAGAGAGAATCTTTGTAAGACAGTTTGATGATTTTTCTTCTCTCCCATGCATGTTGGTTGTGCAATGCTTGACTTTTGCTGGTACACAGCAAATGCCGCACGAAGCTCCCTACATTTCTTGAGCAATACTGATGGGGAAGGAATCTTACAGTGCTGCAAACTGTGCTCACAGAAAAGCATTACATATCTTCCACTAGAGATGTTTCTTACCTTACCTCCACGCTTATTTACTAAACAAACTGTTCTGCTGGGATAGCACAGAGGCATATTGTTGACTCACATGCCTTCTTTTGCCTCTTTTGTCTCCATTCCTTTCTGTGTTCCTAAGTTGTAATGACAGACTAGAGCTTCATGCAGAAGTTATAAGCTTGACAGAAGAGTCATTTTGTGAGAATCAGTGATTATGAATTATGCAGGAGTCTTGCTGATGTTGAGTACTACGTTTTTGAAAAAATGCTTGAATCTCCAGTTTTAATCTTGTAATTTTTTACACAGGGTTACTGGTTTCAAGGCAAAAAGAAAAAAAAATGTAGTATTTTAAATAATTTTTGACATAGAATGCTTGCGGTGCTATAAATTTAATTCTGGTGTTGACTCTGGCTAAGGTCACTTTACCTCTTTATTCTGGCATCCCCCAGGGCAAGTATTTCATTGCAGTTTGTACATGATTTATGTAGTCTACCTATTCAAATTTCTAGCTGCATAGGACAGGGTGTCTCGTTTCATGCCAAATATATTGTTAGTACTTAAAGAACAATAATAATTATACTACCTTGAAGGAGAAAAGAGCCATATGGACAAGGTAAGAGACTTAATAATCAGGAAAATCTTATATTTGAAAAAATATGAAGCTGCTTCCTTGCCCATAGAGATCCATAAAAAAGCAAGAAAATCCAAAGTAGGTTATTGTATGATCTCCACATAGACTGTTTAACAATATGTCCCTCCTGCCCCCTCTCCTAGTTTGTTCCCTGGTTGTGTTTGACTTTTATTTTATTCTAGGTTTTCTACTATTAGAAAGCACTTCCACTTAGGGAGATTAACATTACAAAAGCAAAAACTAAGAAACTTTGTGGAATTTCTCTAACTCTTATCTTGAGACAAGATATTGAAACCAATTACTGCTATTCTGTTACATATGTTGATAAATCAACCAGGCCGCATGACTGACTCCCAGACTGAAGGTTTTTAAAATAATCTTTACCATTTCACATGGAAGCTTGTCTTCAAAGTATTCAAGCTTGAACTAATCCTCGCAACTTCCCTCATAACGGAGTTTTAACTCTTGTTCAAAAACAGGGGGACTATGTTCTGGAGAAGCAATTTACTAAAAGTCAAAGAGAACAACTGGTGTCAAAGCTGTGCCCATGATCCGGGGTGCTGCTTTCTGTGGTTGGTCATTGGGTCACCTTTGCCAGCAGTTGATCTCAACATGATGCTGTATTACCCTGAATGTCTTGAATATTCATGCTTGGTCATAGGCGACCCCTGATTTCAATACTGGTTTTGTAGTGGTTTTTAAAATTAGAGAAAGCAAGACACACAGGTCTTTCAGAGTTTTGATTCCCCTCAAGATTAAAAAAAAATATATAATTATTAATATGTACAATATGTACAAAGGGATCCTTGCCCTTGTATATATTCCCAGTTGAGGGATATTCTGAGTTGAATGACTGTGTTTAATGGCTGCCACTGGATCTACATCAGTCATTTTATTGTATTTTTCTCTACTGCATTACATAAGGCAGTAAACCTCATTGAATACATGTTAAGAAAAACATGTTCAGGCATAATTACACAAAAATATTTCTGTGGAGGCTTCACATGGATAAGTGTGTGTGTGTGCATGCACATGGGTGCGCATACTTCTATTTTAAAATAAGGTAGTGAGAACGTATTCTCATGGAAAATGTTAAAGAACATTTTTTAGATTGCCAGAACACACTTTTTCCCCTGGTTTCTTCAATTTCTAGTACTCTGAGATGCTTCTAATGATTTTCCCAACAAAACAGCTGTGTTTATAGAAGTCTCTAATACCATAATATCTGGATTGCAAATTTTTCAGCACATTCACAAGCAGACAGTTTCCCCTGTGACAAAGTCCAAAAGGATATCCAGGCTTTTTGTCCCATTTAGATCTTGAGTTGTTTATTAAATTAATGGATGATTAAGTATCAACATAGAAAACTGAAACTGTTTTACCTACGTACAACTGAAAGAAGCACAGATAAGCTTCAATCAAGAATGAAAGTGCTCTCTGTTTTCATGGCATTCACATGTTTTGACTGCAGGTCTTCAGATTTACAGTATAAGAAAAATCTTGACTATTTTGGCACAAATAATAGATAAATTAATCTCAAAACTATGGCACCAAATTATTGGCTATGTTTAGGAATGCCACACAGCCCCCATTTCTGGAATGCTGTATTATCGTGAATATCTTGAATCTTTAGCTTCATTCCAGGTGCCCCCTGGTTTCACTACTGGTTTTGCACTGTTTTACAAAATTAGAGAAAGCAAGACACACAGGTCTTGAAGAATTTTTATTTCCCCCCACAAAATTATAAAAAAAATTAAAAACTAATGCTATTATTAATAGATCAATGCTAATACTACTGTAACCCAAATTAGCTTCAGCCTTGTAAAGTACCCCAATTAGCAAAGACAAAAAGGGAAGCAATAACTAGGTATGCCATTATTCTGCCAATCTTCACAATCTCTTTAATGTGGAATTCTACTTCAAAGTGCCTTTATTGTTTGTTACAAGATCACTTACATAAGCAACTAGCAGATGAGACTAAAAATAAGTGTTTTGTTATTCCTTCATGTCTGTGTCCTTAGCTACAAAGAATCTCTTCTTCCTATTGTCCCTGACAGTTCTTCAAACTGATGGGATACATGTCTTCTCTATGTATGCTTTTAGCTTTTTATTTTTAGTAATTTATTGCTTGATTTTAATTTTCTTCTCACGTTCTGCGCCTCATTTTTTCAGTCACCTCCATCACCATTTTTAAGGGGTGAATGAGGATGTTGAAATTAGGACTGGATAGGTAGGGGGACCAAAAAGTTGGATTTAAACCACTTTTAATCCCGGTGATGCTGGTTTTAAATGCAAATTAAGATTACTTTAGGGTAACTCAAACCTAGCTGCTCAGTCTACAGTTTGTTCTCACAACCTGAAAACTTCATGCTGTAAAAACTATCACTCTGGCTGAGCTGCCTCCCACATTAGCAAGCAACTGGAATTCTATCTTCCTACTCCTACACAGGGAACTTGGTTTTCCTTCCATTTGCACAGGTGTATATAAGGATTAACTCCCCTAAGGTGAACAGTGTTTTGCTCGTGTATGTCATACAACCTTGTTTTGCTAAAGGACCAGCTGAATCTGGTATGAAACATAGCACTAAAATAAAGGCTAAACATGTATTCTGCTAAAACAGATGTTTAGACTGCTGCCAAGAGAGGACCTGAGAGAAATCAAGCTTTACAAATGTAGGTATGCCTATGAAGTATACACACGTATTCAAGTGTCATCTTGTATTTAAGTGTATTACCTTGATATATTTGTTTGTCCTCGAATCCTGACATTGAGATAAAAACCTAAGAGAAAAAACAATTGCTAACTGAATGAACTACTGCAAGTACCTCCTGCCCTCGCTTTTGATACTCAGCCTTAAACTGGAACCTTTTAAAGTACTTGGGTTATCTGGAAATACTGCACAGCTTAAGTTAATTGTCTATGAGTACCTCCTCTATAAATATGTGTCAGGCATCGTAAAGCACTCCCAAGGATTAGTCATGTCAGAGGTGTGAAATTCAATAATCATTGGTATACTTGCAGGCGGCCTCCACAGGTGCAGTTGTATTTACTTAAAGCAACCTGTCATTTATCAGCACTGGCAACATTTTGCAAGAATAAGCAAGCTAGAGAAAAGGCAGCCCTTTGTAAGAAGAAATTGCAATGGAATTGATGTTGTGAATAGCATTGCAGGACTCTGACACAATAAATCATTCAACTTCTACAGAGGAAAAAAAAAACCAAAAACAACATTGAAGTCTTTCTGTTGGGATTGAGCACTGATTGCAACTTCCAACTAAATGGCCAGCCTCCACCTGTCAGTTGCAGTATTGTATCTTTGCCTAGTGCCACGTTTAAAAGCTCTTAGCAGAATGCTAATGACCACGACTTGAATTAACAGGCGGAACAAGCAATGTTAACTTCGATAGCTCCTCCTAATGCATTTTTAAAGCTGGATTCAGTAAGAGTCTCTGCATGAGGCCACGTTGTCAAAATACACATGACCCAACTCATAATTTTCTTTTGTGAAGCCCAGTATACCGAATATAGTCCAAGGTCCTGTTGGTTAGGTGCTCTACAGGAAAGAGGAGACTGTCTCTGCCCTGAGTAATGGTCAAGATGAAAAGAAAAGAAACCGAGGAGATGGAGAAAGGAAAAAGATTAGGTGACTAATCCAGTGGAGTCAGTAACAGAGCATAATTTCAGTCTTAATTTCCAGAACAGGCTTGCAAATTACTGAAAAGCCTACCTTTATTATACTACTTGTAGTAGCTCCTAAACTATATTAGACACTTTTTTTTTTGGAGTTGAGTCTCTCATTTACTTGGATTACACCCCCAAATGGTTCCAGACAAAAACTTTTAAATAAGTCTGAAATATGTGAGAAAATTTCCTAAGGGAACGGCAGAAAGGTTGAGGTGTTAATCCAAGTAGTGTCTGAAAGCATCATCTAAAAGGAATTCTGATTGTTTTGTTTGCAAAATATTACTTTAGCACTATGCTATGCCCAAGAACTCTGAAGAGTTTGTTCACTCTCTATGAACTTCCCAGACATAGAGTTTTCACTGCCACTTTTGTCTTTGAGACTAATATATATTAATAGAGTGGACAAAACGTTGCAAAGGCAAGATTTAACAGATCTACATGAGAAAGAAGTGGGAGTTCTTTAAGTTAATTTAGCACTGACTGATTGATATATTTGCTTTTAAATTGATGATTTCCAACTCTGCTCCAAAGTGCATGATGATCTAGGACACATAAGTCCTTTTCCTTATCCTGCCAGTGATATGCACTGTGACCTTGGTCAAATAGTTTCATTTTGCTTTATATATGTATTTTTAGTGCTTTGACTTTGAGGGACAAAGGTACTGTATGAAAGCAAGAAATTACTACTGCTAGCTGGTTCCACTCCACAAGATCAGATAGAAATAAGAGGAAAGTTAGAAAGAAATTCTGTGGTTTTATCTTTCTCTGTATCTGCTAAAAATAATCGATCAAAATTCCTTCTGCAATGCCTGGTGTAACTCAGTAACAAATGTAGGATGCCCTTAAGTATGGGTAGCAGCCAAACCACTGATTTATAGTTGTTTATTGTGGGGTAACATACTTCCTAACAAAGGAGAAAAATAGCCAGTGTAAACTTTGGAAGTATATTAGGAGAAAACTAGGAAAATGATATCCCCTCCCCATCAAGAGGCATGACAATTTGATTAGTATTTCTCAAAAACTGGCTTCAAATGTTGATGCGATTTCCAAGGAACACCAGCTATATATATTCCAGATCGTTTCCAGCTACTCTGATTCCATCAATTCTGTACGGTTGTAAAAATACAAATATTGGATTTTAGCCTAATGTTAGAGAAACATATGGGTCATTAACTGTAATTCAGGCCTTGCAGGCTATTGACTCTCCTGAATAAAAACGAAAGTGTTTTTCCCTCTAAAAGACAACTGCTCTGTTTTGTTTTGCAACTTTGGGAGGTCGGGGGCTCTGAGTCTTTTTAATGCTAATATGCGTACAGAAGGTAGAAACCAAAGAAATTCAGCCATAGAGATCTGGCCTTTGCTTGCTCAGTACACTTTTCAAAAAAGAAATTGGCAATGGAGATCAGAAACAGTAAAGTCTTAATTTATTACTTGTTGTGCAGTAAACCTCAGGAGCCTGAATCAAGACCAGGTACACAACCGGGATTTGCCATGTACCCCCCTAACTCTGCTGGAATTAATATGTGTCGGTTTGCTTTTTTTCCCTTATGTGACTTTCATAAGGTTCTGTCAGTCAGGTGCCCCAGGACTCTAGAAAATTTGGTAGGCCTTTCTAAAATCTCTTCTGATAATAAATAGTTCCAGAGGTGCCTTTTAAGGAGGAATGGCTGCATATTTTATGTTATGTTGGTTTGTTGTGGATTTTTTTTTGTTTTGTTTTGGTTTTATTTTTTTTCAGGGAACATTAGGAAATAAGAGCTGTGCTGTAGCTCAGGAAGATGTGTTTGTCATTTTTATTTCCTGAGCAATCTCAGTCCTTCAGCTGCCTTTAAAAATATTGGCAGCCCATGAGCCTGAGCCACCCTTCTGTTTTCAACAGGATTAGTCTCCCAAGGCACAAATAACTTAAAAAAATGACAAAAGTATTTCAAAATTATGTAAGAGAAGGGCGTAATAAAACTGTCTCACACACTGAAAATATCTTCCCCCCACCTCTAGGAAGGAAGCTGTCAACAGCATTTAATGCAGCCGCAGTGTCCGTGCAGAGAGAGAACCTTGAGGTGCTTTGCTGTTGATGGTTTAGCACAGCTCCTGATTTATTGCAACAGGTTTTCTGATGGTCAGCAGTCAGTCAGTGGACACCCTGCCAGCTGAGCTGAGGTCTGAGCCACAGAGGCTGCCATGAAACCATTAGTATGTGGCAGAAGCTTTGACAGTATTTTTACACTTTGTGATATCAAAAATTACTATCATACTCCAAATGATGACTACGTACCACACACTGAGAGAATGAAGTGATCAGTAGAACGACAGACATGAAGTATCTATTTCCTGATTATTTTTAATAATGCTTAAGAGAAAATAAATCCAACGTAGGTATAATCTGTTTTATCATTTTTAGTGACTAATTGTTTATAGAATCATAGAATCATAGAATGTCCTGAGCTGGAAGGGACCCATAAGGATCTTCAAGTCCAACTCCTGTCCCTGCACAGGACAACCCCAAAGTTCACACCATGTGTCTGAGGGTGTTGTCCAGTCTCTTCTTGAACACTGTCAGGCTGGGGGCCGTGACACCTCCCTGGGGAGCCTGTTCCAGTGCTCCAACACCCTCTGGGGGAAGAACCTTTTCCTAATGTCCAACCTAAACCTCCCTTGGCATATCTTCCTGCCATTCCCTTGGGTTCTGTCACTGGTCACCAGAGAGAAGAGATCAGGTATCAGTCAGGTAGGTCTGTACTTCAGTAATGTTGTCTTTCCAGTGTAATTTCTTAATTTATGTTAATATTATTTATAAGGGCACTCACACATCTTTGAAAAATTAGTTGGGCCAGGTGAAAAATTAATTTGGGTCAAACTGCCTTCCAAATTACAAATGTCATAATAGAAGTAATCTAAAGCAGAGGCTTTGCTCACAGTTTTGTCTTAAGGGATGGGGTGCCATAAATACTGTTTTTCACTTCATTAATAAGCAGTTAATAGTGCATGGTAGACATGGTCTCTTCAGCTGTGAAATGAAGTGTTTTGTTTCATTTAGTTTGTTAGCTTCTGTCAAAACGTGAAGGATTAGGACCCTTCCAAATTCTGGTGCTCACACCTTTAAAAAAACTAGATTGCAGGTTTCATGGTGCATGGAAACACCATCTTCTGTAGATGTCTCTTTCAATACTTTTCTCTGCTCTTTTCAAGAACAAAACCAGGTTTTTCATCTCTTGACTGAATGCCTTGACTCAGCCTTTTAAAATCAAAGGGCAGAACTACCTGCCAGTGTGTGTCCCAGGCAACAGTATTAATTTCAGAGATTACAAACCCTGTAAAGAATAGCCTTACAGCTGAACAGGAAGTAAAAAAAATGCCAGAAAAAATTAAGAAGAATGTAGCTATTCATGCAGCAGGAGACAACATGTGAGGAAACAAGCAGCTACTCTTGACTTTATACACCAGCATAAGGTACAAATTAAAGAAGATAAACATTTTTGCTTACATTTAAAATGCCTAAGGTTTTCAGACATTGTGGTCATAAGTGTGCTGTTAGTGTCAAGAGAGACAATTACACAGTGATCAATAGATAGTAACCAGGTTATATACATAAAAGCATGGGATTCTAGGGAAAAGAATGATTAGGTGCATCTTTATTAGTGATATTAAAAAAAACCCACAAGGTCCCACAACTGTTTCATTCTTCCATGTCAGAGTGTGGGAATTAAGAAACAGAGAGTGCTCTTTTCATTAACTCAGTGCACATCTAATTTCGGGGAGAATAAAGCTGTCCATGTTACCAGAAGAGTACAAATGAGAAGCCAAGAGAAAATTATGTAGCAGCTCACTCAGTCTCTTTCCTTCTTTAAATTCTGAAATTGCATATCTGTGTGCTTAAAGAGAATACAGACAGGTGCACATTTTGTATATTTATGAAAAGAAGCTAAAATAGAAGAAACTATCATGTGTGAGAACTCATTCTGATATTAGAGCACATGTAAAATGTGTTTTGTACAGGTGGGGCTAACAGTCTAGTATTAAGGTGACTCTTCCCATTAACGTATTGTTTCTAGTTGCTTAAAATCTTTGGACATTTTGACTATTTGTGCCAAAATTGTCCGCCTGGACTAAATTTATGTGCAGGTGAAGGAAAGAATGAGAATGCAGAACATTTCAACCTAAACTATTGATCTCTCTGTGGAGAAAATGTTGTTTCAGTCAAGGAATTGAGAGACAAAACTGGGAAGAGTGGCTGACAGGCCAGAAGGCTGTGCTGCCATCCAGCGAGACCTGGACAGGCTGGAGAGTTGGGAGGGGAAAAATTTAATGAAATATAACAAGGGCAAGTGTAGAGTCTTGCATCTGGGCAGGAAAACAACCCCAGGTTTCAGTATAAGTTAGGGAATGACCTATTGGAGAACACCATAAGGAAAAGAGACCTGGGGGTCCTGGTGGACAACAGAATGACCATGAGCCAGCACTGGGCCCTGGTGGCCAAGAAGGCCAATGGCATCCTGGGGTGTATTAGAAGGGTGGTGGTTAGTAGGTCGAGAGAGGTTCTTCTTCCCCTCTATGCTGCCCTGGTGAGACCACATCTAGAATATTGTGTCCAGTTCTGGGCCCCTCAGTTCAAGAAGGACAGGGAACTGCTGGAGAGAGTCCAGCACAGGGCAACGAAGATGATTAAGGGAGTGTAGCATCTCCCTTCTGAGGAAAGGCTGAGGGAGCTGGGTCTCTTTAGCCTGGAGAAGAGGAGACCGAGGGGTGACCTCATTAATGTTTATAAATACATAAAGGGTGAGTGTCACGAGGATGGAACCAGGCTCTTCCTGGTGACAACCAATGACAGGACAAGGGGCAATGGGTACAAACTGGAACACAGGAGGTTCCACTTAAATATGAGAAGAAACTTCTTCACGATGAGGGTGCCAGAACAGGCTGCCCAGGGGGATTGTGGAGTCTCCTTCTCTGGAGACATTCAAGACCCAGCTGGACACATTCCTGTGTAACCTCATCCAGGTGTTCCTGCTCCGGCAGGTGGATTGGACTAGATGATCTTTTGAGGTCCCTTCCAATCCCTAACATTCTGTGATTCCAGGCCTTCTAGGTTTTGGACTAAGCATGTACAATTTTTCTGTGATGGATCGTTACCAGTAATGATACATATGTGACTTTGTGCAAGCACTGTCCTAGGCAGCAAAATAAGAAATCCTTAAGCAACCGTACTTTGTGCATACTTGGTACAGGACTTTGTTAATTATAGGAGCTCCATTTCTAAATCAAAAGTTTCTGGCTCCTGCAAGTGTGTTCAAACCTAAGTGAGCTCTGCTCCACATGCGCTGTCCTCACAGACCGACTGCAAGGGAACAGCAGCAGGAACCTGGACAGGGGACTCCAAACCAAGTAGAAGCCAAACACAAAAGCAGGAACGCCAGCAACTGCTGAGCACCTCTGAGTTATGGTCACTGTGCATGAAAATCTGGAACCTTTTGAGTAGAGCAGTGCTCACGCGGGGAATCAAACCTCTTGAGCAGGATGGTGGGTCACTGTCCAGGCAGAGACAGGGGTTTTGAGTGCAGGAGTCCCCACAACAGATCTTCAGCCTTACAGAGGCTTTGTGGTTTTAGTGCTTCAGTAGTTGTTTGATGACTTAAAGCTGTTGGTAAGTGTTTGTGAGGCTTTGTATGGTACAAAGACAGATATATGTCATGGTGTTTTTTGTCAATTCTCAGTGCCTCTATCAGTGAAATTGTATTTATGACTGTAATAGGAAAGTGAGGATATGTGGAGTAGACTACCTTTAGAAAAACATTTTAATTAGAAAGGGACAAATTTCTCCTGCCATATTCTCATGCCGTTAACTCCAGGAAGCAGCACAAGTTGCGCTTCTAGGTGAGGGCTTGGATCTGAGCTAGTACGTGGTATCTTGATGTCTCTGAGTGACTTTCTTCACCACTGAACCATGGATGTCAGTGCAGTGGATGAAGCCATGAGCTGGGTGCTGAGGAGCACAGCTGGCACCTTATGGCAGGAGCTGTAGTTTGGGGCAGTAAATACCCTGGAGAGCCAGCAAGAACTCAGATTGCTATGGGAAGAGGCAGGCATAAGATCAAAGTGAGGGAGCAGGCTGCTGAAACTTGCTGAATAAGGATCCTGCAATGAGGAACTCCTGTGCGGGGAGGAAGGATCCTGACCAGTCTGAGAAAGGTAATGGGGAAGATCAGGGGTTGCTCAATAAAAGCATGGAAGGTTAAAACTAGGACTAGGCAAGAAAGAAACCTCAGGAAGAGATGGGAGCAGAAGAGCAAGTGTGTTTACAGGAGAAGGGAAAAGAGGTGCAGGGGGTTAACTGGCAAGATGGATGGGATGTGAAGTGAGATAGGGCCAAGTTTTTATTTCTGGTTGTAGGGGTTCATGCAAGCTCTATTTTTTTTTTTTTTTTTGAGGTGACGAGTACTGAAAAAAATACCGTCTGTCTTAGGCTGGACTTCTAAACTTATCTGTTCCTCAGTGCTCTATATGAAGCCTGTGGTTAAAATTGCTTTTGCAGGGGTTTTGTGAAGACAAATTAATATCTACCAAGTCCTTGGAAGAGCTCATCAGGAAATCATTGAGCCATCCAAAGCCTGTGCAATAAATAAGTCCTGGCCTGTTAGTTCAATGAGGAGAAAATTATTTTGAAGGGATGCTCACTATGCTCAGAGTCTTGGGGATCCCTTGGAACAAACAGTACCTGCTCTGATACAAATAACTGGGCACAAAGGAGCTACATTAAACTTATGTATGTAACTCATGTTCTGGAGCCTTCCTTAACCTGAGTGCTTCTTCAAAGTGTCCACTTCAAAAGGATATGAGCCTGACCAAAGCTCCTAGATTCTGAATGAACTGAAATTATGACCAAGTATAAATCCACCTTTGGCTGGTCCTTTAGATATGCATTCCCCTAGCTGCTGTTCCCTGAAAAATCTAAGCCAGAAGTATTCAGGTGGCACACTAACCCAATCAGTATGTGATCCAATCTTCTGGTTCACTGAACCTGCTGCGGGTTAGTGGGAAATGAGCTGAACATTGAGCTGTTCAGAGTACCCACATGTTGCAGCACCCAGGTCTTCTATGCTGCTTCCTAGTAGAAGTACCTGCACCAGGGAGATGCTCAGGCTTCTCCATGGCATCCTTGTCCTGTAGCAAAGGAGCAAGCAGCTTAACCTAACTGAGAAATAAAAGCTAAGGGAGACAACTGCTTCAGTGATATGCAATAGGCCTTTGCATCTTCTTTTAGTCCTGTGATTATCTTCTGGAGTGATTCCTTGGCTGATGACCAACCATGTATTGCCAACCTGTTGCTAACATGTTAGCTGTATGGAGAGATGGAGCCTTTATGGCATGAAACAGTGGTGGCTGAGATCTTCTAGGGTAGATGTCAAGGGCTATTTCTGGGATGCCCTCCATCTTCAGCTTGTAATCATTACCAGAATTAGAATCTGTCCCTTTGAGAATTATAGGAAGTAGGTTGGGAGAAACACCAAACTCTGTCCCCTTGCTTTTCCTATTTGAACTACCAAGGACACCTGAGATGGGTTATTTTTGTTACTGGGCAAGCCAGGAGGACAAGTGACTTCTTAATACCATCTCCAGTTGATACAGTTGGTAAACCTACTATATCCTTAGACACTGTAAGCAGCCTGGTAAGATGTTTTTCATCTGGGAAAGCACTCAGAGTTGTTGAGTGTATTTCACAGCTGAAACAATACACACCGCCCTTGCACAAGCAGAGCATTTATGGGCAACAAAATGTCAGTTGCAGAAGTGTGGTCACTGTCTAACATAATGTAAATAAACATTTAGCTCAAAATCTTAAGAACAGTGTTGGCTTTTCTGGCTCCTGTTCATTTCTCCTCCCTCTGTTATATTTAGTGTCCTTTATTTGCAACAGCTGTGTACATGTGAATGGTGGATCAAGCATCTCAGTTATTTTCAACTGCATGCAGTTCAGCTTCCATAAAAGCAAACATAGTGGGAATGCCTGGCAAACTGCCATTTGGCTCAATTGCCTTTAAATTTCAGTTATTTACTGTCCATGTAGTAATTTACCGTTATGTTAGGATATGCAATTTAGCTTCAGTTTTACCAAGCATCTAACTTATGTGTGGTAGTCCGGATAATTTTTTCAAAACAATGAGTTGGAAATTAGCTTTATGGTATCTTCTTAGCTTTACCAGCTATGTAGCTTTGGGTTTTTGAGAGTTCCTTATGACAGGCTTGTTCATGGGGAATAAAGAGACCCACAGCACTGAAGTCTTCAAAAATTAAGGGCAGTAAGAAGTAGTGAGTGTTGATTTTAACTAGCATAGTAAGCAAAAAAAAAAAGTATCTGAAAACTGATTATCTTCTGATGACAAGCATTTGGTTGCTTTAGGGAAATAAAGGGGCACCATGGTCTGATATTTGTATTTACATGTGTAGGCCTTTTTGACACTGAGCAGGTATCAGTCCTTTCTAAAACTCAAGGTGGGAAGGGAAGAGATGCACTTTTAAAACAGTAGTGAGGTGAATACAGTGCTCAGTAAGTACATGGAAGATGTCAACTTGATTGCAGTTGTAACCTCTGCCTGAGTGAAGTTACACCTGCATCTCTGAGGAGGAGACCTCACCAACACATTTGCTGGGTAGGACTGTCTTGTGACAGCTGTTCTTATTCAAGTGGCTCTGCAGTGTCACACGTGCTGTGTTGATGGGGCAGAGGCAATAAAACATGTGAACATGTTTTCTATGAGAAAGGAAGACAATGAGAGGCTGGTGAGTTGAGGTTTTCAGGGTGAGAAGAGCCTCAAACCTGTACCACTGCTTCCTGGCAGTGGTGCCATTATGCAGGTGGTTGCTGCCATATCTTGGGGACAAATGAACATTTGATCACTGAGGCACTTTAGAAACCTCTGCTCTAAATCTTGAGTAGAGGAGCCTATTGTGTCTCCTGTTAACATACAATGTAGTGGATGGCTCAGGGTGCACAGGAGGGATCTTTGGGTATAATCTGGGTGCTCTTAAGCACCTCCCTGGAGCCAGGGGCAGAGCTATAGGCACCCTGGTGGCTTAGATAGAAGTGATGAACCAGCTCCTTTAGTGTTTACATTTGTTTCTGGTTTTATTCTTCAAGTTTTCTGTTTGATGGATTTCTTTGACTACTTCTAGCTTTTGTAAACCTACATTTCAGTGGCAGAAATTTCAGTGAAGTCAATTTTTGCTGACATCATATTAAGGCACCTGCTGCTGGGGAGTGTGAATTAAGCCAAAAGGTAAAAAGCAGGAAGGTTAATTTGACTCTTGGCTGGATAGAATGTGATCCTAATATCTAAGTGTTTGTTCCAGCTGGTGGTACGCAGCATGTCATAACCTTTCAAAATACTGTTTAACCAACAGCTTTACAATGTGTATTCAAACTGGAGAAACACCAGAAACTCAATATTATGTATTTTTCTATGAAAAATTAGTTTGAAAATTAGTTAAGGTTCCTTAAAATATGCTGTCCAGGGAAGCTTTATGATGGGAAGTGACTAAGATGTTTTTAGTAAGTTATCTGCTGTGGTAATCTGAATATTTTTCTGATGTTACTATTTTCTGATTAGAGTTTAAGGAATTTTCATGCAAACTATTCCTGTTCTCTCTAAATTGAAACTTTCCAATTGTGACAGATGGGTCCAAATATCCCATTGGGAAAGAACCTAAACAAAACTACATCAAGGTATTTAAGAAATTTCTAAGATCCATTCACTGAATGATTTCAAAATGTTGAAATAAAAACTTTTGGAACTTCCTGATTTTTTCCTTTTGAGTTTCCCCTGAAGCTGAAGAGGGAATCCATGTGGATCTCCTAATGTAGCATAAATAGTTCCTGTAAATGTAAGGGTGAACTCTTGGCTCTGAAGTTGGAAGATATTTTCCCCTGGTCTGGATCAGGTGAGAACTTACCCTCTTTCACTTGAAGGTTAGAAGTTATTTGAGGACTATCCTCTTGTCAAAATATTGGGATTTTGAGTTGTCTGGTTGTGTTGATAAGCTTGACTATCACAGTTAACAGCCTGGTTTCTCCAAAACTGAAGGATGTTCAGTGATTGCACTTGACAAAGTTGGTATCAACAATAATGTTTTGACATTTGTCTGTTTGTTTTTCTTGATCAGTTCCTTGACCCTGTTCACGATGTGGCTGCTCAAGCTAAGGCGGGTGCTGTGCTGTGCCAAGGGGTACAAGTAAGATGCATGGAGTGGGAACAACTTCACTAAGCATTGCCACCGAGAGCTTTTTCTTGAATTAAAAGCAGCCTTCAGTTTCACATGAATCTAGAGAACCATCTGGGGCTTGGATCTCCTTCTCATGTGGAATAATTACCATCTCTCACCAACAATTGGATTATCTCCATTTTGTCAATTTTAAGACATAAGACTGAAAGTGGCTTACCATTACGATTTTCAGGATGTCTGCAGTATGTAATTTATTATGGATCTCATGTATTTGAATAATAATGCTTCATAATTGCACCATTATATTAACAGAATTTACTTTAAGGGGACAAAAGGGAATTTCTGACTAATCCTGTTTCTCCTGACTCTGGGACTATTAATAATAGTAGCAGGTGTACCCTTTTAAGATTAATTGCTCTTCTCCCACCCTTTAAAAAAAAATTTCTGCCCCCTCTGCAGGCACAGCTGCTTAACTGCTGTACTTTACAGCTGGTATGCAGGTAAATTTGCCATGACTTAATTTTCCCCATAGCAAGGTAACTTCTGACACTACAGCAGCTATTTCATGAGAAGATGAGGTCTCTCTGAAGTGGCAGGAGCAAACTACTGAGTGATAAATGAGAAGGACAGTGGTGAAGTAATCCTTATCTGAGAGACCTCTGATGCAAAGATCCCAGCTACTCCATTCTCTAAACCAAATCCCATCTTCTTAGAAGATATAGGTTGTCATTTTTTTGTTCCTTGATGGATTGTAATGAGGTGCCTGGATCTGTGTATGCAGCTATGGTCAGATTAACATGCTCTGAGAGAAACAGGGATGGATGTTCATGATCAGTAAGGGAAAGCTTTGCAAGGAGGAGGCATCTGTATCTGTCACAGTCACACTGCTAACACAAAGGACATGACGGGCAGGCTTGAGTGATGTGAGGAGCAGTGGTTGCGGATTTTACCATCAGTAGTTTTCTGTCGAAAGGTAACTGTCTCAGAGTAGGAATAAAAGCAGATAGTGCTACATTACATCCACCTCATTCATAGCATGGTTCAGAACATATAAACAAACACTGCAATTATGACTAGGCCAAAATTGAGGCATAAGTACAACTCCCTCTTTGGCTGCCTGTTATCTGGGTAGAAGATGGCCTTGTCTTCCCAGACAGCCATTGTGTGCCATAATGTTCCTGCAAGTGCTATCTTACTACTTGCACATCTGAAAACACCCCTCACCCTGATAACACGGTCATCTGTACTTGGGTGTTTAATCATCATTGGAACTTTTTGCTTATGCTTACCTAGCTAGCAGAAATAGCCATTCTCTGCCCAGTTTAATATGCAGTAATGGGCTCTTTGTCTCGAGTTCTGGGATATCCTTTTTCATTGCAGTGAAGGAACGGGTAACTAGCTATTCTCTGGATTCCTTTCCTGAGCAGAGCACCTCACTCTCGCTATTGATCACTATTCCTTTTGGACTGTTCTTACTGGACTATTTTAGTTTATATTTTAATACTACTGGCCTGTTTCTTCTGCTCCTTATCTTGTGTCCTGCTAAGCTGTTTATTTTCCTGCCACTTCCGTACATTTTAGGGGTTTTACAGTAGCACACATCAAATGAGTGGTTTTGTTTACTGCAATGACAACATGAAGCTTTCATCCCCACTCACCAGGACATGCAGAAACTGCATGTATCTAGTATTACTAAATCCTTGGGCATTTTGTGCCCAAAAAGCAGTGTCTGTGACCTTAATTTGTTTGTACTAGCAGGTTTTGTATCTACTTACGCTTAGTCCCTATTTTATTTACATCTCTAGCATGCTCAGCAAAGTGCCTCACAGAAGCACATTAGGTGATAAGGGCTGCCTGCCATCTGTCACGTAGAGACTTTTCTCTCTGCAGAGCTCTGTTCTGTTTCTAAAAACTGTCTGTGTCAGTAGACTTGTTAATTGCATAAATGGTTATTTTTTTTTTCTTTTGACTAGTTCAAACCTAGTTCTGGGAACTCTGACTCTAGATACAGAAGAACTTTCAATTATTTTGAATACCGTGCGTGTTTTACTATTCACATCCATGGAGATAAGCAGGTGATATATATATGCTGAAGGATCAAACGCAGTTTTCCCTGAACCTTGACCATCTGTTTACACTCCCTTTAAAAGTTGCGTCTCAAAACTATTTGCAGCACTTAAAACCTGTGAACTGTTTTAAAGCAGCTGCCATATTTGTCTGGTTAAAAAAGCAGCTTCTGAAGTAACACTCCTCCTCTCCATATGTCTCTTTGCTATGATGTGCTCAGTTTTCATGTATTTCCTGGGAATCCTCTAAAGCAAAAATGGAAACAGCATATTGAGAAGGAATAGTATCCTTGGCTGTATTAAGATGGGTAAATAAATACAGACTATGTGCACTCATCCCAAATAACCTTAGGTATGTATCTGTCCTGCCTTCAGAAGTACCACTGAAATCAAGGAAGATTACCTCCTTGCAGATGTGCAGGCAAAATTGCAATTATAGGCAAGAGATGCTTCTTACTGAGTTGGGTATTTCCATGCATAAAGGTTTGTTGGCTGTTTTTCATAGACTGATATAGGTCTGAACTGTCATGGATAGGGGGGTTCTTTTTGAGCTTTATATATATGCATATATATGCTATGGTAAGATCACAAGGGATAGATATCACATACACACTACTCGCTTCTCTTATCTGCTTCTGTCATGCAGAAACTATTCAACAAACACTGATTATTTTTGGGTCATGCATGCTTCAACACAAGCTACATGGCACCTTAACACTTGTTATCTTGTTATATCCTGCCAGAGGCTTATTAAGAAGTGTCTGCCCTTCAGGTCAGAAGTAAAAACACACAAATCCTTAAGGCTTTACCTTGCCCTTTCCCCTTGTACAGAAAAAGTATAACTCTATCTAGTGGTTCACTCTGACTCTGAATTGGCTATAAGCAATTCCCCTGCATGTGTAGCCTTTTTTACTAAAGAGAAAAAGAACTGAAGCATCTTGCACTCTTAAGTAGTTTCCAGATGTGCCAGCATCTGAGGGCATTTGCATTTCACTTCCTATCAATGCTGTGCTTTAGGCCAGCCCATTTAATTTCCTTCTCTAGGATTACAGAAGGAGGGTTTGTAGACAGGTTTTGCGATATTAATGTTTTAGGTTAATGGATCTTGTGATACAACCATTCTGGTATCTATTGATTGTCTGTCTGTATTCTTTTTATTAGCCTGTATTTGGTTTTACCTCTGCTTTTATTGAGGGGCTGCTTTTTTTGCTGTTGCATGCTCTGAATTACCCTGAAAGGAATGCAGTTCTTACTCCTACTTCAGACAAAAGAGAAACCTGAAAATCGGAACTTTTTTCCTCTGAAGCTTGCCTAACAGGGTGAAAATGGGAAAGAGCATGGGTAAGTCTTTATCTCTGAAAGCAGCAGCTGAAAGCCTCAACACTCAGCAGCCCTAGGAGAAAGAATAATTTTGTTTGGCTTGTGTTGTTCTCACCTGCTTACCTTCCTCTCCCTGTGCTCCAAGGAAATGCTCAGAAGAATGGCACAACTAGCAAAGTGCCCTGCAGGGAGGGGAGAGCTGTAAGTCTCTTACCTCTCTCGTTTTGGCAGCCCTAGTCCAGAGAATCCCTGCTGTGAATGAATACTGTACCATCATACTGCAATTATCTCCTGATTGCCACCTTTCTCCCCACAAGAAAACCTGTGAGAACAAAGAATACCTGCCCTGCTACAGCACTAAATGTTCCAGCTCGAGGTCTACTTTATGCTTATTTTACCAATTAGTTCCCGGAGCTAGTGAAGAACCTTGAAAGCTGGGAAGACCCCATTACTTCACAGTCCTGCAGGGAAAAAGAATCCCTTGAAATCTTTACAATTCAAGGCCCTTTACAGACAAATACTCAGTCTCTGAACATTAAGTGAAAGTAAGATTGACTAACTGTAATTATTATCAGCAGTGGAAAGCAAAGGATGTCTATACTACTCTATACACTGTGGATATTGGTATTGGGAAAAACCAAAACAACCCAAAACCAATACCCTTTCTCTCTAATCCCTTAAATGAAACGAAGCAGAAAATATATCTGACTCAACTAAGTGTTTAATAAGATATTAATATTTTATACCTGGTTTGATAGTAAATGCATAAGATGTATTGCAACAGAAGTCTGATAGAAATGAAATGTTGGCTAAATATACTATGTATAAGACAAGGAGAAGACTGTTTCCGAGGCAGAAAAGTAGGGGGACTGGCAAGATGGCACAAGAGATTGTTGCTGTTTGCAGGCTCCTATAGTTTTACAGATCGGTGGTGAGGAACTTCTGTTGGAAGTTTGATCTTTGATTTATTATGTGGGCTTGAATCTCTGAGTAAATATCTTCCCCATCAAGGTACCTTCAGGCCAGAAATTTGGACATGTAGTAGTAAAAGTGCAAATTAACTGTAGAGTTAAGCTTTTGGCATTAATGCCCTACAGAAAGTTGGGTGGAGATATCATGTTGTTGTTTTTGTATATAAGGCAAGGCATGCTGAAGCTAATGGCCTACACTGCTATGAAACTGTAACTTGGAGAGATTTCAGGTCCTTTAGAGAGTGAACAAAGCTTGTCTTGACATATCAAGAGAAGAATAACTTGTGTACCTTGGGTAAGGAACTTTGTCCCATGAGCCTTGAAACCTGCTAGGTGAGCAGTGTCCACCACAGATGCTGCCGTCCTGATAGATCATTACCTGAAAGAGTACATAAAGCTCTTCTCATTTTAGATGGTGAGTGGTGTCGTGTTTTCTAAGAGATCATATGAAAAAATAGTCATGACCAGAGCTATGGCTGGGTGTGTAATTGTAGCTTTGGTGTTACTTTATTCTGAGACCTTTATTGGCATCTTCACAGCCTCTTTTGATCTGGAGAGATATAAGTTAAATTTCAAGCCTAAATCTTTTCATTAGTGACAAGTTATTTTTATAGTGATTAAATGATGTTCTAAGATATCTATGCCATCTACTGTACAACAAGTGAAGCCTGTGCAAATTCAGTAAGCCTGAAGAGTTTCCTTTCTGAAGGAGGATATAGGACTTAATTTATCTAGAATGATCCACAGCTTTTTAGACCAGGATAGTTGACAGATTTGGCAGGTAACAATGGCAAGGTCTTGGCTCTGTTTAAATCAGGAGACATAATGAATGTAGTGATGTAAAGGGAAGAGTGTGATGTAGGTATTCCAGTGACTTGCATAGAGCTTCTGTGAAAATTATGTGAGAATGTGTAAGAATTGCTGTTACAATTTTGAAAACTGAAAACTCATTCTTCCAAAATTCTGCTTAGTTTTAAAAATTATCTCCCACTAAAGGCAAAGTTGCTCTGTACCCTGAGATTTGGTGGATTCCAGTTCTGATAGAGTGAGCAATTGACAATGCAAATTTGAAACAGCTTCCACAATAGGTATAATTGTTCAAGGAAATGTCTGATCCACATCAAGGTGGAGCTTGCACAGCTGCTGCCATCCTTATCCCCTTGAGATGTTGGTGACTCAATTAGTCTGGCATAAAATGTGAAAGAAGAGGGTGTCTGAGGTGGAAAAGAAGGATCCAATGATTTTCCCCTCTAACTCCTAAGGAATGAATGAGAAAGCTTTGAGCTTTGGAGCACCCAATAAAAGCTGCTATGTGATCCCAAAATAACTAAAGAACAAACCTGGGGAAAAAAGCATATACCAGTGATGGGAAAAAGAAGTAATAGATTACTGTTCAAAATACTGTGGCAAAATAAGTTTTTATTGAAAAAACAGTTAGAAGGGAGAAAAGTCTAGGAAGAAAAAAGGATTATATATTTGCTGAATGTTTATCCCAAGATTAGATAGTTACTAAAAGAGGAATGGTGTACAGAGGCAAGGCAAATAATGGATAAGAGTGAACACAGAACCTTTGTATTTGATACAGTTCTCCAACTCTGGAGTAGGCATAACCCTGTAGTTAGGGAACAGCTGCTCACTCCTCAGTAGAGCTGGTTAAGTCACACTTTCTCCCTTCCTTGTCAGTTTTGATTTTTAACTACACTTGGATATACATATATATATTCTTTTGGGAAAAAGGTTTCATAAGACCTTTGCCAGCTCTGCTGTTCAGGCAATTTGTTTGAGGGTTAGAGTGCGTAACGTTCTGAGCTCTCAAAAAAGGTGTCATCAATGTCATCTTGCTATTTAAAATACCAAAATCCCAACAGTGTTTCAGCTGTCCCATGAGTTACCTCAAACTGCAGACTGAATATTAACTTCAGGCAGTTTGTCCCTAAAGCCTGCCATCACCTCCAAATATTGGCAGCATTGCCACATTTTAAGCATTGCTTAATCTCTGTAACTCCCTCTGTAAACTAGGAAATACAGGCACAGCCCCACAGCAGGACTGGTAAAACATTTTTCAGCCTTTCTTAACAGATAACGTGTGCCAACCAGTTAAATATGTCTTGCTACCAACTCGTGAACCAACCTTTATAAATAAAACAGTGTATTTTAGGTGGACAGGTACCATTAGTAGGAATACAGTAAGTGTAGATAACATACTGTATTGTGGACACAGCAACAGAAATAACATCTTCACTGATCCTGAGAATTGACAGGAGATAGTGACAACTGCAGTGTATACCACTTGCTTAATCTGAATTTTCTGAAATTCTTGAATAAATTTCTGCCTTACCTTAAGCCTGGTTATTAAAGCTACCATCAGTCTTGATACTGGCAAGAATACTGTGAGACTATAACCACCGGGGACTGATGCTGGTTTAAAAAACAAAAAAACACACACACAAATAACCAGGCAAGCAAAGCTCTCTTTTGGTGGATAGAGGTGTAGAATATAACCCAGTGAGAGAAATTATACTGGGGTTTCACTGCTTATGTATAAATGTTAGAACTATAAAGATAACACAGTTAACACATGGGGGAAATAAACTCTTTACATCTGTATATATTAGGAACTTCTTAGGAACATATTAGGAATGGTAATTGGGAACAAATTTTACATATGTTTCTGCCACACTGAGGTTAATTTTTTTTCTCCGCACACTTATGCCTGAAACTTGTACAAATGCCAATCAAAGAGCTATAAAATGTAAAACACTTGGAGGCAGTCAATTCAAGAAAACGTGTTTGCTGCTGTCTCTCATTTGGACACCTTGTCCCAATATCGAAATCAGGATATTTGATATTAGTCCTGGGTGAGACTAACTCAAAATACCTGGAGAAACAATGCTATAGCTCAGTCTGTTTTGTTTGGTTTTGTTTGTTTGGGGGTTTTTTGAGCATGTTTGTAAGTATGCTTGTTTTCTTATGGAAGTGAAAAGCTGAAAAGTACCTCTTGGTTTGAACCTGATGTTTAGCCTTTGGTGCTTGGACATAAAAGAAGTTTTGTTCACATTTGAGTGTCTTTAGCAAAGGAAAGTAAAACAGTGCTGCTGTAGTCAGAAGGATGTCCCAGATTGTGGGAGGGTTAAATTCAGCTCTGGTCTCTGTCTGACTGGGAGCAGGGAATTGAACAATGGCATCCACTGGGCTGTAATGCACGTCATGGTAGATCATACCCTTGGTCTCCACTGAGGGAGTAGTCTTGACATGTAAAAAAATTGTCTGAATGCTTATTAAACAAAGAATGTACCTAGTGTTTCTTCCCAGCCCATGGGCTTTGTGGGCTTATCTGTAAGGGCTTCCATCCCATTGCCATATTGAACAGAACTGGCCCTTGAATTGAGGCCTGCAGAACATGGCTAGTGACCAGGGACCAGCCAGACATAGCCCCATTTGCTATAACTCTTTGAGCCCTGCCCTTCAGCCAGTTCTTCACCCAGCACACCCTGTATCTGCTCATCTCACAGCTGGACAGCTTGTCCAGAAGGATACTGGGAGAGACAGTTATCAAAAAAATTACCAAAATCCGGAAAACTACATCCATGGCCTTCCCTTCATCCAGCAGGCAAGTAACCTTATCATAGAAGGATATCAAGTTAGGACTTTTCCTTTGTGAGCCTGTGTTAGCTGTGCCTGATGATTGTATTTTCCTTTAAATGCCTTTTGGCAGCACCCATTGTGAGCTTCTCCATAACTTTTCCAGGAACTGAGGTTGGACCAGCAGGTATGTATTTTCCTGGGTCTTCTCTCACACCTTTCTTGTAAGTTGGAATGACATTGGCTTGCTTCCAGTCAGCGGGGACCTCCCCGCATTCCCAAGACCTTTGGTAGATGATTGAGAGGGGTCCTGCTGTAACATCTGCTATCTCCTCAGTATGCTGGGATGGATTCCATCAGTCCTTGTGGACTTTGGAGCACTCAATTGATAGAATATAGGAGCATGCAAGAGTCTTGGGGTGTTGTAACTCAGAAGGTAAGGAATACAAGGCTGCAGACTGTACTTTAGATGTATGAATTCATGGATGTTTTAACAGGGCAGCTGGTGAACATAAGCAGAGGTTATATTAAAGGGTTTGTATTATGAGAATGGTGCAAACACCGAGCTCTTAATTTCCATGTTTGCTACAAAGTGTGTCGGTTTAGTCAAACATGATGTGTTTCTTATGGCCCTGACAGCGGAGTAGCTCCTCCCCAGCAGAGTTGACATCTTCATGGCACTGTGCTGCCAGCAGAGGTCTTACCTCTAGCAACGTGCAGTCCCATAGGAGTGAGGAGTCTTGGGCCTGTCAGATCCAGCTGCTAATTGGCCATCTTCCCTCACATCTGTCCTCCAGCTATCGGACACAACAGACAAACTGGGGATTCAGGCTCTGTGAAATCATTCCTAGGCTGTGTTTTACAAAAATGATCATAAATACTGTATAACTGTCCCTGGATTTTGGGAACTCAATATCTGTCTGCCAGTTTGACAACCGACTCTGTCCTGTGAAAAGTTATTCTCCTAACAGCATGCTCGAGGGACTCAACACCATATGCCATTTAATGTCATGAAAACTTTGACTTACGTAAAACCCTAAAGCAACAAGAGGAAAGAGGAGTCTGTAAGCCTCTGGAGGAACAACGTCTGGCATGGGGTCAGCTGGCGTGTTGGGGAGGAAGAGGAATGGGTTGGCAGGAAAAGCATCTCAGCACCCACTTTTCCTCAGCTCACCATCAGCAGCAGATGTGATGCACACAGTAAGTTTCTCTTCACTGCTTCTCTAAAATGGGAACTAGATCTGTGCAGAGAATCTTCTTGCTTTACTTCCTTCTACATATTGTGTCTTCAGATGATGTAATGTGAATGGACTACCTTAGCAGGCAGATCATGAACGGTGTTATTCTCTCACCTGGGCTCAACAGTTAAGGATTTAATACCATCCAGTTTAGCATATTAGTTGTCTATATTTTGAGATTCTCATGTTTATTTAGGAGAATTTTTAATATGCTAGGGTTTTTTTTCTTAAAACTGATATTTCTAGTCATAATTTCTACTTACATATTCAATAATGTATTAGAATATAATAGAACCTTACAAAGTATTTACTACGAGTATCTAGTTTTAAACCAAACATCTTCCTCAACTGTTTTATCCAATATAACCAGAATACTGTGAGGATGATTCATGGGGTAGATGATAATTTTGATGGCAAGGAGCAGAACTGAAATTAAGACAACTTGGAATTTTGTTCTCTTTTTTGGTAAGAATTTTATTATAATTTTATAATACAATTTCAATATCTGATTTAAGTCTAAGATTTTCTTTTGCTGCAACCAACTGCTTTGAAGTCTTCAAGTTGTCTTTAAATCTTTTCAGTGTCATGGATTAGTTAAATGTGGAAAGCAAGTGCATTTTAAAATCAGATTTTTTGAGAGGTGGCAAACGAACAATGATGGGGCTCAGAAGCTGGATCTGTGTGTCCTGGGTCCTGCTCCTGTTAATCCTCCTGCAATTTCTGTGGTGGAACTTGGAAAAGAGAAACCTTCCTTTTTTCTTCCAGAGGCAACAGGTTTTGGTTACCCTTCCTTCCCATGAGAAGGCAGAGAGGTTGTCTGGAGCAAGTGTCCAAACCACAAAACTGACGGATGCAGGAAGGAGCTGTCACCTCTGGTGCCTCAAGCTGTGTTTAAAAATGTGTGTGTTTTGTAGCTAGAACTGTCTGGGAAGGGGTAAGGAGAAAGAAAATGAAAAGCAAGAGCTCAGCTGCCCCTGGGCACTTCATACTGCTGTTCAACCTGTAACACTTGTGTGGCTGAAGAGAGAGAGGACTGTCTTGGAGTGGGATTAATGCTGTGCACTTCATCCATTAGCAGTCTCATTTATTCAGCTACCATTATTGAACAGCCCTTAGGAATACAATATATGCTGCAGAAAATCTGCTTGCTTAAGGGGATGCTTGTAAATATAGGCTCTAATTTAACTTAATCACTTCCTGCTTTATGTTCCTAGGAAACCTTTCTTGTGATTAAATAGCTAGAAATGACATCTGGGACAGTGTATTTAATTTGAAAGTGACTCTTAGATGAAATGTAGGTTGTTTACTTACAGGAAGTGAGACTTTTGGTTTTATAGTTTTGATTTCTAATGAAAACGTCACAAAGACCCTGCATGGAGAAAAACTGGTATCGTTTTTTCCCTTCCTATTGTATGGCATAAAAGAAAACTCTAGAGTTATATTTGAAAGATTGTTCCTCATCTTACTCAGTGCAAAAATGTTTCCAAGGGAATGAGAGTACTCATCTGAAGTCTGCGTGTAGAACCTGCCACCCTTCTGAGCATACAAAGCCAAAAACAAACTTGGAAGTATCCCCTTTAAATGAATGGAAAGTTCATCTCCTTTTGCTACATTTGCTTTAGACTTGAAAGGCCAGGTCTCCCACACTTTGCTATTTGCTTTTATCATGATAGCACCACTAAACTTTAAATGGAGTCCTGGAAGGTCTCATGGCCAAGCCAAGAGGGCAGATGAAGGGTGGATTTAAATGCCTTCCTATAAAAGAACTGACAGAAAGAAAACAGTCTGCTTGAAATCTAGCCAGGATCCTGTAAAAAGTTAGAAAATAAACCTGATTGCCCAAATCCCAGTACAGTATCTTTGTCAGACCACTATTATCAGCTATCTTTTAAGGCATATTTTCTGCAGCTTCGTACAGTTTGTTTCTAGAGGAGATAAAGCCCTATGTTATTCTTGACAGGTATTTTCAAGTCTGTGTAAAATTCCTGGACCCTTTGGATGTGAAAGGGTGGATTTAACGGTCCCTTCAGGGATTCAAACTGAGTATTGTTTTGAAACTTGGTTTGAGTAGGAAGGGAAGTGATTTCCTTGCTGGTTCACTCAGTTCTGGACATGAATGGAAGTTAATTCCTTGGAAGACAAAATAAAAGGGAGAACCTTAAAATAGTAGGCTTTTTCTTCTTTTCCACTGAAGAGAAATAGTATACAACTGCATTTCAAGTGAGAACAGTTGTTTCTTATTAAAAACTAAAGATACTTCATTTGGAAATGGATTTTTTTTTTTTAAATAAAAATTTTATAAAGAAGATGGCTGTCTCCAAATGTTCTCCATAAAAATTAGTTTTACACCTCTTTTTTTGGTCTTCCATGACCATCTTGAATGATGTGGTCTAAGATGGGAAAAAAAATAGAGCATCTAACTTATCTGTATATTCTCAGTGAAAACTATCTAGAGCAGTTAGCATATTTTTCCAGAAAGTGTTAAAATTCTTGCTCATTGGTAAAGGAACTAACACTCCTGTAGTTAAAAGATAAGCTATATTTAACAAGTGTAACAGAACAGGTCGCTTTCTACTAGCTATTTCAACGTTGTTATCAAGCAAAGTCTTTGACATCTTAGTTCTTTTTAGATGTTGTCACCAACAGTTGAAGAGTTGATAGGCTTATTGAAAGAAAAAGGAGGAATAATGGCAGTCTTGTGTTGTGCTAGACCAAGACGAAGGCAAACATTTGAGTCTTGTTCTACCTTGTTCTACCTAGAATTGAAGAGCTTCAGAGTACAAACTCTGATTTGCTATTTGATACGAGCAAAATGACCAAAACTACCTTCTTGATGGCAATGTTAAGAATTCATTCATCTGGATTTTTATTTGGAGGACCCATTTCTAGTCTGAATTTCTATGTAGCACAGGACTTTTTCTAAGGATCCCTGACTCTACCAAGTCTAGTAAAATTGTGTCCATACTAGAGAATATTGCTTATAGAATCAGACCCAGCTTTAAAAGTTTTGAGTGAAAGAGTAAGTTTCCAGGTTTATCTGTTCTCCTGTCTGGTTAGTGGCTAAATCTAGCTAGGTTCTTCTCATTAGAACAAAGGAGGTTTGTTCTGAAGTACACAAGGACAGTTTATGTATACAAATGCACATATACCAGAGAAGCTGGGATGAGACTGATACAGTCTTGTTGCTGTGTCAGGCGGTGTGGAAGTGTAACTCACGGTGATAAGCAGAAAGAGCAAAATGATTCCATAAGGATTAAGGAAAAAAGTAATAAGGGCCATATGCTGTCACAGTCTGCCACCTGGCTTGCTATTCATTTTAAGTCGTGGGCTTGCAGGTGACAATGCAAAGGTGAGCTGTGAACATACTCCTGTTAGCTCAGACCTCAAGTCTAAAACCACAAAGAAGGAAAGTAAACTGCTAACTAAAATGAGTACTTATACAAGTATATGATGTGACGTGACTGTTTCTATGAGAACACCTTTTAGTGGCTTCTGTCTATAGCTGATACAGTCAGAGGTTGTAGCTATTATAAATATTTGCAAGTAGAAGTAATACTTCAGGAAAAGTACCTCTTATGAACTAAGATGGGTTTGCACTTTACTTGAAAGTAGTCTGGGATACAAATTCACTGATACCAAATCTGGATTCTCTACATAGGGTGGAAGTATGCATTTGATCTACATCAGGGGTGTTATAGTAAACAGAATATTAACTGAATCCACATTTCTTGCAACACTTATGCCAACCATGTGCTGGCTACAAATGAGCCGGCAACACTGGGTACCTCAAAAGGTTGGGGGGGACAAAGATACAGCCATTTAAAAATGTATTATCAGGTTGGCCTTGGCAAACTGAGTTACTGTTAATTTTCTGATTCTGGCACTTTAGACACAGGAATAGGTACTGAAAATGGATTCCTCGTCCTATCAGCTGGGAGTCTGAATGCCTAATGTAGAGCAACTTGGATAAAAGCAGTAGTTTGCTCATAAACCTTTTATAGCAAGGGAAAAGACCTTCCATGTCATATACAGGTTACATAAAGCTATATACATGCAGGAAGATGTATATGGATCTAGTATGTTTTTTCCTCATATAAGGAAAAACTTGGCTTGGAGGTATAATTCACAACTATATTTCTTCAGTATTGCTCTTATTTAATTCCTCACAGTTACAACTATTAGAGGAAGAGCTCAGTGATGAGGCAGACCCTTGCAATCATACCCAAAAGTGCAACTTCCACTAACCTAGACATAAAAATGTACTCCTGATGAAGAAAGAAATGATAGTGTTTTATGATATAAATGTTCACTTGCCAAGCAAAGTTTCACTCACTAGATTTGAGCTATTTAGATACTTCTTGGAGATATGCACTTAGAAGTGATGTTGTTTTGGGTTTTTTTTTCCTTTTTTGTTTAATTTTTAACTCTATTCCCAATGTAAGTATTTCTCAACAGCCTTTTCTTTCCTCCTTTTGTTCATGTCATTTATTTCAAATGCCTTGAGCACATATAAGTTGCGGACTGCTTAGGCTGAAAATAGACTACACATTTTTTCATCAGCTTTAGCTTAATTTTCAGTCTTGGTTTTTCACAATTCTAGCAGTACTGGATTAAAATGAGACTGCCAGTTCTGTGATGCAGCTTGCAGGTGGGAGGAACCACTGAAACTAATGGAACCACTGACTGAAAGATAATTGATTACCCTCTACTTGCAGTTGGGAGCAGTTTCATTCACGTGTGTGTTCACTTGGGTTAACCCTCTGTTTAGGCTTTGAGAAGACAGCTTTTCCTCTTTCATGTTTAACATTGGACAATTTCATAAAATATTTTCCCCCCTTTTCCCCTGCACATATATACACATTCATATCATAGCCTAATGTATTGTCCTTACAGCATTGCCAAAAGGCTTTTGCATAATCCTTTAACAGGATTCTAAAGCAATATTTTTAATCACTGTAGTGGCAGTTTAATGGCTTGAAAATGACAGGCGGGAAGATTTCTATGCATGGTACCATGTAGAAAATAAGACTATACAAAAGTGACATGACAATAGGAATTCCTGCCTGGGCTCTAGAGTTACGAGGAAAAGAAGTTAAGTAAGAGTTGGAAGAATGGAGTACTTGCCATAGGTAGGGCTGTGGCCTTAAACTTAAGGAATCCACAATTAGGTGACTTCAAGCTTGGAAAAACTGAAACAGTATTTGCATTGAGCAGGTATTGACAAAAATATTTCTTCATGTGAAGGGAACGATTTTGTGAGATGCATTTCTCATTGCATTGGCAGCCTTCTGAATGGGAAACCAGAGCAAGTCCCCTGCAGCAGGAGGTGTCATTTGTACTGAAAAGGGCTCCAAGGTAAAAAGCAATGCAAAATGTGACTTTTGGTATAGATTTATCTTAATTTGATATCTGGGATCAGGTATTATACTTTCCCATGGACTGCAGTGCAAAGCAGCAGTAACCTGTAGGACCTGTTGCGATGCAATTACCACAAGCATACACTGCAGTGGCGTTGTCCATAATGCAGACTCTCCCACAAGAAGCTCTTGAATCAGCCAACCAGAAAGCTACGCTCCTTTTGCAGATCTGTAGAACAAAAGTGGTATTGAATTCCTGTACTTCCATTTATTTCTTACAGCAAGGTACATCTTGTTATTGAGTCCTCCCTTTTCTTAATTGGCTTTTGTTTTGAATTTTATTTTTAACAGGGGTTATTCTGTCTCATATGAAAGACTCTGTATATGTCTTTGAACTCTGAGGTTTGAATGGCAGTCTATCCCCCACTGCATCAATCGTGCACTCAGTTACATTTAATCTCTGAACTTGCCCAGGGTTCTTTCCATCCCATTGTTCAGGGCATCAATGAAAATGTTGAACTGTGTCAACCTGAGCATTGACCCCTGGGAACACCAATGGTAACAAACTGACAACTTTGAACTTTTGATCATTATCTTTCGAATGTGTCAGTCCAGACAGAGTTTATGCATCTTGTAGTCCATTCATCCCATCCAGTTTGGCTACAAGGTTATGGGAGACAATACTGGAGCTTTGCTGAAGTCAAGACCACTTATATCTTACTCCTCTTTCATGGTTCAGAGTTAGTCATCTCATCACAGGTTTGTCAGGTATGATTTCCTCTTACTGAATCCATGTTTGCTGTTCTAAATTACTGGCTCATTCTTTAGAGTTCCTGAAAATGGCTTCTAGGAAGATTTGTTCCAAAATCTTCCCAGGGAGTGAACTGAGACTGATTGGCCTTGTAGCATCTTGGAGTGTTCTTCTTGCCCTATTTAAAGAAAGACATGGTAGTTTTCTTTCTTCAGTCACTGGGAACATCCCTCAAATGTCATGGCTTTTCAAAGATGATAGAGTGGCCTGACAATGATGTTAGCCAGTTATAGATGCATCTCTTCTGGTCTCATTGATCTGGGTACATCCAGTTGATTAAGTGGTCCCTAATTTGGCCCTTCTCTATTTTGGGTAGCACTTTTCTCTATGAAATTCTGCCATTAGCCTTTGTCCTTTGCATTCTTCACTGGTTTCAGCTTCAGTCCAACTTTGTCTTCTCTACTATCTTTGGCTGCCCAGGCAATGCTTTGCTATGCCTCCCTGATAGCCTGCCTTAGCTTCCAGCTTACATGTATTTTTTTTTCTTTGAGTTGCTCAGGAATTTCCTCTTAAGTCAAGCTGGCCTCCTGGCTTGTTTGCTCACTCTTTAGCACACTGGAATAGACTGCCCCTGTGATTTGATGAGGTTGTCCTTGAAATCAGCCAGCTCTCCTGGGCCCTTTTGCCTCCCAAGGCAATGCTTCATGGGGTCTCACCCACCTGTATAAACAAAAATCCATTTTCCTGAAAGCCAAGGTCTTTGCACTTTGTTTGCCTCAGATTCTTAGGGTCTTAAACTGCAAGTCATGATCGCTGTAGTAAAGGCTACCACTGCCTGAACATCCCCAGCAAGTTCTTCAGTCATGAGTAGAAAGTCCAGTGGAGCACCACCTATAGGTACCTGTCAAATATCTGCAGCATAAACTTTCACAGACATGTTTTATAAATCTCCTGGATTGCTTGCATCTCACTATGTTGCTCTTTCCACAAGCATTATGCAGTTGAAATTTCTCATGAGAACCAAGGCCTATGTTATGAGGCCTCTTCCTTTTGTTCAAAGAAGTTTTGACTGGGGGTCTGTAGGAGACCTCCACTATGGCTACCTCTTTTGGTGGTCTCTCTAATTTTGGTCCATAAGCTCCCAGCTCTCTGTTACCAATCCTGTAGCAAAGCTCTATGGATGGAGCATTTATTCAGAGCACAACCCCTTGCATTCACAGCCTGTTCTTCCTGAAGGGCTTGTACCCACCCATTACAGGGCTCTGTGTGAGCTATCCCATCTGTGTCATGTCATTCCAGTTGTATCTTAGCTCTGCAGGTTCATGCAGATCTGGCTCTTCCTCTGTTCCATGTGCTGCATAGTCACGTACAGGCACTTCAGATGGTTCTCCGGTTGTATCACTCTTGCAGGAGGAGTGAGAGCTTCCTTTGTTATACTGTCAGGTAGGTACCACCCCCATTTCTTCACAGTCTTATTCCCTGACTTTGGTTTCTGGTCTTTATCCACCAGTAAACCTAGTTTAAAGGCCTCCTCACTAAGTTAGCAAACCTCATGAAGATGATCTTCTCCCACTTTGTTAAGTAGATCTCCTGTCTCCCCAGCCAACCTTGCCACCCAAAGAGCATATCTTGGTTTTAGAAGCCCAAATCCTGCTGGTGTTCAAGGAGAGCAGCAGCTGGCCCCTGCCCCCTTCTCTCTTGCCCTCAGAGCTACAGAGTGCTGTAAAAAGACATTCTGGTCTTCTAGGCAATGAAGAATGCACTATGTTTCTTGATAAGGTAGTACAATGTCTTACTTTCCTTACCATAACTAAAATTAAGGAAAAGCTACACCATATTTATACTCTGAATATGTCTAACTTCAGTTTATTCTAATGGATCTTGGGGGAAACTCTATCTGCTAAATTAAATCCAGACAGGAAAGATTCTGTAGTTAAAAGCTTGGATCACACCTTCTGATGCAATGAAACATTTGGTCTAGTCATCTTGAAAATACCAGAGCAAACTAGGAGTTACAGAATGAAGGTAGGTTATAACTCCGTCATGCTCCAGAACAACCTGTTTAGGCTTTTAAAAGCAGGCATCTTTTTAACTGCCTCTTACATGTTGGTGTTCATTATGTGCAGCCTTTCATGAAGCATACTTGGAGTTTGTGCTTAAAATGCTCTTCTGTTTTGTATGCTCAGGAGAAGCTCATCTGCTTTCAGAATTCCTGATTGGATGGAACATAAACATCCATGAGCTGATGGGCTCTGATCCATTTCTTTTTAAAAAAAACCCAAACACATCTCATAGTCATCAACACTGGTATTTAAACTTGCATGCAGTTTTAGACAAACTTTGGTTTGTTGCACAATGTCATTGTGAAGTGCAGGCTCTCCCTTAGAGACATCACATTCTGCTTTCTGTGGTCCACGATGATATGCATGTTAGAGCTGCCTTTTCTATCTGTCTTAATGTTGTAACCCTAATATCCTCTTCTGCTGCCTGTCTTTTCCCATCAGTAAGAAGGAGAAAGAAGCCTGCAACTCCCCCGCACACCCACCGCCACCTCCACAAAATCACAACTGGGCTCAAAGCTGTGTGAAGAAAAACTGACAGACTGCAATTCTGAATCTAAAAATCTTCACAAACCTCTCCTGTAATTCCTGTGTTGAAAGGGGTTGTGTGTGCTAAATATAAACCTTTTCAGATAACGTAAGAGAAACAGTCAGGGAGCTCATGATTAGGAAAAGAAAAGCCTTATGAACTGATATTGTGATGGCAGAATACCAAATGCTTTCTATCAGTTCAACCTGCATTTCAGAATCCATCTGGTTTTGAGTTGGAGTGGTGCTTTAGGTGACTTGGAGACAGGTGGCTTCAGAGAACATCCAACACTTCACTTTTGGCAGGGTGAAGACAGAGAAAGGCTTTATTTTGCACTGTATTACAGAACTGGCATCCAGGGGAATCTGCTTTTGGATGAAGTGAGGCTCATACAGATCTGCAGTTCATCTGAATGTACCTGGAGCTTGGAGTAAGTTGATCAGTAGGCAGCCACTCTGAAACACATTATTATTCGTTCCTCAGACACATCAGTGGTGACAACTGACTTGCTAACAGGTAATGTTATTTATAGTCCTTGTTGTAGCTATCAGAAATTGTTTATCGTTCATTTCGGTCTTGGAGTACTAATATTGTTCATTCTTAAATACTTGGCAAGACATTTTTCCTTTCAGTTCATCAGCAATTCTTTAATGTATAACACTCTAGCTAATGCTTGTTGCCAAAGAGAAGCTTTTTGACAGAATTTTGGAATTTTCATTAAAACAAAATAGGTTTTGAGTTGTTATTCTAGTGGCTTTTCTTGAAAGCTTTCATACATGTAAAAAATTCAAATTTGTAAGAGGTGTAATGAAAAGTTGATGTTGCTAAGTTAAAGATTTAACTTTTTGAATCTTACTGGGAAATTAATTTAGATTTCTCTGTCAGGAAGCCATATGCGTGGTCTCAAATGACAAAGATTTTTATTTTTTTCTGAAAAGACAGCAAGTGCCATTTCCCTAGGATTTCTACTGTAATGTGTTTCTACTCCACATGATAATGTTACTATGTATATTTGAGGAACTACTGCTAGTTTGTTTAAGACATCATCTTCAGAAAGCAACAGAATTTATGATACAGGAGGTGAGAAATTTGAAAGCTGAAAAAAAATAAGCTGCTGGAAGGTTAGGGTTTATAAGAGAATAATATTCAGCATACCAAATGTGAGCTTTAACTCCTAGAAGACTAGTATTATTTAGGTTGACAATAAAATAAGTGTATAGACAAATGCAATTTATACTTCCAGTCTCCACAGACCTGTACCATGGCGTCAGCCAGGCAGGTGATGTCCTGCTCTTCCTTAGTGTGCTGAAAAGGAGAATGGGCAGCTGTGTGCAACGGGAAATGGGTACCTCTACCATATCACCATGTACTGTTTCACTGAAATCAGATCAGATCAATGCTTTTCCAGTTTTTTAAAGGATTTGTCTTTGCAGATGCCAATCATATTCTGCGTGAACTGTATAAACTGATACAATTATTCTAACAATTTTTTTTTTCCTCTTGGTTGATGGATAAGATTCATTTAATGCTTTGGGATCATACTCATTCTATGGTATATGCACATATGAAAATATTAATTACTGTCTAAATGGGTTCTTTGCCTAATATGCATAAAGGGTATTTAAAGCAAAAGCATTATTTTTGATCCAAATTTCCTTGTGAAAGAGCAGATAACTTTATTAAAGTATCTAAGGTACCCAGGATTATTTCCATGCCTAAGGTGAAAATGTTACATGCTTTTTCTCTGCTGAACTTCTCACTAAATTGATGACGGCCAGAATCAATTACAAATCAGTTCCTCTAACTCGGGTTTGAACTACCTGGCTCTGAAGATGAATAGGTGAAAAATCGTTATTCTGACAGCTCACAGTATGGATTCATTAGGATTTCTGTACTTTACAAAGTATAAAGTTAAGGCATGGCCACTGTCAGAGTGTCTTTAGGCTCCAGCTGATTCAAAATGTGGGGTGCATTAATCATGTGGCACTTTTGAGTCTGTAAAGGATCAGCTAAATATGAAACTGCATACCATATTGCCTCCTGTGAACCTGTATGCTCCCCCTGTTAGCAGGTATATTATGGTGGAGCATTAGCCAAGGTTGAAGTATGTTAGTAGTAGGAGGTAGCATTCTCAGAAGGTGGAGAAGAGGGGAGTTCAGTAGTGGAACTGAGGAACTGAAAAACTTGAGCTTGTCCTAAACATCTCTGGGTTCTGCAAGAAGAATGACATAGAACACAGTCAGTAAAGTAAAATTCAACAACTTCTGAGTTGCAGTCACAGGTCAACATCTCGAGTGTGGGGGTCTCCTTCTTAGAAAGGCTTTACTTTCCATGTCTGTATATCTAGTACTTGCCCTCAGTAGGTAACATGCTTAAACAATTTAAAGCATGTTGAAATATTGCAGTAACACCAGCAAAAAACAAACTCCCTTCTCCGTGGCTTTTTGCCACATCAGCTGAGCAGATTGTGTCATGCCAGCTTCGAGGGTGGTGTTTCCTCCTGCTTGTCCTCTGAGTCAGCGGCAGACAGGTCTTGCCAGGGCTGGCGGCTGCAGCAGGGAGGGACGAGCTCCCCCAGGTCTTGCTGGGGAGTCCGAGAAAACAGGTTAGTAAGTCATCTGTTTAATGCTGCATTAAGTGTTTCATTGATGACGTGTAACTTGGCTCCATATGAAAAATTACTTATGATGATTTAGAAGATACTGTCCCTTTCTGTGTGGGAGTTAGCCTATTTTTTTTTTTTTTTTTTTTTTGCATGTGGATGAAATAATCTGGTAATTTATCCTGAGAGAAAATATTTTCTTGCACAACTCTAGCCATGTAGCAAATATTCTTGAATCAGCATGCTATTGGGATTGGGTCCTTTCTTGTGCTTAACGATGGTCTGTTTTCTTGTCAATGAGTGATTATCCCATACTCACCTTCTGCCAGTTGTGCAATCAAAACACTCAAGCATTGAAGCCACAGCTGACCAAAAATAGTGCAGGAAAATGGGTTAAAAAGTATTGATCAAAGAATGCATGTGTAAAGCAGAGGCGAGAACAGAAGAGTACCCAGTGTTTTCCAGTTACCTGTAGGACTGGAAGCTGGACATATGTCCTGAATTGAAACCATAGAATGTCCTGAGTTGAAAGGGACCCACAAAGATCATTGAGTCCAACTCCTGTCCCTGCATAGGACAACCCCACAGTTCACACCATGTGTCTGAGGGCCTTGTCCAGTCTCTTCTTGAACACTGTCAGGCTTGGGGCCGTGACACCTCCCTGGGGAGCCTGTTCCAGTGCTCCACCATCCTCTGGAGGAAGAACCTTTTCCTAATGTCCAACCTAACTCACCCTGGCACATCTTCCTACCATTCCCTTGGGTTCTGTATCGGTCCCCGGGGAGAAGAGGTCACTGCAGGTCTTGCAAACGAGCAGTTTCTCAGAAAATTTTATAAGTGCTCCCCTTATCCAGGGGTCAGATGCTTCAGGGTGAAAGGAGCAATCTTCCTTACCACAGGAAAAAGACTGGAGCATTCACATGGTTTTAGTGAAATCCGTTTGATGGCCGCTGGTTGTAAGATTTTCTGAGGCAAACATTGTCCATGTTCCCTATAACAATTCACTCGTGGTTACACAAACCTTTTAAAAACACTGTTGTGTACGTGACTGTAGTATATATAAATTATTGCACTGCCACATGTCTCCATGATTTTTTCTATAACTACCTAGTATTGTGCTGAGAGAAGATGTAAGTTATTGCCATGCATTGTTCATAGTTTCAGAAGCCTGGTTTAAGAACCATGACACCATTATATGAGTAGCTGCCCAAGTAACATACCAATAACCATTACAGTTCCTGCGGGAGGGGATTTCTTCACTGCAATGTAATGAAATGTAAAGCTGCAGGGAAGTGTTTTAAAATTAGAGGAGCTATGACATTTTCATGGTGATACAATAGATGGTTTTGGAATTATTTTAAAGTTGTTCCCTGCGTAGGGCTGTTTTTCTTTTTTTTTTTTTTTTTCCTGCTATCATGGCAGAGGTCGCTACCATTTTAAGTTTAAATAAAAGCTTAACAGCAAGTTAATAGTGCCGCTGCTATATTTCTGGTTGTGTGGGTCTCCCTCAGTGGTTACCTAGATCATGTGCTGTTGTGAATTTCTGTTGCTTTGCTAACTTTCACTGAGATATCCAGACAGCACGGGGGACTAGTCTTTTCAGTCTAGTGTTTGGTCTGGATTATCTGACTGAGATCCTAAGAGTGGTCCTATGAGCAAGGACATGGCAAAGATCTGCATGGGCTTGTTCCAAACAGTGTTGGACGAGATGCTTAGGAAAAAACTGTACAAAACCAGCACTGGTAGAATGTTAAAAAGTATTTTGCACACCTACCATTTTTCTGAAGTAAACAGGACTAAAAATATATGCTCAAATAGTTGTTGATGTCTACCAAAGGAAAACAAGTTGGTCTAGATAATATTTTTAGATCAAACCACGTGTTATGTAACAACTTGGCTAGTTAAACCTTAGAGTCAACTTATTCTCAAAGATAAAAGGTGTCTTGCAGAGTTTTAAAGAGCTTAATATCCAGAAGGAAAAGCCCTTCAAAGAGATACAAGTAGCCAATAAGTCTAAAAAACAGGTTTATGTGATGTTTACTGATACCATAGTACTTTGCAGAGAAGACCTAAGGCATCTGAAGAGAAGGAACTAACATATTTTGACTATCTGTTTACCCCCACATTCTTCTCTGTGAGTCAGGGTGCTTTTATAGAATTTAAGTAGATAGGGAACTGCCTGAGTCTCTTCCAAACTGTCCTTAATCTCAACATAACAGCCTCAACTAGATTTAAGTAGAATGGGTGGCAATTGGAGTTGCTCAACAAGATTGGTCTTCATAAGGTGCTGTGAAGAGCAGAGTATTTGACATTCTACAATCTGACTTCTGTCTTCATCCTATCTCCCTTTGTGTCCAAATTTAGACTCTGAATTACATACTTGGAAGGAGAAATAAACATTAATAGTTGTTTTTCACAATATTTGCATATGAAGTTCTCACTGATTTTTTTTGTATTCATTATCACTCTGTACTGTTAAACAGAATCTACCTTTTAGGTATTTGAGTACAGAATTTGAGCTATTGATATAACTCGTCTAAATTTTTAGTGGCTAAAGAAAAATATTATGTGAAATGAACAGTAGGGTTATCAGGAATACTCAGAAAATGTTGAGTTGTTGACTACACAAAAGAAAGTATTTTGAATATTGTTAACATAAGCGAAAGCTTCAAGAAATCAAAACAAGCTGATGAATGGAGCTCTGCCTCAGATCCGTGCCCTTGTAGGCTTAGTGGAAAGAAGAAATCCTCCATGAGCAAACAAAGAGCAGAGCCCATTTTCAGTGTTCATCCCTGTGACTTCCTAAGAGCTACTGGAAATAAATAGGAGCCAAGCTGCCTGGATCCAGTGAGAAAGGAAGCTCTAAGGGATATGGGGAGCTGAAAATGTTTGCGGCCTTCAGGTACCACCAGTATAAGACAAGTAATGGATAGAAGGGGAACTGTCATGTATAAGGGTGAGAACCAGATGGAAAATACACATTTATGGGAAGTGACTGAATAAGTGTAGCATAGGCATGGAAAATGGTGAACAGAACAAATATACAAAAGATTAAATATAGAAAGGAGATGAGATTAATGCACTGGAAACTAGCTGCAGATGATGTGATCTGCTCTGGACACTCTGTTCTCTCTGCTCTTGTATCATCCCTATGGTATCTAGGCACTTAACTGGCAGATGAGTCATTGTGTCTTTGTGTCGCAGCTTGTTTCTCCATTAAACAAAGGTAATTCTTTCTGCTCTTGCAGTGATGCTGAAAAGTATTGATCTGTAAAGTGCTTTGAAGCTATACTAAAATTCACAGATCCTCTAGAGCCTTGCTTTTAATTGTAGGGTTGCAGATAAATTTAATACATTTTTACAGCAACCAAATTGTCTAACTGCACTAACTCTAGTCTATGATAAAATGTTTTTTATGTTCCTGATATGTAAGATGACAAAGTCTGGTTAAATTGGTTAGGACTGCATAATACCATTGACTTGACTTACACTTTCTCCACAGTGGGGCTCAAAATCATTGCTGGTTTGGAATTGGCTTGCTTTGTTTCCAGAGTGGCTTTCTTTAAGTTTCAAGGCTAACCTATTTCTTTAACTGATATGGGATGTTGTGCTTCAACTTCAACTCTGCTGTGATCTGCAAAGAGTGAAGTAAAATGATTAAAAGTGAAATACAAATTCATGACATGAAGTAACGATACAGCTCCACTCAACATGCCATATGATGGAGTATTTGGAATAAACTTTCTGATTTTATCCGGTATGTTACTGCAGACCTCACACACCAACCTTCAGATGTTATGTACCTATGACTTCATGGTCAGTAGCTTTGTGATTGAGTGATCATTATAATCCGATCAAACCTGTTCTTCCATGTCAGTCTACAAGTCCTGCATTGTTGTCTTAAGCTATACTTGCCTTGGAAGTGACCATCAAAACCATTTTGGTTAGCTCTTAGCAAGACAGCAGCTGTTCTCCTAATTATTCCATTACTATTTTAACAAATTGGTTTTGAGTTTGAGTTTGGTGTTTGAGTAAGGAAGGGAACCCACTAGCTGTAGATAACTAAGGGCTTTCAGACAACTTGAGCTCATTTAAATTTGAAATTACTTTGTAATCTGAAAGTTCATACTGTCTGGCCACTTGCAAATGTAGTCATCCAACATAAAATCAAAGACTCTGAGTTTGATTAGAGTTAATTGAAGATATACCATAACAACTATTATAATACATGTAAAGTACTTTGCTCCTTGCAGCACACAAGTGAAATGGTGGCTATACCTCTTAAGAGGTGCACTAATTAATAAACTTTAAAGTTGGTATTAGTTAATGCTATTAATGATTAAGTGTGTCCAGTAGAAAAGTTATAATGGAATAGTTATGCCACCACTTAAAAGGAGATAAGCAGTCTTTGCTGTACTTGACATTTAGTAGACCTCATTCCTATATACTGGGCCTGATTTATACTGGCAAAGCACTGAAGAATTACTTGAAAGTTGGTTTACAACACATTTTAGATCCTTTCTATTATGTTATAACACTGTAAATGGACTTTCTGAAAAATTACTTGCCTGGAGTACGTTTTATGAAGTCCAAATGATATTACCTCTTACTGGAAGGAAAGTAGCACAGCTGGAGTTTTTCGGAAAAGATTCCTCCACATAACCTGGCACATGGTATCAGACCTCATGGTGACAAATCTCAGCTTTATTTGCATTTGATGCCTTCATTGGGTTGGAAGATGTAGGGTGCCAGTGGTACATCACTAAATCCAGGGCAATTCTGATAATTACAGTTTTTATTAACCTCAGCTGTGCTTGTTTTTAACCTGGACAAGGTGATTTATACAGTAAGTTTCTTCTGATAAAGGAAACTGGTTTTGTAACAAAGTTGGAGACAAGATCAAAAAGTGAAGTCAATCACTAATATTTTCTTAAGTTATTTTTAACAGAGATCTATAGCTGGCCTTGTATACTTGGTTTCCATTCAAAACAAATGCAACATCAAAGTAACTGAATGAGTCTGCATGGAGAAAGTCTTCCCTCTTAAATTTAAGAAAACGATTGTGTTGTGTTTTCTCTTTAGCTTTTAGAGACTGTGGAAAGCACAATGACTGCAAATGGAGCTGTCTAAAGCTTATGACCTTTATAATGCAAAAGACACTCTTAGTCTTGCTTCCCTTTCTGCTTGGAAGTCTCCCAAGTTCTGTGTTTACTAGTTGCTCCTTTCCCAGATAGCATGACATAAAATTCTTAATTTTTTCAATTGAAATTAAAACATTCTTTCTTGATATTGTCCCATATTGCAGTCAGTTATAAGAAAAATAACAGTAATATGACAGTTCTGATAATGTAATTTCTAATATATTGCTGTTTTTTATCAAAGACCAAGTGACAGTAATAAAAACAAATGTCAGATTTAGGCATAGAGCACTTAATTCAAATTGCTTTCCACTGTCATCCTTCTTACTGCTCGCATAAGGAATTTCCTGGGTTGCCAGCACCGTTGGGTTCTGCTCTTGATTATTCCTCCTTTGTGGAGGTGAAGGAACCAGGCCAGGGGGGATGGTCTGCACAGGTTCCACAGGCTCCCAGGTGGGGTTGAAGTCTGTGCACCAAACTTGTGACTATCAACATAGACTTGGAAATGAGGTGGGGTACAAGGGTGGGGTGGGTAGTATGTAGTAGAACTTTTTCCTTCCCCTTGCTTGAAAAGTGTCCTAAATTAGAAAAACGCCCTTAATTAAGCTGGAATAACAGCCTCAGCAGTAATACATGAAGTTCTAGAGTACCTCAAAGAGAAGATTGGTTTCTTCCTACTCCCCTGATCTCCCTTGTGCTTTTGTTTAGTTACTAGACTTAAAAGTCTGGAGTATCCTTAAATCTCCCCACTTGAAAGAGGAAGGTATTATTTTATAACAATATTTAATTTTGCTGTCCCGCTCTGAGGTGAGGTGGGGATAAGGAATTTATTTTTTGATGTCTACGAAGACGTTGTAAATAATTTTAAAAGATCCCCCCCCAAAAAATCCAAACCCTCAAAAACCCCAAAACAAACACACAGAACAAAAAACATAGACACAGCTTAGCTCTTAGGATGTGACACTCCTAAAATACTTAAAACAAGTTCAGATATCCAAGCACTAGAGTGCTATTAGTCAGCTGCTGCTAAAATATTTTGATTTTAATGCTAATGTAAAAATGCCTTATTGATGAAAGGAAAACTCTTGCTAGACTTACTGTTAAGTCATCTTAGATTTCTTAAAAGTCATACTAAGTACTTAGTTTTCCAGTTTCTTTTAAATTTTTTGGTTTTTAATTTATTCTGAGCAATAAAAAATTCCAAGTGGTTTGTATTGAAAACTGATTCTTCTCATTTTAATATAGTGTTGCTAGTTTAGAGCCTTTCTAATATTGCTTTTCTTTAAAGATTTCTTGTTAATTAGATTAAATCATAAATCTACCATAATTCCAGCCTGCAAACTCCTTTTAAAGCAAAAGAACTTGTCTACTTGACTGTTCAGGATTTGAGGCAGAGAAAACTGCTTCCACTAATTTCAACTGACAGTAGACCAGACCTGGCCTGAGGAAGTATTATCAGGTACCAAAAGATTTTGATATAACAGCATGAGAATAGAGATGATACAGACAGCGGTATCTCTGAGAATAATTCAGTTAGTTCTGCTGCTGTTGAAATTGTTTTTCCTGTTGTTGAGCTGACTTGTTTGCATTTAGCCTGTGTAATGTTCCACAAACCCATTGCTATGGGAAATGGTACTATTGTCCAGGTGTCCTTAAAAATGCTATTCCTTTTAACCTCGCAATTTCTGGTATGCTCACTTTCTATAGAAAATTTACGGCTTGGGGAATTTTGCAAGTCATGAGAATCTAATCTTCTGCAATTGAGCCACTGGAGCCAATTTTGTTTATAACAAGTTAACAAGCTCAGCTCTGAGACAACATTCATCATCCCATTCTTTCTGCTCTAAATAGGACATTTCTAAAGCAAAATCTCATCTCATTTCATGGGAAATCCTTCATGAAGCTCAGACTTTCCTTCTATGTCAACTCTTCTATGGAGATGTCTTCATGTCTTCCAAAAGAATATAATCTTTGGATCACTGCGTTCATTTAGCTCTGAAACTTGGTCTTGGCACTGTGTTATTTTGCCTACCATTTATTATGTTTACTCAAGATAAATGGAACTTGCACTTTCGCTCTAATTCTACCTAGGGTGGGGACAGAAAAACCATGAAGAGCCTTGAAATGTTCTTTAGTGTACGTTGCTCTCATCTGTGACCTTTTTCATATGCTCATATTTTTTTTCCTTTTGCTTCTTCTGTGTATGTGCTCTAAAATATTAAATCAGTTCTCAAATGTCATGTTACCAATTTAGGGAAGAAAGAATCTTAGCCATTAATATAGAAAGTGAATCCTTTTATGTTACATAACAGGTAAGTTACAATAGGCAGGCTGTATCTGAAGACGCGATACGAACACGGCAGTCGGCTTTTTGTTATTTATCTTTTAGCTGTGTCTGTTAGAATTACTCCTTCATCAAACAAATGAGGCTTTTATGAGCAGAAGGTGTACATCTGTTATAAGGCACATACAGTCCCTTGATCTGTGTGTTGAATAAGATACTTATATGGTTTTATTACCTAAATATACTGTGTCTTCTTTTATGTACACATATGGTAATAGATCATTTTGGTTCTGGTGTTGCGTGCCACGTATAAATTACTTCCATAGTACAGACTGGCCTACTTAAGCAGGACCATTCTTCAGAAACTAAATAACTGTTAAGTATAGTGACACTGGATGTTTCTCTGAATTACATTTTCTCATATTGCAGAATATAGATCAAAGCTGTTCAAATACTGATAGTCTAGAACAATGGCCTTAGTTTGCTGAAAGGTAACTTTTTCAATATAATTTTGTTCAAATGAATCATCTTTCATCTTTTCTCCACTGCTACTTGACTATTATACAGTAATCAACTTCATAATGAAAGCCATTTTAGTCCACATGTTAAAAATCAAAGCAGTTGCACTATTTCATTTCAAAGTAATTTAATTCCAGAGTTCAAGAAAGTGAACCAATACCATTAAAAAAAATCCCTTCTCCCTGCCCACTCATACAAAGTTTTTTACTAGTTTGTTAAATACTGTATAGCACCCTATCTAATCTTTTACAAACTCTTAGTGTTTGTAGTTTCACTGAAACTTAGCAAACTCAGTTTTTAATTAAATACATATTTTTTTCAAAAAGTTAAACCATTAGCAGCTAAAAAATACCTTTTGAAATATGGTCCTAAGCCTGTATTGCACTGTCAGTGGCATAGTGCCCCTGCTCCTATGAAGCTGTTCCTTTTTGTATTTTGACGTTAGACACACAAGGATAACAAGAAAAGAAGTGTTTCTTAATGCTGAATACAGAATTCATCTTTCATCATCTGGTTGCAGGAACTATCTTCTTTCCCATATGAAACATCTGGCTGTAAACATTTTTGGACACAATACTTGGCATATTTGTCTCTACCTGAAACATCCCTCCGTTCCTTTCTATGACTTACTAACTTTTGATAAAGTGGCTGAATTACTTCCCTTGCTAGTAACAGAGGCTCAAGGAATGGAGTATGCTGCATTTAATGAAGGGAGGAGTTAGGATTGTAAATCACTGCTAATAAAATGCTTTGGAGTTTAATATATTTCTACACAGCTTGTTTAAACAGTTGTGTTGTATGAGAGACATAACACTGCAAACAGCAGTATGTGTCCGCATGCATTCTGTATCATCAATAGCTTGCCTGAAAAGTGATTCAAAGGATTCATAGCCTACAAATTTGCCAGTAGTTTGCTGTACTTGAGGAAATATCTCATTTTCTATTATCAGGTCATCACTTCAGTATGTAATTGCTGTGTGTTAGTATTCTAAATCCCTTAACTATTAACTTGGAGAAGAAAAAAAATTGAATGAAAGCATGTAAATGATGGCCAGAATGTTGATAAGAGATATGAAACCCTGCTACATCAGTAAATAGAGGAGGTAGATTTTTTTCGGCTTTTCCTTTTGCTCTTTTATTACATTGTGGCATCTCTTTGAGAATATACATAAAGAAAAAAGTACTATGCAGAAGGAAGGAAACTACTGGCATTGCATTAATAATTGCCTGTGACACAGGAGATTTAGGAACAATCTGTGTAATTTTTCCTTAAAGAAAGAATTTACTTATTGAAATAAATACTTTCCAACCTCAGACCAAACACTGAATTGGCCAAGAAGAACGAAAAACAACTTGTTTTTCCTCAAGGTAGTGGCCAGGCATTACACAGGGAAGCTTGCTGCAAGGTGATAGAGGCAACCTTCAAACTGCTGTTTTCTCCAGCTGGCAGCATGCTAGAAATGCCCATCAACAAGTGATCTTTCCCTTTCCCTTTCCCTTTCCCTTTCCCTTTCCCTTTCCCTTTCCCTTTCCCCTTCCCTTTCCCTTTCCCTTTCCCTTCCCTTTCCCTTCCCTTCCCCTTCCCTTCCCCTTCCCTTCCCCTTCCCTTCCCCTTCCCTTCCCCTTCCCTTCCCCTTCCCTTCCCCTTCCCTTCCCCTTCCCTTCCCCTTCCCTTCCCCTTCCCTTCCCCTTCCCTTCCCCTTCCCTTCCCCTTCCCTTCCCCTTCCCTTCCCCTTCCCTTCCCCTTCCCTTCCCCTTCCCTTCCCCTTCCCTTCCCTTCCCTTCCCTTCCCCTCCCTTCCCTTCCCTTCCCTTCCCTTCCCTTCCCTTCCCTTCCCTTCCCTTCCCTTCCCTTCCCTTCCCTTCCCTTCCCTTCCCTTCCCTTCCCTTCCCTTCCCTTCCCTTCCCTTCCCTTCCCTTCCCTTCCCTTCCCTTCCCTTCCCTTCCCTTCCTTTCCCTCCTCTTCTCTCTCTTCTCTTTTTTTTCCCCCCCTCTGTATCCCATAGAACAACAGGGAATATGCACTAGTACATACATTGTGGTGGTACTAACTCCTGAGAGAAAATCTTTCATGCTTTAAAACCATATCAGATAAACTGGGAGAAGGCAGTGGTGGCTGCCAGCTGTGTAGTCTTGCTCATCCTATGAACTGATGATTTAAAGGTCTTTTCCAACCTAAATGATTCTGTGAATTACAGTGTGTTTCTTGTGCATGGCGTGCTTCAATAGAACTGCAGATTCTGCAAGCTGGGGCTCTTAAAATAATTTGTTAAAAACCTTCATTTTCTGTTCCTTTGTGGGTTTTACCACATTGGAAAATATTTTGGGTCTCTCTTCAGTGTCTTGAAGAACAAATGCTAACTATGAAACCAAAGAAGTATGATTTTGTTTTGAACTTAAATACTGTAATTTCTTACATAGGTGATCTTATCCTTTATTAAGCTGCCTACTGGGACAGAATAACCTAAAGCAGAAGAAACCTAAACTATAGAAATGTCTTTAGATTTCTGAGTGAAAGAAAGCTGTTATCTAACTGTTATTTGCCAGTAATGAACTTTGACAGAAAAAATAGGTAGGAAAACACCAGTGAATATCCAGGTATAATATTGCCTGCACTCGGGTGAATTGTTGCTTCATTTTAATTGTATGACCCATTAGAGTTGAGAATCATAGAGGTATTGGAATATGTTTGTTTACATTTTAATTATTTCCTGAAAAAAAAATAAAGTTTCTTTGCATTTGGCTGCGTCTGATAGCTGCTTCGTACATGTCTTTAAGAGCAAGTTGAAAGGGGTTTTTTAGCTGGAAAGAAGCCTCTCAGCATAATGCATTAAAGATTTTTCTCTCACTTACAGTGCAACAGCAGCTCCTTTTCCCCATTGCTTTAATGCATTTGCATAGACTAACACTATTCACATTTCAGTTCTTAGGAACCTTATTTAGCTGTCCTAACACCATGTTCTAGAAAGCTGGCTCTTCATATTCTCATCAAAAACAATTTTGCAATAATAGCTGACTCTTGAGTTTCACTTGTTTTACTTGACTGGGAGATCCAGTGTGGAACAACGTGGTAAAAACGCATAAAAATTTCAGTAGTTAGTTCATGAAATCCTTGAATAATTCATTGCATATAAGCCCTTTAAACTTCCATTTAAGTTGTTAATAATAATAGCAACGAGTAGTTCATTCCCAAGATCTCTGTTACTTGTGTCCAATATAAAGTACAAGTAGGAGAAACTCAATAAGGATTCATGTTTTATCTGTAAAATACTTTCACCTATTGCAAAATGATTTTTTCTTATCTTTTAGTCTCTATTCACACATTTAGGGAGTACTAGCTCTTTAAGAATTGCTACTGCTTTCACCATCCCACATGGCTATGTAGTTGAAAAAAAGGCATTTAACTGAAGGATATTCACAATACTTAATTGGAAAAAGCAGCGGCATATTAAATGTCTTTCCAAAACTCTCACTGTTTTCCTTAAATAAGTTCTTCTAAAATAGTATGAGCATAAATGTCCTACTCTGGCAAAGGCAAGATTTTTTTTCCTGCAGAGATCAGAAATAAGCACCCAATATATTTCTTAGATACAATTCTTGTTCAATCAGAGTCTTCCCCTACTAAAGGAATTATGAGTACAGTATGGGCCTCAAGTATGGAGAGCTCCAGAGGTTCAAGAAAATCAGTGATCCATCCTCCCTGGTACTGCTTCTAGCTCTGAGTAGGGAAAAAACGGAGAACAATATTTGTACCTCCCAAGAGTTCCTGATGGAGGGAAGTGGTCCTTCAACATCCTCAGAGGTGGTGGGATGGATAAAGATTCTGTGAGATACAGCTGGGCAGGGGGTTTTAGCAAATAATATAATTGTGATTTTTTGTTGTTGTTTTGGTTGGTTGGTTGGCTTTTGTTTGTTTGTGGGATTTTTTTATTTGTTTTTGGTGTTTGGTCTTAGTTTTGGTTGAGGTTATTTTTGTTCGGTTGGTTTTTGTTTTGTTTTGTTGTTGTTGTTGTTTTTTAATTCATCCTGAAACGTGTTACAAGCTTTTAACTGAACTTGCCAAAATATTGGGTGACACGTCCAGGGTTATAGTCACAGAAATGCTGGAGAAAGAAAGGTGTTCATCCATATGTCTGCCTCTTTGCCTAGAGCTTGTGTATTTTGCGAAGCTGTATTAGACTTCTTCTGCTTAAAGAACTTACATTATTGACTACCCAGTGTGGAATCTCTAATAACCAAAAAATCTTATTTTTCAACTTAAATATATTGCCCAACTCGTAACTTCATAGTCACAGATTTACAGAGGGTAAAAGGGACCTCAGGAGGTCTCTTGAACAAATTCCTGCTCAAAATACGTCCAGCTGTGAGGTCAGAACTATTTGGGGCTTTGCCTAGTCAGATCTTTAAGGTCTCTAAGAACAGAGACTACACAGTCAAAATTTTGCATGAATAATTACATGCACTTGGGCAGGGACTGAAACTTGGGTCAATCACCCATAGGTATGTGCCTTAATTAAGTGATTTAATTGTCTGGTTAGAAAGTTATCCTAATCCTGTCTGGATAATAATTACAGGTATTTGCCATATAAAGTGAAGTAGTTCTGAAAAGAGGGCCTAAATTAGAGCACTGGTCTCCAGAAGAGTTGTAAACACAGATCCTGGTATGAGTAGGCAGTTGTCCTGGTTTTGTTAAAAAACAAGATTCTCTTTTAGTGAATTTTGCCTGTCAGCTAAAACCTTCATATTAGCTGCATTTTCCTGGAGAACCAGATACGTGTTTTGGCAAACATAGCAATGAAATGCAAACTTATTGATAAGCATGGATGGACATCTCGCGAGAGGGACAATGAGAAACAGGTGACCAAGAAACTGACCAACTGTGTATAACATTCCATCCACGTGAATACTTCATATAAAAGTGGGAGATCACGAAGATCTCGTCCCTTTCTCCTTTTTGTCTTCTTTTCCCTTCTGCTTATGGCCAGCATTAGGAGAGGACCTTGCTAGTCGTCCCTGCAAACTGAGGCCTAGTGACAGACTGAATCCAGCTCCGGTTGGCTGCAGAGTCCAATCCAGGACTTTGGGTGCCAGCTCTGCAGTTGTTGGGACTTTCAAGATTGGTTTTGAATATTTTGTATTATTTTCTCTATTTTTATCAGTAGCATTAGTAAAACATTGTTAATTTTTCCAACTCGCTTCTCTCTGTCCTTCTTTCCCTCTTGATCACCTGTCCTGAGTGGGAAGGGGGGAGAGGGAGGGGCAAAATGGGGAAGTGGGGGAGAGGAGGTTAACAATACATCTGCCAGGGTTTTATTGTCACCCCGCAATCTAAACCCTTGACAGCGTGTAACTTTAGTTTCAGTTGCTTCTATTTTCTTACTGCCCAGAAGGTCCTAGTAAATACCTCAGTAGGTGCCAACCCCCTGGAGAGGGTCCAGAGAAAGGCAGTGAGGCTGGTGAGGGGCCTGGAGCACAAGTCTGATGAGGAACAGCTGAGGGAATTGGGGCTGTTCAGTCTGGAGAAAAGGAGGCTGAGGAGAGACCTCGTTGCTGTCTACAATTCCATGAAAGGAGGCTGTAGCTTGGAGGGTGTTGGTCTCTTCTCTCAAGTACCAAGTGACAGGACAAGAGGAAATGGCCTCAAGTTGCACCAGGGGAAGTTTAGATTGGATATTAGGAAACATTTCTTCACAGAAAGGGTTGTCAGGCACTGAAACAGTCTGCCCAGGGAAGTGTCTGAGTCACCATCCCTGGAGGTGTTTAAAAGTTGGTTAGACGAGGTTCTTAGGGACATGGTTTAGAGGTGGACTAGGCAGTGTTAGGTTAACAGTTGGACTTTATGATCTTAAATGTCTTTTCCAGCCAAAATGATTGCATTAAAACACTTCACTGTTGTGCTCTAGGGAGAAATAAAAAAAATAAATTTCAGCACTGCTTCAAAATGAAACTCAGACAAATGTCAGTTGTATTTGGCAGGCTGCAAATAGATAATAGTAGGCAGGGGAAGTGGAGCTAGGACTCTAGTATTTTGCAAAGGTAAGTTATCTTCAGGAGATCTCTGCTTGCTTGAGGTCAGGAACAGTGGCAGAGATACACAGATGTAGCAGTAGATGGACTAATTTTGCGTGGACTTATACTATGAAATAATTCAGGATAATGCCTAAATAGTTGACTCATACTCTTCACCAAGCAGGTCATCCTATTTGGTGAACAGTGACCTATAATCCTGAGTCCAGCTACTGGGCCCTGGTTTGCTGCTGCCACTTACCTGCTGCTTATATCTATGCCCTTAGGACTATCCAGTGTTCGCACGCTTGCAGAGGACATTGGTTCTTGAAATGTGCAATATGGTTGAGTAACTAAGGGTTTACAGTGTAAATGCTGCACACTTACCGAGGAAAACAAAAGGTGTTATAAATTAATTTTGTCACACAGTCCTTCAGCTTTGTGTCATTGGAGGTGGTTTGCTTGCTTTTTAAAATTTATTTATTTATTTATTTATTAATTTCTCCTTTAAGTGGGTTTCCATGGGAAGCAAACATTGTTTCCAGAATCCTTTAACCTCCTACATGGCTATATTTCAGAATCTCTTGCCACTTACATACCCCTATTACATTTAAAAGGCTGAAGATTTCCATTTAATAGTAAATGCCACTACAGTTTGAATTTTCTAGTGATAAAATTGAACTTCTTGCTGTCAAACACCCTTGTGACAAAACATTTCTCTCAGTTCACAACTGAAGGCTGTTGTTATCATTTATGTTTGTGTATGCCAGCCACCATTCTTCATGTTCTCAAATGTGTTTTTTCAAAGTGAGCAAGATACAGGAATGTTTGAACATAATCAGATTAATTTCATGTAGCTTAATATTTCCCTTCTCTGCTGTTGGAGAGTAAGGATGAATTGAATCGTGTTTGCTAGTGGTTTACTGGTTTGATCTGGTACAGGTGATTATATTTCTCAAAGTCTGTGAATTTAGAGCTCAAAACTGTGGTTTGTTTCTGACACAGACTAGGTCTAACAGGGTTTGTTGCTCTAGAGAAACCAACAGATGCTTGTCTCCTACCTGCTGTAGATGCCTATGCAATTTTGGAACATCTCTGTGTAGTGACCTATTTTGCCTGTACAGTCTTCATGCCTCAGACTGCATTGGGTTGAAATATTACACAGACCTTGGGTGCAGGCGTAGCTGGTCCTGTAGGAAAGCTGAGAGACAGGTTAGCTGCATGTGTGATAGTTCATCCTGCTGTCAAATGATATCCATGGAATAGTTTTGAATCCTCTCATCGGTGGTGCTCTGCGCTGAGCTCCAGGAGGTAGTTCGGGCAGATGCCATGCTTGGCTTGGATTAATGTACTCCAGCAGCCGCCTTTCCCTGCCCAAGGGTGCATCGCTGCTCTCATTTTTCAGCAGCCATGCAGGAGGTCCCCAGATGAGGGGCTCTGCTATGTTCTGCAAAACTTATGTGGTAAAGGCTGTATTGCCTACTCAGGACCATGGATGCATCATATATGGGCAGATGTTTTTCTATATGTCTACACTGCAGACAACAGAGGTGGAGAGATGGGAAGTTATAAGGGAATTGACTAGGCTCTACCAGACTACTTGACTTTATTAAATACTTGGCTAGTGTCATCAGTCCATTAGAGGTGACTTGGTGCATTGTCTTTGCTTCTGTGTTTTACCCTTACACGATAGCCATTGCAAATCATCGCAAGACAATTTATGGCCACCTACCAGAAAACAAGTTTGACTGGAGTTTGCCATAAAATAGTATGTGTGATGGCAGATGAAGCAGAATGAATGATTTGCTTGTTCATAAGCTAAATGACCCCTGAAAGACAGCAGTAAAAAACAGCAGAAGATATTCTAAAATGACATGAGGCTTCAGGCAATGTGACTTATCAGCGGCAGTCAGAACATGCTGGTTTATGTGGTCCTCGGGTGCATTTTTGTCAGGGGGCTGGGAGGCTTCATCCTGCAGAGACCTATTCTCCACTGTTTGAGGACAGAGTATTTTGTCATCTCAGAGGAGAGGGTAAGTGAAAACTTCTCTTTGCTGTCCATCAGCTCCCCTGTGTCACAAGTTCACCAGGAGGGAAGGAGGAACGTGCACCTCTCATACTTGGTTTGCATCCTGCCTGTTTTTCTTAGGTATCACTCCTTGGGTCTCCCTGACACACCACCTCCCTGTTGTACTCCAAATAACTCTCAGGTGGATGGATGAGCTGTTTTTAGAGAGCTGTTTGAAAGAAACAGCCTTGTGCAGCCAAGCGGGGACTAGTCCTTGACTACCTTTTAATCCCTGAGCTGGATGCTTCGCTGTCTTCAGAGCAACAGAAAGTACAGAAAATAACACTTCTGGAACGCTTCCTGAGAAATAATATGCTAATTATTGGAAAGAGCTTCACTTGCAACAATAGAAAATTGATATTTTAATGTAACTTGAATGAAATGAGTAACATGAGGCTGCTTCTTCAGGTGGCTTGCGTCTTTCCATCTTTACGTTCTGTCTTTAAGAGTGTTTAATTGTGCACTGTGCTGCTTTTATGTTTTTCTTTGTTTGGAGGAGGCGTCTGCATTTCACTCACTAGGTTAAAGCAGTGCTATTTTTGAACAATGTTTTGTAAAGTGCCGTACAAATGCCATAGAGAAAGATGTCCCAGTTTTAAGGAACCTTTGTAACTTTAAAGATAACTACCTAATAGTTTTTATGCCAAGTCATTGTTGTGACCTTCGTTTATCAGCAAGTCTCAGAAATAGATGCTATGTGCTTACACAACAACTTGAGCTGCTTTGTTTCCCATCATATTTGTCCTTACATTTTTGGTTTATGTAGGTCTCTGGCTGTTAAGGTTTTACAGAAAGACTGAAAAATACGAATCAAATGTTACTAGTTCAGATAATTGATGGAGGATGCCAAGAGTGTATCTCCCAGGGAATGTGAACTTCTTATTCACCTACGAAAAGTGCAGCTAAAACTGACAAAACTGCCAAAAATAAACATTAATTGTGATAGGATTCATCTGCATGGGAAGTATTTCGCCTTTAAGGTTATGAGCCAGTTCCGAAATAAATAATTGTATGGCTATTATGTGAATGCACTCTTTCCATTAAAAAAATGGTATGAAGCAGGGGATGGAGGTCAACAGGCTCACCTTATTTGTCATTTAAAGGTAATACAGGCATCTGTATCAGAATAGACATATTCAAAATTTAATCTGCTGTTAAGGGAAAGTGGTCTGTAGGTCTCTAACTACTCCTGCAGCATTATTTAGAACTTTAGGCAAAGAACATAGGGAAGATGACAGTTTCGTATCCCACCTTGCTAGTGTCTGTGAGAATTCTTTCTTTTTGTTCTTCAGCAAGAAAGAGGCAAGAAAAAAAGTTCACAGGTATATCCAGGTCTCCTCTAGGAGGACATCAAAGGATATATTTGAGCATGTTTGGAACATCTGTGTCCATACTTTCTAGCAGCATCTTACCCTCTCAAATGCCAGAGATGAGCCTGTTTTTGTAAGCAACAGTATCTAAGGAATCTTCCCCTAAACTCTCAGCCAAGTGGCTCTAGCTTGTACATAATGAATAGTTATTTGTCCAGCCTCCCTGAAAGCATTTTTTTTCCTGTGCGAATACTTTAGTAGTGTTTGCAAAATTGAGAAAATACAGCACAACTTGGGAATCAGCCTTTAATCTACACTTTCAAATGGAGAACGAAACTGTGGTCTCAGTTATGCTGGTGTAAGTCAAGTGTAAGTAATGAAGTTTGCTTTCCTAGTGTGAAGCTTGGATTTTAACTCTTCTTGCTCCATCACCACATATGTTTATAGGGAGATTGATATCCTTTCTTCAGAGAGAACTTTGCGTTAATGTTATGTTTTCATGCTCCTATTCTTTTTCTACCTTATGTTGTATGTAGAAGCAGTGTCGTTTTATTTAAAGCAGTGGGGAAAATCAAGATGCTATATATAAAAAAAAAAAGTGCATAGCTGTTCATGAAATGCCTCTGGGCTCTTGTAACTGAAAGAGGAAATCTTATCTTTCCAGTGAAATTACCTTTGCTGAAACTACGTTGATCATTTTTCTGTAAAATGACTTCAGGATTTATAAACAAGATCACTCAAGTAAAGAAGAAATACTTGGTCTTCACTATTTGCTTTTGTTCATAGACATTTTAACTGTACTAACACATCCTATGAAATTCAGTATTAATTTAGTTCAACACAGTTATGTGTAGATAAATCTATAAATGGCTGTTGTCATTTTAATTTAAATTCATTGGTAGGAAACTCAGTTTGATGGTGGTTGAGTAAAAAAAGAAAATGTATTCTCTGTACTCATAAATCACCCCAACATCCAATTTATTCAAAACACTGAATTAGGCACTCAGCTAGGGCACTGGGAAAGAAGAAATTACATTGCTTTCATTAATAGCTTTTTTGAGTATGCAAATTAATAGTCAATTGTAAATGGCTTTGTAAAAAGCAGGCTGGTTTAGAAATCAGAAAAATAAAACATAATTTAGGTAGTGAACAAGTCTGTCTCCACTCCTGCTTCTCAAGCTTTCATACAAAACAAATTATTCTTACACCTAGTCAAGAAAATTTCCAATTGCTCAATCTAAAACTACAAGTGTAACTACTGTTTGGTCACAAATGATTACTTACTGAAATTAATGGGTGTTATTATTGTAGTGCATATTAATGTGGGGAAGAATTCCCTAGCATTTGTTATTGATGTTTCAATGCTACTTATTAGTGAGCTTTTGTAGAATGAATAAACAGTCTTCAGCTTTAATTAAGTCATTAAACTATTTAATGCCTGGAGTTAATCCAACAGAACTAGTTAGTTTGCAAACTAGTGGAAAAGCTCTTATAAATTTCACTGAGCTCTGAATGTTAGCCTTATTGCCCGAGCATATACTTCTGTCCTCTTCATTGGGGCACCTTACTGTGTACTTCAATGTGCATCTTGTAGAAAGTCTTGGTTCAACAAAGCTGTTTCACTCATGCTTAAACTCCTCTATGCACTTTAGGACCTTTTGCTTTACACATAAACGTTTTTATCATCATTTGGTCATCTGTCTCGATGAATGGCTGAGCCTGCAAAGAAGGAGAGGCTTCTTGGCTTGGCTGGGAGCTAGGTCAGCATAGGTGGCAGAAGAAGGTGTTAGAGCAGGCTCACTCTGTTCAGGTTTTCTAGAGAGCTAAGAGATCATCTTTATGTTTAAAAATTACATTTAGGGGCACAAGAAGCCTTTGCCTGCTGTGGCCTGGTTCAGTCCCTCTGTGGGCTTCTGTATCTTAAGGTGGTAGAAATATCCAGAAACAAGCAAATAGTCACTAACTCATTAAAAAATGGGGATAATACCTGCAATACATATATAGTGTATAAAAAGCAGATAACCCTGTCTCTTCTGAGCTGGTAAATCCCATATTGTGCATGTTACTCCCTGTGTACCTGATACAGTCCATGGAGACAGGAACCAGAGTTGTTCTTACTGACTGCAGGGAGCTGTTTGTTTCTCAAGGGCCACAAAATATGTCTGAGGACAAAACCATAGTTGAAGTGGCTTTTATAGAAGTGTATTCTGTAGTAGCAGAAGCTGTTTTTGTTTAACTGACATACACTTGCATTATATGAAGGGAGGGATTGCAAAATAGTAAAGCTAATGATTTACCTGGATCCTACAGTTTAGTTGTGTGCTGTTCTGAGCCATATAAGTATCCAACACTTTCACAATTTCTTCATTCCTACCTGTATTTCATGCTTTCAGCACCTTAGCTTAAAAGGTGTGTGAAATTCCCAAAAACGCTTCTTGTTACAGTCTTGGTCAGACTCTTCATCAATTTCAGAGCACTCCTTCCCAGAAATCAGTAAGAGATGATATGGCAGCCCATTTCGGGTGAACTCTCTTATTATTTGCAGCCCATGACTTTGTGGCTACAGAGTGCCACTTGTTTCCTGATAAATGGAGTAGATATCTACTGTATTAATCTCATACGTAAATCTACCTGAAGCTTGCACTAAGTTTCCAGAGCGATTTCCTCCCTTGCCTTTCTGATGTACAAGAGAGCTAAAAGCAGTGCATATGTTTCCTCAGTGGTTCCATGCAAACCTTGCAAGGACAAGGCACCTGGTTTTGGAGCAGGTGTGGGTGCACCTGGAAACTGCCTAACTTGAGTTTTCTGTAGCCTTGTCTGCCCTGACCTGTTCTATAAGGGGATGTGCAATTTGATGTGCAGTCCAGCTGTGTTTCACTCTGAAGAGCATGGGGGTGCTTGAGCTAAAAATGCAACTTCATGATGAAGACTTGTGGTGAGCTCTTTTAGACTTTGTGTACGGGTACTGGGCGGAGGGTGAGGATGTGAATGTTGTATTTGTCCCTGTGGAGGAACAGACAGAGTGAAGCCCTTGCCTGTTGTGATCTCTTTACTCCCTTGCCTGAGGGAACAAACTTTTGGGGAAGGGTCAGAGGAAATTCGTTCATTTTCCCTCCCCACGGTGGGATGTCTGGCAATAGGATCCATTGAGGCAAAGTCTCCTTGGAACATGTAGGTGTCTGCAGGTCCAGCCAAGGCCAGCACCCACTGGAGCAGCTCACTTCTGCAGCCTGCAGAGAAGGGAAGTATTGTAAGAATGGAGCCAATCTGTCTTTTTTCAAACTGAATGTCTTGCGATACTTAGACTTTCTCAAGAAACTGCTATTGACAGTGAATTGTCTCTAACTAAGCAATCCTTTATTCTTGTCTGCTGGGAAATGTATAAGACCTTCACACCACAGTAGTTTTAGTTTGGTGGTTTTGTCCTAGCTGGAAAAACTTACTTTAACAGACCAGGATGTGAGAACCAGAGAGATCCTTTGGATCTCCTGAATATCTCTTTCAGCCTATTAAAATCTGCAGAAAGTTCCTGTGTGTAAAATAAATGTCAAGTTGGGTCCTGTGTTGTTCTGAACACCCAGTGACTAGATCAGTAAACCATTATCTCCTGATGTTGAGTCAATGTAAGTTTTAATTCTGCAGCCCTTTCAAAAAATGCTGGAGAAAATGGCAAAATCAGTGCCGTGGTTACTTGAAGGTCTCTGGTTTTGCAGCCCTGTGTATGTCCATGTGCTGTCCCTTGAAACAGAATCATAGAATAGTTTGGGTTGGAAGGGACCTTCAAGGGTCAACTAGTCCACCACCCCTGCAACAAGCAGGGACATCTTTAACTAGATCAGGTTGCTCAGAGACCCGTCCAGACTGGCCTGGAATGTCTCCAGGGCATCTACCACCTCTCTGGGCAACCTGGGCCAGTGTTTCGCCACCCTCATTGTAAAAAATTTCTTCCTCATGTCTTGTATGAATCTCCTCTCTTCTAGTTTAAAGCCATTACTGCCTGTCCCATTGCAACCAGTTCAATACTGAAAAGTCTGTCCCCATCTTTCTTACAAGCCCCCTTTAAGTACTGAAAGACCACAATAAGGTCTTCCTGGAGCCTCCTCCAGGCTGAACAACCTCAACTCTCTCAGCCTGTCCTCACAGCAGAGCTGTTCCAGCCCTCTGATCATCTTGGTGGCTCCTCTGGCCCCTCTCCAACAGGTCCATGTCTTTCCTGTGCTGAGGGCTCCAGAGCTGGACACAGGACTCCAGGTGGGGTCTCACCAGAGCAGAGGGGCAGAATCACCTCCCTTGACCTGCTGGCCATGCTGCTTTTGATGCAGCCTAAGATACGATTGGCCTTCTGGGCTGCAAGCGCACATTGCCGGCTCATGTCCAATCCTTCATCCATCAGTACCCCCAAGTCTTTCTCCACAGGGCTGCTCTAAAGTTTCACTCTGTCCAGAGGGAAACCACGTTTCATTTTTTTTCCTCCACACGTAGGCACATAATGGGTATGTGAGATCCGGACGACAAAGAGGAACTTAAAGTCCGTGTGCGTGAACATGCTCCCTCTCTCTCCCCAAACAAGATCAAAGTGACCTCAAGTCAGGGTTTTGTGCCTCTCAGACAGTAAAGCCTGTGAAAGTAATAACAAGTTAGTACTTGCGTAAATATATTCCAGTCCTGTACTCATGCCAGGGAAGTAGAGTAAGATAAATGTAAATCTTTTATATCAATTTGGTATTGTGTTGTGCTAAACAATAATGCTGAAAATGGTTTCTTTGTCATAGTTTGATTAATGTACCTGTTTCTTATACAGTAAATAAAGGAGGAGTTCATATTACTTTAAAGCAAGGTTATAAATGCAAAACAGCTTAGAGAAAATTCTCTGTATTGCTACTCAAACAAAATAATATATTTAATCAATATTATCATACAGTTGATAAGAAGATCAATCCCTTGATTAAATATTTATCTTTTGAGACATGGCATTATCTCTATTGGAGATAGCATCCTGAAACAACATGTGATGAGAAGTCTTAAAGCACTCTCAAAACCTAGAAACTAGTAACAATCTTCTTGGATTAATCAGTAAATAAAGAAAGAAAAGAGAGCTCATAAGCTTTTTATAATGGAGTGCATTTAAAAAATGTTTTTGTCCTAAGAAACAGGATGAATTCAAAAGAGATTTTGAATGTGGATTGGTACTATTGTTCACTTGTGTTTCTGAAACAAATGGTTAAACTGTTTTGCACTGCAGTGGTTTTAAGATTACACCTCATCTCAATTCTTCACTGCCATTTTTTTCAGATCTTAGCAATGTCTTTATGTGCTTGACTTAGAATCACTGGCCATGCTGAGTCCAAATGACAGTGCACGGACTTCAATGAGATTATACTGCCACTAAATAGAATTTTCACACAGCATGGCTCTATAACAAACAACCCTGTGATTTTAAAGCCTTGAACTTTAAGCCTTTCTATAAAGTGTCTGCCAACTTAATGCAAAATGCTTCTCCAGATTTATTAGGGTGCAAAATCATGTACATAATCAGCATTATAGTAGTTCTGTTATACATACATGAATATGCAAACAGGTTTCGAGACGTTACTTTACATGGAGTTTATAGGAGAACTATCCATACAGCACATATGTCTGAACTGACATATATCCTTTACAGAGTTAGAACTCTAGATCTGTAGAAAAAGCTTGAAGTGGCTTTAATTGGGGACCAGTTAAAACAGATGAGCTCCCCCTCAAAATCCATGTGTGTGCTTAATGCCACTTGAAACTTGGCTTGAGTTTGAGAAGTTTGTGAAACTGGTGGTTAGGCAGTTCTGTTGAAAACTCAAAGTACTACAGTTTCTTCGTGGGTGCTGCACCTATATGTAGACAAATGACTGTCTTCCAAGTAACTCAAATAATCCTAGAAGAAGAGTTAGTTTTCTTCCGTGTGTGGGGAAAACAGAACATTTAAAAGCAATAGATGCTATGCTCCTGTTAACATATTTTCCAAAACAAAAGGATGTTAACTGCCACTTCAGTGAAAACTGGATACGTCAATATAAACCAAATGCGTAAAATCCAAATTCAACTTCTTAAATGCCGAAGAGTCTATTCAAAGCAACTTACACGAACATAAATGCATATTAGCTGCCTTACCTTCTTTCAAAATTTGTTTGTGGTCCAATTTCTGTAGGTAAAAGCCTGCTGAAACTAGTTTAAAATGCATGAGCCTACACCAGCTTATTCCATTTGAATTCCCCATATAGAAATCCTAGTAAGTCTCTTCATACTAAGAATTATTCTCTGAATGAAATTGTATCCAGTCTCAATTTTATGTGTGGAGAACACAGCAAAAGGATTCTTAGAGAGGTACACACTCCTTGTTGTTGGTGTTTGTTGTATGCCAGGCTGACCTTTTGGATGAAAATCTTTGTATTTGTGGAGTGAAGAGAGATTGATTTTGTTGCTTTATTCTAATTACACTACAATGTAGCAGTACTGCATGCTTTTGAAGGGTATTCAGGAACCAAAATGTCAATAGTACAACTTTCCATCTGCTCCCAATTTAATCTGAATGAGTTTGTGATTTTAGAGACGGAGGTTATTTCTGCCACTGGCAGTCGAAAGGTGGTAATCAGTTAATCAAAATGCATTGATTGCTCTAACTATTGCATCTTGAATAGGTTTTTTAGTCACCCACAATTTAGTTTTGGCATGTTTTGCTTTCTATCCAAGGCAAATCTATGGTTTGCAAAAACTTTTACTTCACCAAGAAAATCTTCTTTATTGAGATTTAGGGCCAGACCCACCAGTACATGCTGGCGGTGTTATGCCAGCCCAGTTACGTAAATTGGCTGGAAACAAACCAGGGAAATCAGTTTGAGCAACTTTGCACAGTTCCAAAGATACCAAGTGTACCAGACAGGCTGTATTCCTTGTAGCACAGAATATTAGATATAAAACAAAAACCTCTTTCCTATATGGATTCCAAGCTTTATGTGCAGCTTTTGATTTCTCAACAGAACAAATCATCATTTTGTTATTATTAGCTAGTACCAAAGCAATAATTCAGCTAGTGAGCAAGGATCCATTTGTATTTGATCCTGGGCCAGAGAGTTTAAAACCTGCACTTGTTCATTATGTTTTTATATAACAGTGAAAAATAACACTACTTCATTTCTACATGTCCAAGTTAGATGCAAACTTAGGGGGCTAATAATATTTTTTTAAACAAATAACCAAAAAAAAGCCCCCAAACTACCTGTCCTGGTGAGGAAGAAATGTGATGTAGAAATTTCTTCTAAGAGTGGTTAGTACAAAATCAGTCAGACTTTGCCTGAGTGCAAATGTAGGTCACAGGCAGTTGATTCCAGGTTTAAGGTCTTAGAAATATTGACCCTATTGAATAAACCAATGAGTACTTGAAAACAAATTGGTAAATGGTCATGTATTATTTCTGTGAATTGAAACCGTAAGGTTAGGGATTAAAGAGATGAATGGCAATCACTTTTCAGATATTGATACTTCAGAAGCACTGTTTTACAGGAAAAGAGCACATCTGCCTAGTAGTTTAATTTTGTATATGAACAGATTTGTCTACTTAGAGATGTGCAAAAGACCCAGTGGCCTTTGGATGAAACCTTTGATGATGCTGGTATTGGAACAAGAATCTGTCACAGTCTAACAAATATAAACCAGATCAGTCGTGCCCTATCTGAAGGGTCCTAAAAGCAGATCAAAATGAGTACTTCTAATTGCAGAAACAGAGAGTAAACTATTTTTCATGACAATAATACATCTAGAATTGAATAATCTCTCCATGGAGCACTGTCCACTTTGTCAAAACGCAGATCAGCCATGAATTGTAGTAAGGTAAGAGTGAAACTCCACCTTGGAATATGTTCCAGAAGGATTGTTCTTTAAGTATCTTGCTCTGGAAAGCATCAGTATGGATCCCTGCTGGAGATGAGAAGGTTCAGCTGGTCTGACTTGGTATGACAGTTGGTGAGAACAAGGAGTTGGAGCTGATTGTTGGACTTCAGTAAAGCAGCCTGTCCATTAATATGGTATTCAAAAACTAAAGCAGACCTAATGGAAGTGTGAAATAAATGAGAAACTTGCAAAGCCTCAGTTGTCTGAGGATTAATGATGAGAGAAGAGTGAAGTAGATGTTACCACAGGAGTTACAGCTACTGAAGATGATAAACTTGTCAGGCATTTGCCCACGGAGAGCAAGGATAAATAACAGAAAGAGCTCTAAGTCAAAAGGCAGCTGGGAACCAAGAATAGGCTCAGCAGCAGGAGAATGCTACATTTGGAGTACTGCATCCAGTTCTGAGCTCCCCAGTTTAAGAAAGACAAGGAATTACTGAAGAGAGTCCAACGGCAGGGTACAAAGATGATTAGGGGCCTGAAGAATCTTTCTTATGAAGACAGACTGAGAGAGCTGGGTCTGTTCAGCCTGGAGAAGAGAAGGCTGAGAGGGGATCTTATCAATGCTCACAAACATCTCAGGGCTGGGTGTCAAGAGGATGGGAACAGACTCTTTCCATTGGTGCCCAACGATAGGATGAGGGGCAACAGGCACAGACTGAAGCACGGGAGGTTCCATCTGAATATGAGGAGAAACTTCTTTACTCTGAGGGTACCAGAGCCCTGGAACAGGCTGCCCAGAGAGGTTGTGGAGTCTCCTTCTCTGGAGACATTCAAGACCTGCCTGGGCACATTCCGGTGTGATCTGCTCTAGGAGAACCTGCTTTAACAGGGGGCTTGGACTAGATGATCTCCAGAGGTCCCTTCCAACCCCAACCACTCTGTGATTCTGTAATTGTGCTACCACTGTTTTCCTCCATGGCGTGGTGAGTGCGGCCATCCTGTGAAAAGGAAGAAAATCTCCACTTTGAAAAAGTGTATCTTGAGATTGCCCCAAAATCAGCCATGCTTTTGAATATTAAGCCTCTGACAAGAACTTCTAGAAATGGTCAGAGTAACTTCCTTATGTTGACAACTCAAGATATCTGGCTCCAGTCTTGGTGCTTAGCAGATCCTGCTTTGAGTGGACTTGTGATGATTAAGGACAAGACAGTTAAAAATGTATAGGAGGTAGACGATTGACTTATTATGCACTGCTCTGTAAAGTTATCCTGGAAGGTACCATGCCAACAGTACATATGCTCTTTTTCAAGTGATGGGGAGAACCAAGTACAAGTTTCCTTCATTAAAAGGCCTTGGATAAAATCTGTGAGCCTCTCACAAATTTGGAAAACTTGAGAGCTAAAATTACAAGTGCACTGTAAGTCTGGACTATGTGTCATCTGATCTGCAACCATTCTACTAGACCTGCCAGACAGATGAAGACTTGAACCTGTGAAAAAGGATGAGGGATCAGTGAAATGGAAATTTATCATTTATTAAGAGCCTAGAAAATAAATACTTGATTGGATTTGGAATTCCAAACAAGCTTTGCAATGTCTGCTGGATTCAAGGAAGAGTAAAATTACCTTTAAATATCTGGAGTCGTGGATTAAAATTTATAGAAAAAAATGTTCTGGAGTGCCGAAGTGACTACTTCAGACACACTCATGCAACAACAGCAGCAATAATTCAAGGAACTACAAATTAAAATCAGTCTGAGAGCAGAGATCTAGACATAAGCTGAAGATTTGGAAGTTGAATTTTATTAAGACTGCTTGACATGTCCGGTGTTATAACCTAGAGGTCATTGATGAAAATAATTTGGATCTTATACTGGAGTCTGTCTAGCAGCTCAGTTGATTTGAGCTCCTTCCTGAGGCTGTGATTCTGATCTCAGAGAGGAGCACATGGCCCTAGTCTTTCTAGCTTGTTCAAATATGTTTTCAGGTGTGGCGAGGCAGCCAACAGACACAGAAATCTCCCACATTGATCCCATGTGGAAGCATGACACCAAAACCTCCACAGTCAAAGAAAGGGTAATTTTTCAGCTTCTTTTTCTTAAGAGATAAAAGTATGTATATCCTTGTAGCTACAACTGATGATTCAGAGAGCCAGCTTAAAAACAAACAGACAACAAACAAATAAACAAACCCCCATAACCTAGAAAAAACAAAGCTTTGTCTGTTCCATACCTGAAAGGAAACACAACTGTCTTCAGACATAGCATGTCCTTGATCTAGGAGGGCTAGTCCTCTCCTGCTCTTGGTTTCAGCACAGGTTCTACCTTGGATCACAGAAAATCCTTAGTAAAAGATTTGAAATTTAGATTTGAATCAGTGTTCCTCAGAAAAACTTCCTTCTTGTGTATCTTCACATTATTAAAGCAGGTAGTAGGTTATTGATATGGGTAAAGCAGTGCTGGATAGAAAACAAAAGGCTGACATTTATAGCTGTGTATTAAAACCCATTCTCAGGCCTTTTCATTATAAAAATCAGTCTTGCCATAAGATTTACTGTTCACAAATCCGTGTTGCTATTTATTGCAAACTTTGCCAATTAAAAGGAACAAGCTCTATTCCTTGTTGCTTGCAAAGGTAAATCTCTCCATCTGCCTAATCCTACAGACCTGTGCTAGCTTAAATATTTTCTGACATAAGCTCATGTTTGTAAAATAGTACTCCTCCTCCCAAACCTGCAGGAAGCCAGGATATTTTAGGGTAAGCAGAGGAATCAGCAAAGGCTCTTTTTTAGGCCTTCACTGAAGCTGATGCACTCTGGGGAACTAAACATCTTTCACATCAAATCTCACAGTGAGAACTCTGAAGCGACTGTCAACTGTGCCCTGTCTTTCATTTTTCCTTTTATTAAATGGTGAACTTTTGAGTAAGCAATCAAGCACATTTTAATTCCCGTGCCTACATCTTTTGAATGGCAGAGATTTTTAAAGAGCCACAGTTCATCAATACTTATTACTAACAGTTTATACAGCCCTACAGCTTAAGCCAGATCAAATTAGCAGTGGTAGCTTTGGAAGAAAAATATAAAATGGTTGGTTGCTGATGCTTCACTGGCAGAAATGTTCACCTAGCCTCCTTTCTGTCTTCATCAGTTTTGTCAGGAATAAGCTATTGACCATGGGGCACTTAATAGAATTTAACATCTACCTGGTTGTAGGAAAGAATCCATGACCAAGTTTTCTGGTACCATATAAGCAGAACATACTATCAATGGCATTGAACAGCTGCAAATTAACAGACATGCAAGGAAAATTCAGTTTAATAGTCAAGAGAGTGATATGCTGAAACATGAGGTACAGAAGTTAGGGAGTCTCCACTACTATGAGCCTTTAAAAGCAGCTTAACAAGTATCTGTCAGAAATGACGGAGAGTTGATCTTGCCCTAGGAGGAGAAAGGTATATTAAAGGACCCTTTACTAAATGTCCCTCCCAGCCCTGAAGATCTGTGCTTAGCTAAAGCCAAGTAGAAGTGATGTACATGCTGGCCTTGCCCAGTGACCTTGCTGCCACAGAGAGTCACTGCTCAGTAAATGCACCTTGACTTCAGCAACAAAATGTAGTAGCAGATGTCCATGGTCACAGGACATAAAAAAAATCAACCTCTGTTGTTTTCACTATGCAGAATCAAGTCAAAATGACTTTTTTTTTTTCTTTTGACGGTGCAAAGCCAGCAATGTAATGCTGCCTCCTTCTGCTCCAGAAGCAGGTGGTGGAGCCCGGCCCTCTCTCATCTTGGTGTTGGACACCAGCCAGCATTTCTCCCTCACCTTCCCTTTGAGCAGTGTAATTCAGTCTAATTTTTTTTTTTTTTTTTTTTTTAATGTGTTATCTGTGGAAAAAATGAAGGGAGAGTTTCCCTAATAATTTTGTATAAGGAGGATATTGGTGTTTTCTGTAGCTGCAGATACATTTTTGATTTTTTATTTTTGTTGTTACTTTACAGAGCCAGGATTTTCAGACATCTGCTCTGTTACTTTTAAAATTTACTAGCAAGCTGTAAAAAATAAAGGGAAGTAATCTCTGATACTGTGGGTGAGGGATGCACAGCTTAGAGAACAGGTTTCTAATTGAAGTTTTAATGAGTTCTGTCCCCGATTTAGAGTGATCTCAGAGTTAGTATGTGTTTACCAGTAACCTATTACAGAGGCATTAAACATCATGTTTGTAAAAGGATTCTTGAAAGGTGGATACAGACCTCTGAAGTTGTCCTGTTTATTTGACATCTGTAGGCTGACTTTGAAATAAGTGCCAATAAGGCACAAAGCAAATTGGTCCTCACACTAGCTTTTCTGACAAAATTGAACAGAAGTAGGGGGAAAAAGCTTCCCCTGCACCTTTCTTCGGCTACAGCCATGCATATGATTCCCATACTTTCCCAGTGCTTTTAAATCACAGTTAAAATAGGGGGTGTAAAACTCCCCTCTGATACCTCTGTTGCTTAACAAGTTGACCTTTAAGCAACGCACGATTATTTTCTGTGTCTTCTTCTCTTTAAATCTCTGCATCAGCTTCACAGCTTTTTCATTTCTACCTTCCATTTATTAAGCTTTAAAGCTAATATACCAGGTTGAATTTACCAGCATACTCTTGTTTTGTGCAGCCTTCGTGATGCAGGAGAGCTGTAAACTTAGACCAGCCAGGCTAAGGCAGTTTTATAGCCTCTGAGTATTGCCAGAGAAAGGCAAAGCAGCTGGAGCACATTAGTGAATACATCCCACTATTTTACATTCTGAACTGTTGATAGTTCTCTTAGGTGCACTGACAAATATTGGTTAGAGTAATTTATAATTAGTTGATCTTCCTTCACTTATAATCCTGCACTAGAGAATTCTTTCTTTCCTGAAGAAAAGTTTGGTTTGTTCTGAAGGCCTAAAATTGCTCTTGATTTTTAATAAAACTGACCTGAGAGGATTTGTGTTGGGAGACAGCAATTACAGCAATTAATTATTTGGAAAGTGCAGTTCCTCCCCCCTGCATTTCCTCATCTAGCTTGTTCACAGTTCAATTATTTTTTTGTTTTGTTTTTAATATATATTTTTTTAAGTACTAACCATAAATCATTGTTATCTTCTTCCCCCTGCCTGCAAAACAAATGGAAGAGCACGAGGTTCAGCCTGTTTCTTAGCAGAAGCAGAATTGAGTGCCACACAAACAGCCCTGCACTTCATAGTAGTTTCAGCAGAACAGTCTGGTGTTCAGAGGTGCTCAACATGGTGAAATTGGTGACTTCTGCAGCTTCTCTACCCTCATTTCAAGAGAGTTGCTGTACAGATAATTTTTTGAATAATGCTCTGTATGAGCCAGCCTGTATCTTAAGTCCTATTTTCTTTACCTTTCACCTGCAGCACTTAATATTTTGTAAATGACATTGGCTTTTAATAGAACATATTTTTTCCAGCACAATCTTTGCAATGTCCCTTTTATAGTCAGTATTAGAAATGAAATTATCTGGAAAGCAGTATTTACTTCAGAGGCAAACTGTGAACTATACTTACAGCAGTAAAATATAAATGTATCCTAAAGAAAGTGAAATGTCTTGCACTAACCTATCAGATAGAGACAAAAAGCTGGTGGTTAGAGAGTTGAACATTTCAACTTCTTCAAATGCTTTTGTCTAATATCCTTGGCCAAGTCAAGTGTTGAGTTGATATATAAGTAGGAAAAACAAATCATTACAATTCTGCTAGACAAAGACTGCAGAAAGCTAAGGATTATTAATTTGTCGTTGTTGTTTGAGAAAATAGTATTATAAGCCAAGCTTTAAATTGGAAAGCAGATGGTAAGTTTCTTTCTTTATAAACAACCAAATGTCAGCCAAAATATTAATAAAGAATATTTCAGGGTCCTAGAGGTTTATAACAATAAGCTTAAAATTCCCCAAATGTCTGATCTATCAAGAAAGTCATAATTGCAGAGACCTAGTTAAAGTAATCCAAGGTTTTACTGTGAGAATATGGCAATTTTTTCAGATGTGTTTGATTCAGAGACTTTAGAAAATCCAGGTTGTTGAGTTGTGAACCCCTTTACACATGTAAGTACTACACAAATTTAATGCATTTCCTTTATGCAAAAAATATAAAAATCAAGAAGAAATGCACAGTTTGATCTATGGCTTAAAAATGTTAACAGACACTTTCTGGGTTTGCAGAAATATGCAAATAGACAAGACTAAGCTTATCAAGGCTGACCTTAAATTCTGTAGGATTTAGCGTATTTTAAATTTCATCTGTTTGATACACTACTAGAGTTAATATTTGGCGGGTTTCTGAAATCCACTGGAACTCGCAATAGGTTGTGTTTTGTTACTACTCTGCAGAAAGGAAACATCCCATTCTGTTGCATTTAAACTGAACTTCTACAAAACCTCAACAAATCAATCAACTCCATCTTACACATACGCTTGAGGGCACAGGCAAGTCTGTACCATTTTCCGCCCAGCTGATAGTCAATAATCCTGCTGCTGTAATGTTAATAGGCTCAAAGGCTGCTAATGATTTCTGTCTCTGATCCTTTTTACACTACAAGAGAAATTGGGGGAGCTGCTTGATTTCACAGATATGAGTCCTGAATTGAGGTCTGTGTTTTTTCTTGATTTCTAGTATCTATAGTTGCAAGCTATCTGAATCTGAGAGACTTGAAAGAAGGTTCCTTGGTTTTAAGTTTCCTTGTGTAACTACCCAAAATTAGGCCACAAACCCTTGGAGGGAGGTGTGGGGCAACTGTGCTGCTCTGTCCCTTGATGTTAAAAGCTTGTAAATTCAGAAGTGCAGCACCCATTTAGAATAATGATGATGGTGATTGTGTGCCTAACCTCCTCAGTGGCAAGCTACAAGTAGAAGAGCAGTCCCATTATTTAGCCAGCTGTGGTGGCTCCCAGTTTAAGAAGAGGGCTCCTTCAGGTTAAGATAATGGAAGCTCAAGTGCTTAGGAGTGAAGTTGGATGCCAGCTACCAACCTTGTCCTGCAGAAAGGTCTCCCAGGTGAAGCTTCTCCAGTGGCAGCACTTCAAGACGGGTGCCTGGAGCCAAAAACTGATTTTACTACAGCTTCTGATGCTAGCTGGGGCTGTCAGGGAATCTAGTCAAGCAATTGCTGGGCAATGGTACACAGGCAGTTTAGTGATAACTGGGGTAGACGGACCTCCCTCACCTGCTGTTTTCAACCCAAGTGACTGTGTCTGAGCAGTTGGGAAGGTTGGGTTTGACCATGCACACCAAGAAGTACACAAATTATCCCATTGAAAAGGATGAGTGTCCCTTCCCCACCTATCTAAGTGAGGTCCTAGAGATCTTACACTGATCCAGAAGCTACTGTTTTGGATGGGCCAGCTCTGGTGAGAACTGCCGGGCACGTTTGTGACTACTGGCAAGACTGTAAAGTGGCTGTATTAAAAATGAATAAGCCTTTGCTAGATCCGTAGCTGAGATCAGTGCTGACAGCAACGCTGGAAGCTGCAGCAAGACCCACTGCTGCTCTTGTTACTCTTGGGGCCCTACTGATATCACTTTCCCCTGTAAGTACAACCTACATGCTTTGTAAAACTCTGTTTTCATTGGACTCAGTCGTAGTAACTAAGAAAAATTATGAGATAATAAAAATCAACCCAAAACTCTTCCTTTTTCTCCCCTCTGGGTTCAACAGCTTCCTCCTTCAAGGTTGCTAAGCCTAAAATTAAACTTACAATGCTGCTTCCATGCAAACATTCTCACCCCCTTCATATACAGATATAGTGTCAGGTTATGTCTTAGTAAAGCCGCACAACCTACCAAACAAATACCAAGCTTTTACTAAGGTGAAATGGGCTAGCAACCCCTCACAGTTGAAGGATATGGTTTGGCTGTTGCTTTGTTCTCTAAAAACAAGAAAAATAAACAGTCACCAAATTTCTTATCAGAAGATTGAACCAGAACATGAAATCTGGGCAGTTCTTAAAGGTTTAATTAAACATGCTTAGTTGTCTTGCACAATGCATTAACACAGTGAACTCAAGAGTCTTTCTCCGCCCAGTGGAAGCTTTCAGGATTCTTCATTTGCATCCTCTTACATCACTGTTTGTCTGCAGATCAGCCTGGATCAGTAATGGTACGTGACAAGCTGAATAAAAATGACAAAATCCTGCCAGGTGAAATTTAACTACTTTAATTTTTTTTTTCTTCCAGTGATCTGTAAAGCTGCTTGTCAATTACATTTTTTGTTATGCGAAAAACAACTGATAATAATTCAAGGAAGGAGGAATAGTTCTTGATTCTTTTTATCTTCTCCATTTGTGCTGCTGGCCACATCCTTTCTCAAAACATTGCCCCATTTCTATGCTGCTAGAAGATATTCAAATGTATTTTCTAATGCTGCTGGAATGTTCAGTTTGTCCAAAGATGCAGATCCTTGCCAAAAAGGCTGGGCCTTTCTTAGTTAAGTGGTTTTGTTGCACATGTAGTAGGGTAAGATATTCTTTGTCTTGACTTCTGTCCCTAGTCCAGCTCTGTAGCTTTATAAAGTCATATAAAAGCAGACTTAAAAGTCTTCAATGTTTCTAGCTGTCTGAGTTTGTACCTAATTACATTTTCTATTCCCTGTAGAAGCGGAGAGAGACTTTTTATATTGACTTTCCCATGTTGCTATTGTATTCCCAGTAGCTTTCACAGAAATAGTCTTCCTAGAGCAGTATTAAGTAGTAGTGATTATCTGATAGTGTAATGTTGTATTTTGGGAATATCAACTCCCACAGTCTCATCAAAAGATGATGGGCCTCATTATTCTAGGGAATGTGTGAAGTAAGGAATGGCAGGTATTGCAGAGATGAGGCCACCAGCATCAGTACTGTGACAACGTACTGGCTTGTACATCCAAAGGACCGGAGGTGCAGGCAAATTTTGTCTTTTAGGGGGATATTTCAATGTTATGCAAAATACTGACTTTTTATTTCAATTGCACTATAATAATTTAACTATAATAGCATTAGTATTGAAATGTTAAAATTAATAACTACAGTTATCATATTAGCATTATAGTCATAGTTGTGTGAAACTTAAAAATCTGCAGTGTCTTCCTTTGCCCTGGTACCCCATCTGTGCAGTAATTCCCAGAAATGCCATGGGAAGCCTGGATGAAAACTTAGTTGCTAAAGAGTTGCCAACCTCAGGTAGCAGGAAACTGCTAGACTACCTAGAAAGATCCATTTATTTCAATGGATTAGTTAGTACACTTTTCTAAATAGAGAACAGAGGAGGGATTTAGACACTCAACCACAGACGCTTAATGCTGTTTTGGGTGCACTAGGCTAGCTGCCTGGCCTCCAGCTGTGGCTCTGAAAAGACTCATGTCTTCCATAGCTCCTGCCAGCCCTTTACAGACTTCTTCGATACCCTGGGACATCTAAAATGGCACAAGACATCTCTATTTATACACCTGAATCAGCCCCCAAAACTGCTAAGGAGTTAATTGTGAAAACTGGAATTAGAATCTGAAATTCAAATTATACTGTGTAGTCATTTACATTTGGAGTTGGGCTTCCCTCTGCTCTGTGTCAGGGCAGGGGAGGAAGGGTCGGTGTTCTCCTCCTCCTTCTCCTGTTATTCAGCATGTTTTATGCTCAGTGGTTGCCCCCCTCTATAAGAGTCAGTCTGAAGAACAGTATTTGCCTCAACATCGCCATCAGGGACTTGGAGAATAGATGCCGGGATGGAAAGAACTGTACAAGGACTTGGAGAGAGGCCTGAAGAAAAGAGTTGTGTTGTACAGGTCTCTCAGACCTGGGGCTACAAGTAACAATAACTGCTGTCCAGAAGATGGATTTCACCTGCTGCCTCAGCCAAACCTGCCCCCACATCCTCCCTGTTAGTAAGGCCAACAAAGAAAAGCATGTGCAAAGGCTCACCAAAGGTCTTGAGGTCACCCAGTGGACAAGTAAGAAACCCCTGAATGTGAAGCGACGCAGGCACAGATGGGTTCTGGCAAGCAATGTGGGGACTCTTTCGGCCTGCACAGTTAAGCCTGGATTGCGACACAAAAATGGAGATTGGCCTTAATCCATGGGAGAGAGGAGGAGTGAAGCACTGCTGCTAAGCATAAAAGATGGTTCCTGACTGAATGTCGTAAAGATTTCCCGGCCAAAGGACCACGGATCATGACGGAGGACCACCAGGATGCTGTTCGGAACCTGGGACCATAGGGACGCCTTTGGACCCGTGGTGGTAGCTAATCTTCTTTCCCTTTTTTTTCTCTCTTTCTCTTTTCTCCACTTTCTCTATCATGTGCCACTTCACAGGCAAAATAATAAAGTTACACTGTTTGATTGAATTATAACCCCTTGGCATTTTAGTCACCTTAATTTTGCGCTTCGAGATCAAGGTAAACAAGCCATCACAAGTCCATCACTGAATGAACCGTAACACCTTTCAACCTTGTTTCCAAAGGCAGGACATTCTTCAGCATGAAAATACAATGCAAAAATGGGAAATATGACATGCTGTGCCATGGAGTGTTTGTGTTGATAAGACAAAAGTGCCAGCACATGCAAAGGACACAGTCATTGCAGATTTTTATCTTGCTTGTGGTGAGGCCGAACCTCTGATCTTCTAGGAATTTCCAGATGAGGATGCTAGTGGGATACGTAGAAAGGGGTTGCCTTTTTTTCCTCTCTTCCTGTCTTTTTTTCTTCTCTCTTAAGCTAGCAGGAATTAAAAGAGTAGGCAGTCTTTATTAAAAATATGGACTTCAAGAGACGTTTCACAGGCAAATGATGACGAATTAGCATATTGCAAGACCTAATAGTTAAAACTAAGAGACATTCTGTCTTTAAAAGAAATTAAAACTGTAAAAAACGCTTTAAAAAGATATGCAGTTAGATCCACTAGAAGGTTTTATTTTGACTTTGGTCTTTTGAGCAAAAGCTTGATATGCTTTGTATCAGGTAGTTAATTTTCCAAAAAGGACCTCTGCTAATGTATATAAATGAGCAACCTCCCCTGTTGTGTTTCTGCAGTCATGGTGGCTGTTTGTGCACAGGTGTACCAGATTCCCATCTCTCTGATCGTCAGCAATCTTTTCTCTCGAATCCCTAAATTTGCCTGCTTATGCTCTGATTTTGTTATCGTAATCTGAAGATTTATTTTCAAATAATTTTCAATTTTTATTTTGGAAAGAAGATGTATTTTTCAGATATTTCTGTTCAGATCTTCTCCTTTTTAATAAGCCTTGGCTTTGATGATTGGATACTTTCTGCTGAAAAACATTTATTGTAGAAGATTTCTTATCATATTTATTTGTATTAAGGGAGTTAATTTGTTTTTCTATGAAATAGGATAATATGCAATGCAAAACAATCACTTCTCATCAATATTAAACATTTGATTCAAATAATATAAATGTCTAGTATTAGCCTGAGATAGTAATTTGCTTGGAAAAATATGGTAGTTTTTTACATACCCGCTCATTATACATGAAATAAAAAATAAACCAATTTAACTGACTGAAAGAAAAAAAAAAAAATCAGAGCACATTACACAGTATAATTCCAGTTTATCTATGGGATTCTGTACTTCTCTGAGGACTGAAATAACCATATGAATTGACCCAAGAATATAAATGAAACATCTGAATGATGTTGAGCTGTGTCCAGTTTTACCCCAAGCTCACTGCGCAAGTAAACTTGTGATGAAATTTGGGTCCCATTCTGGACAAACAAAGTTTCTATAGATTTCAGCTGCCCCCAGATCACTGCCTTCACCACAGGGACTTCTTTGCAGATTTACTTGCTTTGGTAGGTACACAAATACAGGCCAAAGGATCAAAACCAACCATTTGGGTGCAAATAACAGGGATATAGGAAATGGCAGAAATGGTTAAAGTCTTCTTTATCGTAAGACTTTCTATGGCTTTTTCTACTTGATCAATCCGGAATTTATGCATGTAAGATCAGGACATAAAATCTGCAATGAGGTGTTATCAAAGACTAGAGCCTAAATAAACTCAAAGACTGTCTAGCCTAAATAAACAGCACTCATAACCTAATATATGCAATGTCTCTCAGAGAAATTGTATGTAGGCTTTTGATCAGTGACTGACTTGGGATGTTTATTGCCATAGGAAAAGAAGCATTAATACTTCTTTATGCTTTCATGCTAGTATGTGTGTCAATATTTTAATACGTAATGTCTGAAGTCTGCACAGAGTTTTTATCCTTCCATGGATTAACAAAGACTCTGGAGTTTTCTCACAGTTTCCCATTGTCATAGGCTCCGTGCAAAAATACCTAAAACAAAAAATGTATGTAGGTACCAGCTTTATAATATTTTGATTGCATAGAGATTTTGTCAGAAGAGAAAGGAAATATAAATATGGCAAGTTTTTTATAAGTGTGCCATTTGCCCATCTCTGCTACTAAGTGAAGCCGGTGACTCTCACACCAGCACTGACCAGGCAGGGCTACTTGTTGAAACTCTTGAAAATATCAACTTAATAGTTAAACAGCTCAGTTGCAGCCTCAGGAAATACTACCTGACATAATCCCTTTAGCACAAAGAAAGTGACCCTTATGGGTGACGCAGCACGCTGTATTTGCACTGGTTTTCCGTAATGCCAGGTATTGGTGAAATGAAAAGTGAGGTGTTTCAACAAGATCTTTTTTTAACCTCTCTGGTTTCGGTGCTTGAGTCTGCATGCACTTAACTTTGGGATGTATCTTTGCTCTCTCAGCGTACACGATGCTGAATGACTATTAATGACAGGTGTGTGCAACAGGATTTACATGTATGAAGAGTGTGTGTTGTGCAAGGTGTTCAAGCAGTGTGATGGCAGCCACAAGGAGACAGGCCCACAGGCTCACACAGGCAGCACCAGGCACTTTTTTGGGAACTGCAAAATGTTTTTCCTAAGAGCTAGCCACTCGCTTCTGTGTGGGCTGATATTCAGGGCATGCATTAGTTTAATTATGGTGCTGCTTTCCTCAAGTGGGTCCTCTGCAAGGGACAAGGCAAGTGGCACAGGTGCCTTCAGCACCCAGGCACACACTACAAAAGTAGGAAAGCTGTTTATTGGCACTTTTCTAAAAAATTAGAAGTACAATTTTGAGCCATTTGGTCATTCCAGTGAAACACAGAAGGTATTTACTTGATAAAGCATAGGCAGCACTGTCAGCGAAGGACAGCATTTGTGATAGAGTGGCTGAGCTGTGTGGGCTTAAAAACACCGTCTGGTCTAAAATAGATCTGAAGGAAAGCTTCTCCCTGAGCTTGGCATCAGTCATTTTAGCTAGCACAGAGAGACAGTCCCCTCACAGCCTTGGAATATTTTGGAGTTACTTGTGCACCATTACAAAATGCCTGTCCCCATGCTTTTTCCAGAAAAAACTTATGTAGGGGTGGGTTTTCCTGAATATATGTCCCCTACTTTCCATTGTTGCAATTCATATGCTGGGCTCTCCCTGTGTATGGAGAATCTGATTCTAACCTGTAAGACAGTCTCCAACACACTGTTAATGCAAAGAAACAAAGCATTTTAGTATGTGTCTCCAAGCATCTGATCATCTTCTTGCAGCTGCGGCGAGGATGGGGATGGAGGAGGTGTGGAAGACATTTGTGGTGTCCTGCAGCCCTTAAGTCATGTTAGAACTTGACCTGAAGGAGGAGGGCGATCAGCTCCTGCACAGCAAACACCTGGGGTAGAGAGAGGAGGGAGTGAAGTGTGTGGTTACAGGTGGAAAGCACCTCAAAATCTAAAAATACAGATGGGCTCAAATTAAAACTTTGGGTCCAAACACAGGAAGCCCAGAAATAGAGCGGAATGCCAATCTCTTGCACAAATTGGACCTGCCTCTACTTGCTACACAGATTTTTACTCATAGTAGGAAAACTGGAAAGCTCCATTGGCTGAGCTGACAGCATCATAGCATGTTAATGGAAAGCGGTAACAGCAAAACAACAATAGCAAAGAATAGCAGGAAAAATACTTTTCCTTTTTGTCCAGGGTTGAAGAATGATTTTTTAAACCACACAGAATATTGGTCTGTACGTGACAGTGTGCTGGCAATGAAGGCGACAGGAGGGGGAAGAAGAGAGGGAGAAGCTATGAATTAACTAGTTAATAATCTCCATGAATTTTCTAGTGTCTTAATGAAACTGCTGATATATTTGACTTGAAGCTGTTCACATTTTTTTCATTTGAGCCACATCAAAGCATTTCTTTCTATGGGATTCCCTGCTTTAAAAACCCCATAAATTAGCACTTTCCAATTGCATTTTTATTAAGTAGCAAATATTACTTCAGAATGAAAAGTTTTGACTATTTAGTAGAGGTTATGCCTGCAGCTAAATACATGGATTTCATATAATTTCCTTTTAGTTAAGGTAGTTGGGAGTGTATATAGGTATTTAAAGTCAATAACTGTAATCAATATTTTAAATGGTAACTGGTAGCACTGTTTAAACATGTAAAGGGGCTGCATCGAAATTGAGATTCTTTGCTTGGACTCACACAAGAAGCCTATATCTTTGGTTCCAGAAATTTGATTTGATCACAATTTTGAAAATCTAGTAGTGAATGTCAATACTAGGTTTTGCTTGGTTCTAATTAACCTAAATCTTTTACCTCATCCATCTAACTGAAGTATACAACTTCATATCCTAATATCTTTTTCAGTCTCATGGTCACCACACCTTACCATTGCCTTCTGTCTGCTGCCTTCTAGTGATGTCTTAACACCATCCTTCAGCATCTCCCAGCATTCTTCTGCATTTTCTATGCTGGAGACAGGAAGAAGTAGCATTTAAAATTCCAATGTGCGGGTACTGAAGAGATTCAGTGTCTGCCTACAATGCCATTGGTGTTTGGCATTAAGTCTTGCACTCAGATTGGCCATGCTTGATTTCTAATGACCCGAGATGTTCAGGAGATGTGGCCATATTCAAATATGGTGAACATAGCTGAATTTACTAAAAGAGTGATGTCTTGAAGCAATTTAGGTAGGGCTTCAGAAATATTTTCAGAAAAATGTGTGCTTTAAATGTACAAATGGTTTTAAGTAGATGTTTTAAATACATGTGTTTTAACTCCATGAAGTCCAAACCTTGCTTTTCGTGTGGTTTTTGTGTCTGAAGAAAGGCTAGGAGGGCAGGATTTCAACCAAGGTGGTGGAACTCACTGGCAATTGAAGAAGAAAGGTTTTTAAAATGGGGTTTTCACATTTTTGGTGGAAATGCAATTTCCCCACACAAACTCCAAAGCCCCTTAAAGCCACTCCTCCTTAGGACTACTTGGTAGATACTGGTTACTGAAGCCATGTTGTTACAGGCTAATCAGTCAAGTTGTTTCTTCCAATCCACCTCTATCTAGCAGAGTTCTGAAGAAAGTATTTTATCTCAAATGCTGAGGAGTGATCCTCACCTGCTGCTGCTGATTTATATTGTTATATGATTAATTCTTGTATTCCTCTATGGTAATCCAAAGCTTATAGACCCATTGCCCTTACTTTTCCTCCATTCAACACCACAATGAAGGGATGGCTACAGAGTCTGAGGCTTTAAGGAAACTATAACTCATTTCAGTTAATAAAATATTTTTTTTTTCAGTCTTGTATTTGTTGATTTTTGAATTACAAGTAGTTTAAGATGGTGATATCAGTATAACGTTACTTTTTAAAAAACACTTTATGATTTGATTTATGGCTTAATCTTAATCTTTGTTTATAGGTACAGTTCTGGTGGGTATCTCTCTTTGAAGAATTATCAGACCCCTTTGAGATGTCCTAGTCAAATTAGATCTATTTTGCCCTGCCAGCAAAGGGCTGCAATCCTAATTTTACATGGATGGTGGTGAACACTGTAGTAACTATTCCCATGTGGGAAAGAGATGATAGAGATGTCACAAGACTGCCAGGGAAATGACTGCTCAGAGATAATAAAAAAGTAAATTGAATATTTGATATTATTAGGAAACCAATGGAAAGCAAGACTAAGCCACTCTGTATACATTTGTTATGTGCTCACACAAAGGCAAACTTGAAACAGAAGCAAATGGCCTTGAGCGTGGAGGCATCTCACCTGGATAACTACTGCAGCTTTCTCCAAGAGTACAAAATGCCTTGCTCTGTGCATAGCTTTCTTCACATATTGTTGTTTCAATTTTCTCTGTCTTCTGAAACCTTCTTTGGGATTGGTTTAAGTAGTCAAGAGCAATCCACAGGTTTTCTGCGTAGCCGGTATGGCCTCTGAACCGCGTAGTCCCTCTCAGCCCAGATGACGTTCTTGGGTCACCTCACAATGAAGCTATTTGGTCTACTCTCAGCTCTGGAACAGGTCTGTCTGTTCTCCTGTCTCCCCAGTTTTCTAATGCATCATTTCACAGGCAGTTTTATCTGGTCTCCTTTGTCAACTCACTTCACTAAGAGAATTTCAGAAGTCATGTGGCTTATCAGCTCTTGACTGTTACCTAATGGTTACTCAAAAATGTTTGAAGCTACACATAGATTTTACAAATTACTCTGGACCTGTATTGGTCACATTAGATTTATTTTGATCTGAATAGAAGAATCACATGGTGTTTGTTTGGTTTTTGTTTTTGTTTTTTTCCTTGTCTCTTAATGGTTAAAGGGTCTTAACCTGTGGCTAGAGTTTGTGGAGAGCTTCTTTTAAATGGTTGTGAATTCATTCATGAAGGTCCTAAGATCTTTACTAAAGTTCTTTCCATCCCCATACATCAGTATCATTTGTTTTACCTGTTAAAAAAAGGATATTTGTGTTTGCGTTCTTCTATTTCCAACAATTTTAATAGATATGTTTTGCATTTATGTTGGCCTTTTTAGAAAGTTGCCTGATTCAATTCTGACATGCTCTAGAAATTACAGAATTCTAACTTTAGTTTCCTCATACTGCATCTCTATTAGAGAAATATTCTTTCCTAGACAGTTAACCTTTACTATCACATTTCTGACTGAATCATCAGCAATTATTTTGTCCCCGAGGGGTGTTTTCATGGCTTTTCAGAGATTTATGGGTAACCATCTTATGGTAACATAGTCACAGAAAGGGTTTTATTTCTCATTTTTTTTCTTTTTTTTTTTTTTTTTAAAAATAATAATTCAGGTACACGTCACCTAGGAACAAGTTAATGAGCCTCCATGAGTTGGTATATGAGCTGCTCATTGTCTGCAGTGGTAAGCAGGGTGGTGTGAGCCGTATGAACATGAAGGAAGACTTTGCAGTCCAGCATTATTCTGTGGATCCTTTTTGGTAATTAGGAAGAAGCTGTTTTCAAGTATGTTCTGCATGAGGCTGAAAAACTGGTGTAATTCTTCCTTTTTGGCACATGTGTCACTATGACTTACTTCTTTCATGAAATTAAGCATCTATGAGCTCCGTCTTTTGAGTCCTCAGGGATCAACTTCTCTGTGATGGTGGGGGGGTGTAGTCATAATCCTTTTTTCAGATGAGGTTATAATTCTCATTCTGGTTGGAGGCCCAGCTAGATACAGGCTTATAAAATGTATGGAATTATTATTGAGACATATATTCCATAGCAAGGGACAGTAATTCTGGATCATAAAGCCTCAAAGAGCATTTAATCCATCTGCATTGGACAAGAATAGGATTTGCTGGCATAAAGCTAGCAATCCCCTTTTTTCCAGCCACCAATTCAGTGCAGGAAAAAGGAGAAAAATACGGGTTTTAACTGATGAGCGCTGGCAAATCTCGCTGTTGAGGTTTCAGATGTTATCCAGCTCTTTCTCCTGTCTCACTGCCAGTGGTTACCAGCCCCCTAACGCAGCCTACAAGGGAACCTGCACCTTCATCTACTCTGCAGTTTCCTGGCAGGTTTCATTATTTTGTCTCAAGCCAGCGAGTATATACTAAGATATCAGTCTCTTAACAGGAGCAACTAGTTCATTTCTGCTGACTTTACCTTCCACCAAGAGGGCTAGGCAAGGAGCTAGGACTAGTTTTACCTTGAGCGACATATAGCAAGATTTGACAGAACTCATCTGTCCAAACTGTGTGTGTCACACAGCTTCTTTTTGTCTTTCGCGTGCATGCCTACAGCCCTTGCCACCATAAAAAAAGGATAGAAAATAAAAAGCAAGGTTAAGTAAGGAGGGACATGCCATGTAATCCATTATTGGATCATGAGATATAAGCTGGAAATATTTCAAGTCATTTGTTTTTGTTGGTGTTACTGTAGTTTCTCTGACTGAAGACAGCTTGCACTGAACTATTCTTTGGGTTTGTAACTTCTTTAAAAATGTGTACAATAACTTTCTTCCTTCATCCTTCACAGAAGCAACTGCTACATATTTTGACATGCAGTTACGAATCTGGGTCCCACTGATTTTCAGTGAGACTCAGTCACTTGAATGTCAATTGTGAAATAGAATTTTGGGCCTTGCTTCCTTAGCTGCTTATGGAAGTATTTAACCTGCAACACTTCACTCTTTGACACTCTAATTATTCAGTATCTACCGAAGTACTTGCATTCCTGATGTAAATGTACATAATATGATTTGAGTACATTTTTGAAGAGTGGCAAAAGTGCAGCTGAACTAATTTCAAGAGCCTGATTGAAGACTGAGTGACATTTCAGTAATTTTTGGAGGTTTGGGTCAGGACTCAACTGAATAACATTGTCTGCTTTTGCTAGTGGCAAGAAATGTCATTTTGGAAAACACATGGATATTGAATATTTGAGGCCTGTATGATAAGTATCATACAGCTTTTCCCTTTTTGTGTCATAAATATTCATAGCTTCAAGATCCAAATTTGCTATGAGACATATAGAACAACCTGGTAAAATTTAGATTGAATACAGCTTTACCTGCTTATCTAGCTGCATAGTTCTTAGGCTGAGTTAATTAAAATTAGATTTCTGAGTTCCTATTCAGAAAAACACAGTAATGGTATGGTAAAGCAAAATACCTCACCTGATGTTAATGATGATGACAGAATAAGGACAAGGTAAGTTATCTGACAGACTTCAGAAATGTGGTTGTATAACTTCTGTGGAATTTCCCTTCTCTTTCAACACACTTGTTGACCCATCTATTTAACTTTACTAACTGACCCCCAATTAGGCTATTACCAAATGCACACTTCCATAAATAAGGTTCAACAATGTAGCCACAACTTTATAAGCAATCTGAGGCAACATCTTTCTTTTGCAACCCTATGTTTTCCTGGTGCAGACTAAGTTTTCTCTCTGTGCTGGGTACCATGGACCCAAATTTGACACATACAAAAAATAACATAAATTTGTGATATCCAGATTGTGAGGTGATATAACAATTAAAATAGTAAAAATCTTCAGATTACAATTGTTAATATTTTTTTCCACAGAATCTTAGTGAGTGTAAATGTTTGTTACCTTAGAAATATTAGGATTTTTGTTAGAATAACTGTCGAGATGGTTGCCATGACTTGGTGGTGTTACCTAGTGACTAGCAAAAACAAAAATAAAAACCAGTAATTGAATTCAGAGACATCTTTAGTCAATATTTTCTTATTTGTCATTAAATATTTTAAGGGGAGTAAATGGCTGGGACTCCTCACTGGTTTCAGTAATAAAATAAAGCCAGAAATGAAGATAAATTAAACTCTTGACCACTGGCCTTTGAAGATTCTCTTTCTAGCTACAAAACACTTGTGTTCCTTTTGATGGCATTACTTAATGTTAAGCAGGTAAAGTATCAGCCTCTGTATATGGAATTACTGTAATGCATCTATGTCTTACCAGAAGATGACAAATATTAATACTAGATAACTGTGCAATGTGAGCTGACAGATCACCAGGGTTTCCACTGTTTGCAGTCTGCATGGCTACTCTTTGCATATCTGCAATGTGTTATCTAGAAGAACACACAGCAAATTTGTTTCTAAAATACTGCAAAGGAACAGCACAAAATAAAGAAACAGTTTTAAGTACTAGGAAAATAACTGGTTCTAATGTTTAATGCAGCATATGCTATACAGTCTTGTTATAACTATTTTCTTGACCTTTTTTCTGTCTGGTTCATCATGTATTATTAAAAGCTTTTAACAAGAAGCATTCAGTACTGGCTGTATCTGCCCACTGTTTACATAAATAGCATGCCTGGGAATAATAAACTACAAGCTTTCTTTAAAAGCATTGTAAATGGATATAGAGCAGAAGCAAGAGCTGTTATTAAGCAGCTCTTAAGATCCTTACAGAAGCCATGCTTTGCATGGAAGTTTAGTCTCAGTGCTGAAAGGAACCTTTTGCACAACTCTCATGCAGTATTATGTCTCCAGATTGTTATTTCTCAGACATGCTCAGCTACTCATCTTACTGGAGGTAATAATTCCAGGCTAAGGGTCATTTGGGACTTCGAAATATCTTGTGTAAGTCGCTTCATGCCACTATCCAGCAGCATATAAAACAGTTATGGCTAATCTTTTTTGTACTGCACCTTCCCTCCACCATTCAGCAGCTGCAAGTGGTACGAAATGCGTGCAGGCCGCGTCTGGCCTGAGTGCCAGGAGTTCTCCTTTTTCCGTCCTAAAAGAAGTGCTAAAGATGTAGATGACAGGAACTACTAAATATTTGTAACTGAGGATACAACGAGTGTTTTTTAAATAGCTATAAAACATCCTGCCAAACACTTGCAAAAATGATCCTGACTCTGGAAGGACCTTTAAGCATGGAGCTAATATTACAGCATATATATTGAATTCAGTTCTTCAGTCCTTTTTATGGAGTGCTCTATTTATTTTTAAAAGAACTCTTTGTATTTTGATATGTTGTATCTGCTTTTCATTTATGGCGTGTCCCTAAAGCTGCTGTGAGAGGAGAGAAGGTATTAAAGTATGTTGGCCCAGCAAATGAATGCTCATTTAAGTTAATGCTGGGAACGTTGTACTTTGTAGAAAAAGGATTATAATGGTCGAGCGGCTTTGACCCAAATAGCAAGCAGTGCAGAACACTAACAACCTTCCCTTGGGACTGTGGCTTTTGGAAACTGGTCCTGTATCACAGAGTTGCAGAATTCTGTGATAATGTGCAAGAACAGTTAAAGAATATGATAAATGGAAAAGGGATAATGGACTTGCTGAGATCACCTACAGATGAGGAGAAGCTGATAATGGATACAGGAGATGGGTGGGGAGCTGAGTGTCCCTGTGTCGGGAAGGTCTGCTGCAGAGGAGCAGGGTGAGGAGCACCAGCGCTGTCTCCTTGCAAAACTTTTGTAGGGGTACCTGTTCTGGTGGACACAAACAGATAGGAAACAGTGTATATTTAAAAAACAAACAAACAAACAAAAATGCAAAAAAAACCAGCCAACACTGCAACAACCATCAAAACCCAAACAACGCTGTCTGGCTTTCTGGCTTGGCTTGTCAGAGGTTACTTTTTGTGGTCCCTTCCCACCACACCACTGTGTTTTTTAAAAGCTCCATTTGTAGTAATCAATTCGGTCAAAAATGCTGTTTAGATCATGTATTTACACATCTGGCTACTTTTAAACTGAAAAAATTCTACATTTATGTAGTTGGTTAAAGAGGGATGGAGAAGAGAGTGTGCTTAATGTTAATTAACTAAATGCAGTTGAGGTCTTCTGTGATTATTATGGGATGATTTCAGGTGAGGGAAGCTGTGACAGTGGTTTTCTATTTGCCTCCCACATATTTGAAACAGCATCATTAAAAAGCAGAGTTGGCATGCCAGCACCCACAAGGTGACACTGGCTCCAGCTCATGACCTTGCTGGGTTCCTGCCTGCCTTGCAGGGAAACTGGGTGACTGCGGGAGACTTCATGCACCAGCACACCAGCTTGCTCTGTGGGAGGAAGAACCACCAACTTGCAGACCCACCACAGGGCATTTTCATTTGAGTTTATCATAACAGAAGCTGAAAAAAACCTCAGCTGAGGTGCTGGTTGAGGAGCAGATCAAGTTATCTGGGCTTGAGGATGAACAGCATCTTCTAGCAGGGTTGGATTGTCGGAGTGGGCAGTGGCAGCCACTGACCCTGTTTCCCTGAAAATAAGACCAGGCCTTATGTTAATTTTTGCTCCAAAACTTGTTACTTTTTTACATGTATGGCTGCCTGGACACTATTCAAAATGATTTCTTTAGTGAATTGTAACTAAGGCTTATTTTTGGGGTAGGTCTTGTTTTGGGCAAAACAGGGGATCTGCTGTGGAGGACCTCACTGAGCCTGGGAGCCTCCTGGAGCCCAGTATCCTTTCTGCACAGATTTTAGGATGTCAGACAAATATGCCTGGCTGCTTGTTCATTCTTTCGTCCTGAGCAGGGCAGTTGAAGGACCCATTAAAAAAGGTTTATTGATTTAATGGGCAAGTGCCGGGGCCACGCGCTGCGCTTTCCCAGCTGGGGCTAGTTGATAGCTGATGAGAACAGAGCCTAAGGCTGCACAGTGGCGTGGTGTAGAAAGGTGCCCCTGGGTGGGGGATAAAGGAAGCTATGGTCCCCACGGTGATGTCTACTGGAGAAAAATGAATTGTGCCTTTAGAAACTGGCAGTAAAGAAAGAGACAAATTGCAAGAAACTAAATTAAATTGTCAGAATAATGACAATGTGCCAAAAGGAGAAACATCCACCATCTCTCTCTTTATGCATATATCCTGGAGAACTGTGTCTGTGAGAGGGAACTTAAATTAATGTTTTATAGTGGAAAGGTCCAACTGAAATTTATGAGAACTTAAAACATGATCTGTGAGATGGATCTGTCAGATTTACATTTATTTAGTGTAAATGGGAAAACAATGTGAAGGGGATATAATACAATTCAAATACCTGAGAAGGGAAAAATACAGGGGAGAAATAATTTCATTCTGTGGAGCAAAGATAAAACACACACAAATAGCTAAACGACTGCAACATTACATTTAGTGCAGTAGACTGGGACCCAGCTGATTTCACTCAGTCCTGGCCTTGGCTGCACATTTCTGCATGATCTGTGGTCACCTGCTTTGGCCTAAGCTGTTGAAGATAATACATATTTGGGCACTTGGCTGCCCTGAAATCAGCTCCTCTCTGAAGAGAAATTCAGTCTCTCCTTTCTGTGTGCCTCACTTCTCATGAAACTGAAGATGATACTAGGACAGTGTTCAGTTACTAGGATACTGTGTTCAGTTTTGGGCCCCTCACTACAGGAAAGACTTTGAGGTGCTGGAGACAGTGCAGAGAAAGGCAACAAAGCTGATGAGGGGCCTGGAGCACAAATCTGATGAGGAGCGGCTGAGGAAACTGGGGCTGTTCAGCCTGGAGAAAAAGAGGCTGAGGGGAGACCATATCGTTGTCTACAACTCCCTGAAAGGAGATAGTAGCATGGAGGATGTTGGTCTCTTCTCTCTAGTAGCAAGTGATAGGACAAGAGGAAATGGCCTCAAGTTGCACCAGGGGAGCTTTACATTGGATATTAGGAAATATTTTTTCATGTAAAGGGTTCTCAGGCATTGGAACAGGCTGCCCAGGGAGGTGGTGGAGTCATCATTCCTGGAGGTGCTTGAAAGGCATTTAGATGAGGTTCTTAGGGACACGGTTTAGTGCTAGATTTAGGTTATTGTTGGACTTGATGATCTTAAGGGTTTCTTCCAACCAAAATGATTCTGTGAACCTATGACAGACTGTCCATCTGCTTCAGTTCAAACCTTTGGGGCAGGAGCTCTTCCATGTAACATGTTCTTGACAGGACTTAGCTCAGGGGGTTCCACAGCCAGCCAGGGCCTCCCTACCACTATTTAAAAAATAGAAATATTTTGTCATGGTGCTGCGATCATACAATTGTTTAACATGCAACTATATCCAATACTAAAGATGTTACCAATACTTTTAATTCCATAGCCTTAAATTATCACAGAATCATGGAATGTTAGGGATTGGAAGGGACCTCAAAAGATCATCTAGTCCAATCCCCCTGCCGGAGCAGGAACAAACACCTAGATAAGGCTACACAGGAAGGTGTCCAGGCGGGTTTTGAATGTCTCCACAGAAGGAGACTCCACAACCCCCCTGGGCAGCCTGTTCCAGTGCTCTGGCACCCTCACTGAGAAGAAGTTTCTTCTCATATTTAAGTCAACCTCTTGTGTTCCAGTTTGAACACATTATCCCTTGTCCTACCATTGGTTGCCACTGAGAAGAACCTGGCTGCATCCTCATGACACTTAGCCTTTATATATTTATAAACATTAATGAGGTCCCCCCCTCAGCCTCCTCTTCTCCAAGCTAAAGAGACCCAGCTCCCTCAGCCTTTCCTCATACAGGAGATGCTCCACTCCCTTAATCATCTTTGTTACCCTGCGCTGGACTCTCTCCAGCAGTTCCCTGTCCTTCTTGAACTGATGGGCCCCAAACTGGACACAATATTCCAGATGTGGTCTCACCAGGGCAGAGTAGAGGGGAAGGAGAACCTCTCTCCACCTACTAACCACCCTCCTTTAATATGCCCCAGGATGCCATTGGCCTTCTTGGCCAATGTGGCCAGTACTGGCTCATGGTCATCCTGCTGTCCCCAAGACCCCCAGGTCCCTTTCCCCTACACTGCTCTCTAGTAGGTTATTCCCCGACTTATACTGGAACCTGGAGTTGTTTCTACCCAGATGCAAGACTCTACACTTGCCCTTGTTATATTTCATTAAATTTTTCCCTGCCCAACTCTGCAGCCTGTCCAGGTCCCGCTGGATGGCAGCACAGCCTTCTGGCGTGTCAGCCACTCCTCCCAGCTTGGTGTCATCAGCGAACTTGCTGACAGTGCACTCTATTCCCTCATCCAAATAATTGATGAATATACTGGATAATACCGGCCCCAGTACTGACCCTTGAGGCACTCCACTAGATACAGGCTTCCGACTGGACACTGCCCCATTGACCATGACTCTCCAGCTTCTTTCCTTTAGCCAATTCACAGTCCACCTCACTACCTGATCATCCAGACCACATTTTCTCAGTTGAGCTGTGAGGATGCTGTGGGAGACTGTGTCAAATGCTTTACTGAAGTCAAGGTAGACCACATCCACTGCTCTGCCATCACCTATCCTCCTGGTTATGTCTTCATAAAAGGCTATGAGGTTGGTCAAGCATGACTTCCCCTTGGTGAAGCCATGCTGACTGCCCCTAATAACCCTCTTATCCCTGATAGGCCTTGAGATGGCACCAAGGATAAGTTGTTCAATCACTTTCCCAGGGATGGAGGTGAGGCTGACCAGTCTATAGTTATCCGGGTCCTCCTTCTTGCCCTTTTTGAAGACCGGAGTGACATTTGCTTTCCTCCAGTCCTCAGGCACCTCTCCCATTTCCCAAGACTTGGCAAAGATGATGGACAGTGGTCTAGCAATGACCTCAGCCAGCTCCCTCAGCACCCGCAGGTGCATCCCATCTGGACCCATGGATTTTTGGATGTCCAGATTGCTTAATTGCTCCCTAAACCAGTCCTCGTCAACCAAGGCAAACTCCTCCATTGTCCTGACTTCCTCTGGGGCCGCAGCGGTACGGGGCTCCTCAGGACGGCCTCCGGCAGAGTAGACAAAGAAGGCTTTCATTAACTCTGCCTTCTCTGTATCTTCTGTCGCCAGGGTGCCCACCTCATTCATCAGTGGGCATACACTGAAGAAGTTATTTCTGTTTTCCTTGATACCTCTTGCAAGGTTAAATTCTAAAGAGGCCTTAGCTTTCCTAGTTGTCTCCCTAGGTCCTCTGACAACAGCCTTATATTCTTCCCAAGTAGCCAGCCCCTCCTTCCATGATCTATAAACTCTCCTCTTGAGCTTACCCAGCAGCTCCCTGTTTAACCATACAGGTCTCCTGACTCCTTTCCTTGACTTCCTATGTGTTGGAATGTTCTGATCTTGAGCCTCGTAGAAGCTGTCCTTGAACAGTAACCAACTATCTTGCGCCCCTTTACCTTCAAGCAGCCTTGCCCATGGGATTTCCCCTAGTAATTGTTTGAAAAGGCCAAAGTTTGCCCTGCTGAAATCCAGGGTTGCAATTCTGCTTGTTATTCTGTTCCTGCCACATGAGATCCTGAACTCCACCATTTCATGGTTGCTGCAACCCAGGCAGCCCTCAACCTTTACTGCTTCAACCAGACCCTCCTTGCTAGTGAGGATGAGATCCAGCAGTGCACCACTCCTAGTCGGCTCATCCACCATTTGCATCAGAAGGTTATCATCAAGGCACTGGAGGAATCTCCTGGACTGTGGCTGGCTGGCCGAGTAGTCCTTCCAGCAAACATCAAAGTTAAAATCCCCCACAACAGCCAGGGCCTGTGACTGTGAGGCTGCTCTCAGCTGTCTATAGAAGGCCTCATCGACTTCCTCACCCTGATCTGGTGGCCTGTAATAGACACTCACAGCAGTATCACCCCTGCCAGCCTGCCCCTTAATTCTCAACCATGGACTTTCAACTCGCTCCTCATCCGTGCCTGGACAGTACTCAATACATTGTAGTTGGTCTCTCACGTAAAGAGCAACTCCACCACCGTGCCTGGCTCGCCTGTCTTTCCTGAAAAGAACATAGCCATCCATGACCACATTCCAGTCATGTGAACTGTCCCACCATGTTTCTGTAATTGCCACCAGATCATAAACACCTGAGTGAACACATCTTTTCTTCTTACCACCCTCATGACATTGGAATTGCCTCACTAAGCATATCATCCTACCATTCAACTTACTGACATAAGAAAAGTCAAACACAAGTCCTGTTAACATTACACTGCTATTGCCACCTTTAACATTTCAAGTATCTGTATCAATTTCAATTCCAATAAAAAAATCCTATCTGCGTTCAATACTTAATTGCTCTGACTATTGCTATAAAGTCCTTAATTGAGTTTGCTACGTGTGCTGAATTGATTCCTGTTATCTTCACACTTCAGCATCAAATAAACAGCATTACAGGTGCTTTAGTCTTTTCAGTAGCTGCTGTTATGGCATACATCCGCCACTAAAGACCAGGCAAAGTATAGCTGCTTTACAGTAGAAAAAGTTCTTTTGCAGACTAACTGGAAAGTTTGCTGGTTCATGAATAAAGGGGCACATTTTCCCCAGGCACAAGTTGAGCTGGCCACCAGTAACATGATTTCAACTTATACCAGCTGAAGGACTGTCTTAAAAATCATGAATTTTAGAAGATCAGATGAAGCAAAACCATTCTTATGGCAATATTGCATGAGAGAAAAATGGAAGTGTCCAGCTCAGCCGACCTCCCTCAAGCACATCATCTTGAAAACCTTAAACCACAGAGAATAAGCAGTTTTAAAAAGAAAATCATGCTGATGCCAGGTTGAGCCCTTTAAAAACTTACTGCTTAGGGCACTTGTGAGGGAAGGAACATTTCAATAAAAAGGGGAGAGGAGAAACACAGGCTTTTGAATAAGAAATGAGACATGCTGTTGTCAAAGAAAATGTATAGCCAGCAGCAAAGAAAGGAGAACAAGAAATATATTTCAACTTATGTAATCTGACTCCAGTCTCTCTTTTCTGTGACACTGTGTACCTAATCTGTCCAGTAGCTCCACCACTTGCCGTAACCAAGACACAGACGGTGACCTACCTCCACTCCTGAAAGCAAACTGCACCTGCATGGGGTCCTGGCACCCATAGGTGCTCCTGGCATTCTCAACAACTCCTTTTGAAAAGTTGACTGGATACAATATAGAGAGAAATGCAGCTCTCCTATAAATGCTATGACTTCTGATCATTGAGGGTCCTCATCCACCTTGTCTACTCTAGACACAATTGTTTGTTAGTACTGAAATGTTAGCACTGATGTATGTTTCAAAACCAGACTCAAAGTTTCATAATACCATCTGTGACTCTGTGAGGTACCTGAGAACAAGTAAATTTTGTCACTGCTGAACACCCCAGGACTTCACTATGGGTGCATGATCACACTGAAAATAAGGGACAAAGCCAGAGTCTCATGGAGAGCTGAGATTTGCAGGGAAATCAATGTCTAACCAATGCCAAAATTCCATTCATTTATATTAGCTAGCTTCACTATATCTGCCTTTCATTGCCAAGATCTCATGCAAACAGAATCCTATTCCCATTCTTATGGGAATATTTTTGAGAAAGCAGAAATTTTGGAGAAAGGCAATTAAAATGTAACACCCCAACATCTATCTTCATCTTCCTAATTTAGCAGTTACTCAAAAATATATATGTTGAAAACATCTAGATACGTTACTGGCAGGAACTTATTTTTGTGATCTTAATTTCTATATTCCCTTCTTAATATGACAAGAGACATAAAAGAACTAATCATAGGCTGTAGGTGCAGTGTATTCATGGTAGTAATGTAGAACAGCAAAGATAAATGTAATAGTCTTAGAATGAGATCATGAAATATAATAATAGGTTTTTAGTATGTGATCATAAAATAGGAACAGTTTTATCATGTAAATTAAATTAGTATATTTGAACAGTTATATGAGTTTCTGAGTGGATAATTTAAGTAAAGGATATTTTAAACATCCCTATATCTTAGTAAGGATAAAGCTGACTCTAATCAGCTTTCTTTGGGAGCCTCTTTCAGTATTTTTTTTTAATAACATTAAAAGTACTATAATAGTAGTCCTGAATAAAGAAAATCAGCCAACTTAAGAGTTCTGTTGCTACTAAAGCTGATAAAAAATTCTGAAATTTTATCTTCCAAAAATGCAAGCTTTTGAAAAACAAACAGGTAATCAATTTCCTAGGCTGATGAAAGAAAAGCCAAAACCAGATTTTTTTTCTTTAAGTGACAGAATTCCGAGAAATGTTGATTTCAGTTCATCAGCTGCTCACCATTCACCACGGTATTTTTTTTTTTAAATATATAAGGATTTTTGCTCATTTTTTTCAAAATTGAAATTCTCTCATTGAAGCATTCAGGCTTCAATGCAACAGTATTTGTAGGAGGAGAGGAAAAGATGGATGATGCCTAACCAGCTCTAATTTGCTCTACCTTTTTACAGCTGTGTTTTAATAATGACTATAGATGCAGAAAATAACATCATAATGACACATAATTTATTACAAGATTATCTGTACATAGAATTCTTTTAAAGGATCAATGCTTCTGTGAGTAATTGTATATGCTTTTAAGAGAAAGCAAGCTGTGAAGAGTAGTTCTTATTTTATGGGTTTTTTTCACGCTCATCTAAAAAAGGTCAGAAAAATAAAATCTGTGGAATGTTGAAAAACTGCAGTTGTTGTAAACGCCATGCTCCCTCTCACTCACAAAACCCAAATCTGATCTGACATACTAGCAAAAAATTATTCTCATTTTTTTCCTTCTAAGATGTATCATTTTTTGGTACAAATTTTGCAAAAGATTCAGGCTTTGACTATTAACCTTGTTGTTGGTTAGAACAAGAATAGTTAATGCATTTCTAATTAATCACCTCCCTAATACATAATGGTTTTCTTTTAGGCGGCCATAAATGCAAAGATTTAAAGGAATTATCAGGAAAAATTACCAAGGTAGGTTTTTTTCAGGAGGATATGTCTGTGATTAGAAGCAACAGAAATAATGCATTATTAAAGACAGTATCTGAAAATCAAAGCAGTATTGGGTACACAGCGGGGACACAAGAGGCCTGTCATCTCATCACCTGGAAGCCACATCTCAGCGTTTTGTTGGTATGTGACTTCTTATCCAAGGACAAGCAGATGTTCTGCACAGCACAGGTATGTGTTTTGCTTGTTGGGAGCTGCATGTGCCAGCTACTCCGGTTTGTTTGCTTGTTGTGAAAAAACAGGTGATTAGGAACTTTGCCAACCTAAGATGTTACCTAAAGTAGTCTAACTTTTTACTCTTGTAAAAATACATTCTTTTGAGGTACTGGTAGCTGGACACCAGGCATTACTAGTTGCTTTGGAAAAATTATATTCCAGTCTTAAAAACAATAGAAAGAGTAGCATACAGCCTTTTTTCTGGCTTCTTTCTAATTGAAAAGTACCCATAAGAAAATGTTTGCATCAGTGTATGCGAAGAGCAGGATATCACACATAATAAATGGTAACCACTAGCAAAAAGTTGAAAGAGCTCTTCTTTCCCAAAGTTTCTCTTTCCCGTAATGAGCACATGTTTTCATTCTCCTCCATACAGCAAAAAATAATATTTCCTATGAGAGGATAAGTCAGGAATATCAATAGATTTAGTTTGGGTTCTTTTTGTTTTGTTTTAATTAAAATAATACAAACACACATTTATCCCAACCAAACACCTCTCATTTGAAAACTGGTGAGGAAATGAGATCCCACAGCCCTTTAGCTGCCTAACAAACCAGGGTACAAAGGCACAGCTCTAATGCCATAAACACAGTGAGCACAGAGTTAGCTTGGAACAGATGCTGCAGCTGCAAGATAATTTTTCACAGCTTGGCATGAGGGTGCTAAATTGCTATTGAAAGGCTGAAAAGGGTTGGTGAAGTACTGCAGGATGAGAGAACCATATGAAATACAAGTATTTAATTAGTATTTAGTATGATAGGTATAGCATGCTAAATGCTATCTAGCCTACCCATAGCATACTCAGCTAGTATTTAAAATGATTTAATTGTCACCTGTCTGCAGTGCAGCAAGCAGCTCCCTTTTTTCTTTTGTTCATAAATATCTATGGCCTTTTACAATGTCAACATATTGCTACAGCTAGGATGGCTGCTTGACTTATTTTGAAGACATTCAGCAGTAACCAGACATAGAGTACTTTTGATATATAAACACTTGTTAACCCTCAAAAGGGAACAAAAAAACCCACCCAGTTTCTTATGAAACAGCAACTGGTTCATCAAACCCGAGTGATAAATGTTCATGTGTCAACCTTCACCTGATGGCTCGTGCCAGTGGAACCTGATCCAGCACCTCAGTTTTTTCTCTGCCCTTGACTTTTCCTGACACGGTCAAGAGCTATGAATAGTAAACTACTGAAGACATAGTTTGCTCTGTGCTGAGGTAAGGAGCCTTTTGCAGAATGTCTTTGCAGTGAATCATTTACCTTACAGCAAAATAGCCTAACACAACAGGACACAGCTTAGACAGTAGCTTTTATCCAAAACAACAGTGAAATCTGGGCATTTTCAGATCCCTAAAGCAAAGTTCATCAGATCAGACACGTGAACTTTGGGTCTGATTTATCATAAGCCATACCTGATTTTTATTACTACTTCTCTTTCGAAAACTCTGGTTCTATAGGCAAATGGTGAGTTTCAGAGTGAAACAAAGTTTGCATTTGTAAAAGAAACCTCTTAGACATCACTTATCAGTCTGGTTCCTTCTGATGTTTTGCTTGATACAATTTTACTACATTAAGGGTTCCCCTTGGCTAACTTCGTGCATCAAAAGAGAAAGGAGATTTTGCCCAACCCGCCTCTCTCAGAACTGAATACAAAGCTTATGAAAATCAAGGGTTGCCTTTTCTGTTCATTTCAATGGGCTGTGACTCTCCCTCCTAGTGCCTGTGTTTAATGAATGCCATTAGCATTTATATGTACCCAGAGAAGGCTATGCCTTGTAAGCTTTCTGCAGTTCCAGTACATTAAGTGACAGAATACACAATATCTCTCTTAATAGTGTTTTCCCTAAATTCATTCTTCTGACCTAATACAATTTTTTTCTGTACAATGGATGTTTTATGGAGGAATATACTTAAATGGAGAATAAAGTACCTATTTGCCTTAAGAAGCCTGAGCTCTAATTCCTGGGGTTGTCTGCTGAACAGCTTGATAAACAACTTCATCTTGCTGGGCACCCACTCCTCTGTCTGTAAAATGGAGACATTTATATGTTCCTCCTCTTCAGAGTGTTCAAACACTATAGGGGCAGTAGACTTTGCTTACATGCACCAGACTTGTTACCTACTTGATGTTGGATATCATCTATATGGTTAAATAATAACCATATCTACATTAATAATATCCATTATTCCCAAATCTTCCCACTTTTTTGTCTTTTGTACTTTGTATTTGCCATCATAGCGATTTTGTTGAGGGGCTGGGGAGTGTTTCCCCGAAGTAACTGTTCACATATATGTTGAAAACTTCATATTGTCTTTGACTAATACCCTTCAGAAAACTTCTTCTGTGCCTATATCATGCTGTCTATCCAACTTGCTTAATTAAGGAGCTCCTTGGGAAAGACAGACAAGTCTTCTGCTTATGCTCTGCAGAACTGAGCAAAGTTGGAGAGCTCAAAAAACGTGAAATGGCCATCAGCAAGGTAGTACTGGTTAGGAACTTTTTCTTGACAGATACGTATCCCATTTATGTTCACTGTATCAGTGAGCTGAAAAGACCGTATGGCACGTAGCTTTCTGAAACAGCAGCCAAACTTGGCATTTCTTTATTTTGCCATGAATCCCAGCTGAAACAAAGGACAAGAAGCCAAGAACTGTAACTGTTTTCTCCAGTCAGTAGCTGAAAAAATACCTCTGGCTTGGTGTACACAAGAGCTACAAATGACTTCACCTTGTTGTCGTGATGATTGATGCTTTCTCTGCACACAGTCCTTGAGATGGCCGGTGTCAGCAGAATAAGCCTTGTTACTTAACCCCATAAATCACTGTTATCTTTACAGAGGAACAGCAGTTCATAGCAGTGCTCTCTCTGGCCAGTTCAGCACAGCGAGCAATTTTCCACACGCTTTGTCAGACCAGTCCAATGTGGTAACTGGGAGCAATAACTGCAGTGACACCAGACCCTCTCCGAATCATGTTTCTTTCTTCTAGTTCAGCATCTCAAGTCCCTTATCACCAGAGAATCCATAAAAAGCAAGACACTAGAGGTCATTGCCCAGAATCAAAAGTGAGCTATTAGCGTTGTAACTGAGTAAATAACACTCAACAAACCAACGGGATAAATTTCAAATTTTTGCTCACTTTTCTGTTTTCAAGGCACAGAAATTTGCATATTTTTTCAGTGAATAACTTTGCAGTTTGTAAATCAAAAAGATGCTTCCAAATCAGAGCTCATGACAAATGATAGCTGCATTTTAACTGACATGTTCAATGTCATTTGATAGAAACTTTTAAACTACTTTTCATTTTCTTACACAAGTGACAAAAATAATTTTCCCTGCCTGGGTTTTTTTTTTTTTATTTTTTTTCTCCCTATCTCCCCTATTTTCTGCAACTATAAAAGACAGAAGATTAAGGGTCAGGAGGGAGAAAGGAACAAATGTAAAATATTACTTTTGTTGGTTACTCTTGGCAAAAGTAGATAATGAATTATTCATTTTTTTGTACATGACTTGAAAAAAAATGCAGAGGAAAAATTTTGAAACCCCAAACTAGCTAGAGCTCTGAGACCATAAACTTTTTTTTTTTTTTTAAAAAAAAAAGGAGAAAACTGAAGTGGATGAAAAAAAAGGGTTTTTTAACTGAGTACCACCCTTTGCCTACTGAATCCTGCAAGCCAGGTCCTTTCCTCCAGTCCTGCTCACTACCCACCAGCTTTCTGTGACTTGTTAGACCTCAACAAACTCCAGGTCACCACCCCCAAGAATCCCTATGGAAAGCATCTCCAATCTGATGTGTCCCCTCTGTCCCCCTCTTCTCACTCCTGGCCCAACAAATGCTCTTCCTGAAGGCACAGCTGGGCATGACTGATCACTCTCATGGGACAGATGATCTCCCTTCTCTATTGTGTCAGCCCATGTGGATCAAGTAGTTTCTCGAATACCATGGAAAGAAAAAACCCTGCTTTGGGAAACCAAACCAGAATATAAAGTCTAGGGTGCCTCACATATGGAAAAAGACAAAAGAAGATGATAGGAGGCAGAAATGCAAACGTGAGAGGCTAAGTTCATCTTTTCATTTAGTTTCTTTCCTTTGCCCCCTTTCTTTGTAACATGGTATTTTAGTGAAAAAGCTTTTCTAAGCAATATATTATAGGTGTGTTGCATTCTGTTGTGACACATGAATACATCTGGAATATCGTGTCCAGTTCTGGGCCCCTCAGTTAAAGAAGGACAGGGGACTGCTGGAGAGGGTCCAGCATAGGGCAACGAAGATTATTAAGGGAGTGGAGCATCTCCCTTATGAAGAAAGTCTGAGGGAGCTGGGGCTCTTTAGTTTGGAAAAGAGGAGATTGAGGGGTGACCTTATTAATGTTTATAAATATATAAAGGGTGAGTGCCATGAGGATGGAGCCAGGCTCTTCTCGTGGCAAACAATGATAGGACAAGGGGTAATGGGATCAAGCTGGAACACAAGAGTTTCCACTTAAATTTGAGGAAAAACGTCTTCTCTATGAGGGTGCCAGAGCACTGGAACAGGCTGCCCAGGGAGGTTGTGGAGTCTCCTTCTCTGGAGACATTCAAAACCCACCTGGACATGTTCCTGTGCAACCTCACCTAGGCGTTCCTGCTCCAGCAGGGGGATTGGACTAGATGATCTTTTGAGGTCCCTTCCAATCCCAAACATACTGTGATACTGTGATACTGTGATGATAGTTTATAAGTGCTTTCTTTTCCTTCTAGATAGACTTCTCTTCCACATTTGAATTAATGCAAAATAACAAGGGGAAGTGTAGAGTCTTGCATCTGGGCAGGAACAACCCCAGGTTCCAGTGTAAGTTGGGGAACAACCCATTAGAGAGTAGTGTAGGGGAAAAGGACCTGGGGGTCTGGGTGGACAGCAGGATGACCATGAGCCAGCACTGGGCCCTTGTGGCCAGGAAGGCCAGTGGCATCCTGAGATATATCGGAAGGGGGGTGGTTAGTACGTCGAGAGAGGTTCTCCTTCCCCTCTACTCTGCCATGGTGACACCACATCTGGAATATTGTGCCCATTTCTGGGCCCCTCAGTTCAAGAAGGACAGGGAACTGCTGGAGAGAGTCCAGCACAGTGTAACAAAGATGATTAAGGGAGTGGAGCATCTCCCTTATGAAGAAAGCCTGAGGGAGCTGGGTCTCTTTAGCTTGGAAAAGAGGAGACTGAGGGGTGACCTCATTAATGTCTACAAATGCATAAAGGGTATGTTTATAAATATGTAATGGGTGAGTGTCATGAGGATGGAGCCAGGCTCTTCTCGGTGACAACCAATCGTAGGACAAGGAGTAATGGGTTCAAATTGGAACACAAGAGGTTCCACTTAAACTTGAGAAGACAATTCTTCTCAGTGAGGGTAACAGAACCCTGGAACAGGCTGCCCAGGGAAGTTGTGGAGACTCCTTCTCTGGAGACATTCAAAACCCACCTGGACACATTCTTGTGTGGCCTCATCTAGGTGTTCCTGCTCTGTAGGGGGATTGGACTACATGATCTTTTGAGGTCCCTTCCAATCCCTAACATTCTGTGATTCTGTGTTTCAGTAGTTATTCAAAATAAAGGAAATCGGAAAGTCTTGAGACATACATTATAAGAAGAATGATGGATTTAATTTCAATGAAAAGCCACTTCTGTATTGTAAAGAGAAAAAATACATCCGTCTCATGCCTTTGAAGTTCCTTTGCAAGTTGAGGAAGTATTTTTCAAGATTTTCTACTCATTTATATCATGACCTAAAACCATCAGAGTTGATGCTAGTCTGCATTGATGTTAATGTGCTCTGAATCAGGATCTTGGGCCCTGAGACTCCATCGCAGTTGTACCAACATTGTGTAGTGCTTAATTAAATAGAGACAGTCAAACATGCCATGAGTCACCTGCAAGATCTCAGGACAGCAATAAGGGTCTTAACACCAAAAAGGAATAATGGTTTCAGTACCAACTTTCTTAAATGAACTTTTTAACATTTATCCAGGTATGAGAGATATTTTGTCCCTCAAAGTGCTAGGTGTTGTTTCAGTTTAGTGCTCACACACACTATAAATACATAATTCTCAAGACTTTTTATTGTTATCGGGCAGTTGTGTGTATTGAAAATGGTTTAAGGAAAGCAGAAGAAATGCATCATTCAATCTCTGTTGTTTGATACATGTTATACCAATATTCCTTTGTTGTCAGAAGTCCTCAAGTCTAGTATGAAACAACATAGACTCACCAAAATAGGTGAAACTAATTGCAGCAAGTGAATTTAAATGGTTTCTATGTGTTTTTGTAAGACGGGGTTCCTTGGGGCCTGGACGTGGGAGTGGGTTCAGTCAGAGGTGCACCCTTTCTCTGCTGGCTAGTATGAAGGTGAAGGACAAAAGCTTCTCATGGCTTTTGTGGTCTCTTGCTTCTCTGTTCTGAGCAAGAGCTCTCCCATTTTGTTGGGAGTATCAAAGGCAGCTCATGAACTGGAGCCTTCCAGCAGGTTTCCAGAAAGAAGCTCTTGCCTTTCTCAGCTATCTGCCAGAAGATGGCTCAGAGGCACACAAAGGACAAGGTGACATCAGGGAACAGGCAGCATGGCTTCACCAAGGACAAGTTGTGCTGGGACCAATGTGAGCATTTGAGGTGGTCTGTGAGATCTTGTTGAAAAACTTCTATACTGTTCATTGTCAGTACTTAAGCCCTACATGTCCAAAACACGATATATCCCCTTTCTACTAGTTTCTCTTCCCTGCCTCCACATATGTTAATTTTTTCATTACAACAAATTCCATTGTTTCTACTGGAAAATGGCTCAGGTAGCATAAATCATGGTCACTGTTTCTAGGAGATTTCTTTCCTATTTGCATATTAATAATGATGCTGAGACACAAGGAGCCATTAAAGCTAAGTCTAAATGAAAAAATTTCAAATTTATAAGTAACAGTTTTCATTTCACTAGTAATATGCAGCATTTCTTAGCAAGCAGTGTTGGTAAATAAGAAATTTGCATTAAGGTCATTGCTGATAACCTACTCTGATTCTTCCTCCCACCCGTACCAACTCTGAATTAATATAACAAGTTAATTACCTCTTGACTGCAGCCAGTACTTTTGAAAAGGAACCTTGGACTAGTTAACTTTTTCCTGATTTTTTTTTTTTCCAGTAATTGTCATTGATAGAGCTTAGAAAGAAAGCACACTTCACTGCTAAGCTTCCCATAGAAAATATATTGTAGCTGGTCCTTTTGATTTAAGTTCAGTCTGTCAAGGAGATATGTAAGCTAGAAGTCACAAAAAGTTATGCAATTAAAAACAAAGAAAAAGAGAACATTTATAAGTATGAAACAGAAGTGGGTTGAATAGTACTAAAAGTACAATTATACTCTGAGAAGTGACTTTGGGAAAAATCCTGATCTGACTGAAGGGTTCTGCTATTCAGATGCATTCAGAGTCCTGTCTTGATTTAGACTGAAGCTGTGTGTAATTTTTGCATCACTTTAAATATATATTTTTTTCCTAACATATCATTCCAGAAATATACTCAGCATTTTAATATGAACGCATTTACACTGGTAAAAATTTATGACTATACCTAGCTCTAAACAGTGTCAGTTGAAGCCCTCATATTTTCCTGCTCTTATATCTACCTTTGCATACATAAATATTTGCAGATACATGCATTATATATTGATACTGTAAAATCGGCAAATTGAAAAACCTTCTAAAACCACAGTTTAAGATTTTAAAAGGAGCATTCCATTTACTGATTAACACGCATCGCTCAGGCACTCTTACAGGGATAGCTCCACCTACTGAGGGTGGAGGAGGGCACTGAAGAGGCTTTAGTCAAAGGTTGTATCCACACAGATTTTACATATTCAGAAAATCCGTTGCATACGCATTACATCTATTGGAACCACTTAGCATATGTAAACGTCCCTTGCGCATTTGCAGTTCAATGAGTTGGTGGTCTTTTGAGGGTCCTTGGATGAAGTAAGTTGTCTTTCTCAGGCTATCTGCTGTTTGACCCTGAGTCCTGGGCAGGCGCAGTCCTTTTGTTACTTAGCTCGCAACTGCAAAGACAGCATGAACCGGTTTTGAGCTGGTCTGTGCACTGGTCTCACTACCTCATCTTCTGGAGCAAGCGCATAGTCTCCTAACCTTCTTCTGCTTATCTCAACAAATCCCAGTCTTGTCACTTGATGCCTAATAAGTGCCTAACTCCTAATATCTGTGTACCTTATTCTTACTAAATTTATGACTCGTATTCTTATTAACTTATTATATTACTAATTTCTGATTTTAGGTATAAATATAATTTATAATCACCTGTCTTACCAACATGAGCATGTTTCTCTGCAAACCAATGAGTGGGACCATGTCACAAACAAGCTAGACCTCTAGGATACAGTGATAGCTGCTGGCACTGAAGTGAGACTGATAATTTTTGAAGCCAGAAATTCCTAGGGTTCAATGTCTTTTCTAGCATAATTTTACTCCCTTTAAAAAACTATTATTAAGTTCTTGATGTCATGGGCCCAAAAAAAAAGCAAAACATAAGGCAGAACCAAAGCAGAAAGGTGGGCATGGAAATGGAAAGTCTCCTCCTACTTTGCTGCCTCTTCTTTCTTCTCCTGGGTCGTGCCTTGATCATTCACACCATGATTCAGTCAAATCACAATATTTCAGTTTGGGGTCTTCTTACTTCTCATTGGAAGTTTTTCACTGATCTCACACATGCCTTTGTTTTGTGTAGTTCTTTATATGTTTTATAGACATAGCCTTGCAGGTTCTGTTTTGTCTGAAAAAAAACCTTTTCTGCTGAGCAAAGTTCAAAACAGGCCCCATTTTGAAGATGTCTATAATGTCCTTGCCTTAGCCTTGATATCTTTTTTCCCCAGTCAATTCCACTCTTCCCAGCAAAGTGCAAACTAGACCTTATTTTGCAAGTCCCCAGTGTAGTTTGTAGATGCTTTTGGTCAAGATGGACAGAAATTTACAGTTTAAGATTTCAGCAAATACAGCTTATTAAGTAACATGAAGCAGAGAGTCTATTACAAATCATACAACCTAATACTTCTAGATAATTGACTATATTTTTAATGCAGTTGCATAAGCTATATGATTGATATGAAATTTAAATGGGCCTCATCCTATGATAGGTGAGTAGTAAAAATGATTGCCATACAGTCAGCTTGTTTAGCAGAGAGACCTCAAAGTAAGCTCATACAGACTGTTATAGGATAAAGTGATTGACTGGGAGTCAAAGAGAAGACAGTGGGAAAGGTGTGAATGAGAATTCTGCACCCACAACCTTTTGGTGTTCAGTTGACATTCTACTTTCTTGAGGGTTTCCGAAAGGGAATCACAAACTCACAGAATGTTTGGGATTGGAAGAGACCTCGAAAGATCATCTACTCCAATCCCCCTGCCGGAGCAGGAACACCTAAATGAGGTTACACAGGAATGCGTCCAGGTGTGTTTTGAATGTCTCCAGAGTAGCAGGTATAGGCCTGGACACAGATGAGGACTTTCTTTCCTCTGGAGAACACAACTGCTCGATTGGCTTTGGGGTGTCGAAAGCATCTGCCACAAACACACGCATCTGGTGAGCATGAACACGTATCTTAGCAACATGAGTATATATCTCCCTGCAAAGCCACGAGTGAGGCCAACTCACTAAAATGTTCGACATGCAGGATACAGTAATACTGACACTGAGAAAAGACTGCACCTTTGCTCTGTTGGCTAGTATGAAGGTGAAGGACAAAAGCTTCGCATGGCTTGTACTCAAGCAGAGGAGCCAAGTCACACTCATGTCCAACCCAAGTACATGGCACTTCCTGCACTTCCGCTGAAGTGGGTAGAGTTCCTCAGACTTCTCTAGCTGGCCATACCCACAAGTATCTCCTAGAATTGGCGTCTGAGTTTTAGCAAAGTCGAGTCATAGTATGGGAGACTGAAGGGGTGTCTACGTGTGTGCGTATGGGTAGGGGAGAGGCGGGTGGACAGTCATTCTGAGCACGCTCGCTTTGGAAGGTATTTAAAAATGATGAACTGTGCACATTCCAATATTTTTGATCCTCATGCAGGGCTCAATCTCTGAGGCTCGGTATTCAGTCAGGCATTGACCAAAATGGTGTTCCAGGAAGTCGTGACCAGTAGAGGTGGCACGAACCACTGCAGCACTAGGAAAATGTAGATTTGGATTGCTGTTTTTCAACTGGCCTCTATCCAGTCAGGCAGCAAAAAGCTTTGTGAAGAAAACCTAAGGTGCCCGAGAAACTTCCAGGATGGTGCCCTGGCGTCTGTCAGGAACCAGAGAGCCCTGAAATTCCATGGGAGTCCAGCACCCTGATCATGCGGGCATGATCACCTGTCTTAGCGACACGAGTGTGTGTCCCTGCAAAGGCACGAGTGGGACCATGTCACTAGCCGGTTAGATCTCCAGGGGACAGTGATAGCTACTGGCACTGAGGTAAGATGGACAATTTGGAATTCAGAAATTCCTAAGGTTCAATGCTATCTCTAGGAGAATTTTACTCCCTTTGAAAACCTGTTATCCAATTCTTGATGTTGCAGCCTTCAAAAGCCACCCAGAATGTAAGGCAGCGCCAAAGCAGGAAGGCGGGCATGGAAATGGAAGGTTTCCAAAACGGGCCTCCTAGTCAAAGACAGGGAGCAGGAGGTGTCACGGGAGTGCAGGCACAGTTGCCAAGGTGCCAAAGAAGACAGAAGAAAAGCATTTTTATTCTTTTCTTTTGTTTTATTGTCTCATGCTGGAGGTGTGGTGGCTGGGCCGCCAGCAGGGAGACAGCTGGGCGCTCCTGCGACGCTCTTTGCCGCCGTGTCACGCACGGGAGCCTGGGTGGCTGGGGAACTGCCAGATGAGCCCTGTGGCAGGTGGAGCCAGCACCATGGATGATGGTTCTTGAGACGCATCCACCTCCATGGGCTCCTCGCTGTCTTCTGCTGGCTGAACAGCCAGTGGCCCCACGCCATAGTCTGGTCAATCGACCTCCATGGGCTCCTCGCTGTCCTGTGCTGGCTGAACAGCCAGTGGTCCCATGCCATAGTCTGGCGGATCCACCTCCATGGGCTCCACATCGTCCTTTGGTGGGATGTCACACCTGGGCCTCAGCAGGTAGGCACGCTGCGGCCCCATGCTGTTCCCCTGCCTGCCCACAGCTCCTTGCTGGACGACGTTGTTGATGTGAGTGTGGGCAATGG